>NW_023270305.1:34988048-35107174 GCF_011800145.1 Mirounga leonina | reverse complement strand
CTTTCTTCCTTCCTTTCTCTTCTCCTGCTTGGTTTAGGCTTTATTTGCCGTTCTTTCTCCAGTTCCTTTAGGTGTAAGTTTAGGTTGTGTATTTGAGACTTTTCTAATTTTTTGAGAAAGGCTTGTATTGCTATGTACTTCCCTCTTAGGACTGCCTTTGCTGTATCCCAAAGGTTTTGAACAGTTGTGTTTTCATTTTCACTTGTTTCCATGAATTTTTAAAAATTCTTCTTTAATTTTCTGGTTGACCCATTCATTCTTTAGTAGTCCATTAGCATGGTAAATGATTCTCCACCCCCTCACTTTCAGTCTGGAGGTGTCTTTAGGTCTAAAATGAGTCTCTTATAGACAGCATATGGATGGTTCTTGCTTTTTTATCCAATCTGATACCCTGTGCCTTTTGATTGGAGCATTTAGTCCATTTACATTCAGAGTAAGTATTGAAAGATATGAATTTAGTGTCATTGTATTACCTGTAAAGTCCCTGTCTCTGTAGATAGTCTCTCTCTCTTTCCGGTCTATGTTACTTTTAGGCTCTCTTTTCACTTACAGGATCCCCTTTAGTATTTCTTGCAGGGCTGGTTTAGTGGTCACAAAATTCTGTTAGTTTCTGTTTGTCCTGGAAATTCTCTCTCTCTCCTTCCATTCTGAATAACAGCCTTGTGGGATAAAGTATTCTTGGCTGCATGTTTTTCTCATTTAGTACACTGAATATATCATGCCAGTCCTTTCTGGTCTGCCAGGTCTCTGTGGATGGTTCTGCTGCAAGCCTAATGTTTCTACCCCTGTAGGTTAAGAACCTCTTGTCTTGAGCTGCTCTCAGGATTTATCTCTGAAATTTGCAAGCTTCACAATTATATGTTGGGGTATTGATCTATGTTTATTGATTTTGAGAGGGGTCCTCTCTCTATCTCTTGGACTTGAATGTCTGTTTCCTTCCCAAGATTAGGGAAGTTCTCAGCTATGGTTTGCTCAAATATACCTTCTGGCCTTCTCTTTCTCTTTCTTTTTCCTCAAGGACCCCAATAATTCTAATAGTTTCACTTTATGGTATCACTGATTCCTCGAAGCCTCCTCTCATGGTGCATTAGCTGTTTTTCTTTCTTTTCCTCAGCTTCCTTCCTTTCTATCATCTTGTCTTCTGTATCACTGACTCTTTCTTCTGCTTCATTTACACTAGCTGTTAGAGCATCCAATTTAGACTGCATCTCAGTTAAGCATTTTTAATTTCATCCTAATTAGCTTTTATTTCTGCACTAAGAGATTCTCTAGTGTCTTTTATGCTTTTTCCAAGCCTAGCTAGTAATTTCATAATCATTATCCTGAATTCCAGCTCTGACATTTTACTTATATCCTTATCAACTAGATCTGAGGCAGAGAGTTCTTTCTTTTTTTTTTTATAATTATTATTATTTTTAAAGATTTTATTTATTTGTCAGAGAGAGAGAACACAGCAGGGGGAGCGGCAGGCACAGCAGGTGGAGGGAGAAGCAGGCTCCCCACTGAGCAAGGAGTCTAATGCGGGACTAGATCCCAGGACCCTGGGATCATGACCTGAGCGGAAGGCAGCCACTTAACTGACTGAGCCCGCCAGGCATCCCTGGTTCTTTCTTTTGTTGTGAATTCTTCCTTCTAGTCATTTTTCCCAGAGAAGAATGGATGAACGAGAGAACAAAATCAAAAATATCAACCATGACCCAAGCAAAATACACACTAGACAAATCTGAAGAAGTCAGAAACCAAAAAAGGAAAGATAAAGAAAAAAAAGGGGGGGTGGGGAGAATATAATCTCCCAGATGGACAAAACAGGGTGATCCACTTGGTCCTATGTGTATTTTGGTCTGTTTGTTAGAAGACACTAAATCCCAAAATTGTAAAGAAAGCAAAACATATATATATATACAAAAATAAAATGGAATAGTGAAAGGAAGCCAAAAATTAAGACTTTATCTATAAAATATAAATGTAAAAAATGAAAGTTTAAAAAAGACTTAAAAACAAAGAGTTGATTAAATAAGAAACTAGTTGAGAAGGAAAAAGAAAAAAATAATAAAAGGAAAATTTTAAACTGAAAAATAAATGAATTATGAGTACAAACCTTGAATTCTATGTACTATTTTCCCCTAGTGCTGGAGTTTTGCAGTCCTGTACACTCCATAAACATGGTGTTCACCTGTTGCTTCAGCTGGTCTTCTGGGGGAGGGGCCTGCTGTGCTGATTCTCAGGTGTCTTTGCCTGGGTGGAGTTGCACCACTTCTTGCCAGGCAGCAGGCTCAGTGTAAGCTGCCTCTGGTTGCTCTATGTGGCTTTTGTTCCCTAAAGGCTTTCTGTACTTCTTTACAGGATGAAAATAAAAATGGCCACACCCTATCTCCAGCCTTGGGTCTGAAAGATCATGGTCCCCTCTCTTCAGTAAGTCCTCAGGGATAAGTGGTCTTCACTTTTGTGTGTGTCAAACTCTGCAGACTCCTGCAGTGTGTACCTACACCAATCCTCCAGGGTGAAGGTGGAGGGTCACAGCATTTTTGTCCTTTGCAGGCCCCCACAGGGAAAGCTGTCATCTGGTTGTGCCTCGGTTCAGCATTTATGGCAAATCAAGCTGAGAGCCCCCTCTTGGGCTTGCTGACCATACCCGGTTTTCCAGCTCCAATGCTTGGGAACTCTGCCAGCTCAGGCACACCCATTCCTTCTGTAACCCTTGGGATCCTGAGACCACACTGTCCCACCTAGGATTCTGCCCCACTTCACCACCTGAGCACCTTTCAGGCAGGGACATCTCTCACTGGAGCAGATTTCTAAAGGTTCCAATTTTGCCTCCAGGCTATATCACTTTCCAGTAGCTGGCTTACAGAGGCTCCCTCCCCCTGCCGTTTATCTTCCAATATAATCCCTCAGATTCACTTCTCCACACTTCCTATCTTGCAAAAAGTGTCCACTTTTCTATTTGCAGAATTCCAGCAATTCTTTTCTTACATCTTAGGTTGAATTCATAGGTGTTCAGAATGATTTGAAAGTTATCTAGCTAAATTCAAGGGATGAGATGAAACGAGGTCCCTTACTCTTCCACCATCTTGCTTCCCTTCCTCTATATTTATCTTATTGATTGGTAGTTGTCAATGCATTAAATTCTTGGTTGAAATAAATGTTCCTCAGGTTTTGAAGTCCTTATTCCATTTTATTCCAAAATCCTGGGTGTTGAAAGAAATAAAGTTCTTTAAACTCTCATTCCTTTTGTGTATGATGCTTCTCTTACCCTTCTGAGATGCTTTTGGGTCTTTCTCTTTATTCTTGACATTCTGCAATTTCATAAGGATTTGGCTTGCTGTGAGATTTTTATTATTCAAAGTAATGTCCACTTATTACTATGTTGGTCAGAAAATATATAAAATTCAATCTGGCAAACTTATTTTATTATGTATTTTCATATATTATTTTTATATATTAATTTGAAATTTCTATAACTCCATTTCCCCTTTTTATTTCTCTAATATTCCTGTTATCTCTGGTAGCTGGACCTCCTTGGATCTGGTCTTCTTCTTTTTTTTTTTTTTTAAGATTTTATTCATTTATTTGAGAGAGAATGAGATAGAGAGAGCATGAGAGGGGGGAGGGTCAGTGGGAGAAGCAGACTCCCTGTTGAGCAGGGAGCCCGATGCGGGACTCGATCCCGGGACTCCAGGATCATGACCTGAGCTGAAGGCAGTCGCTTAACCAGCTGAGCCACCCAGGTGCCCCTGGTCTTCTTTTTGTTCCTTTTTTACCTTTTTTGTTCTATCTTCTAGAAGATTTCCTTGAACTTATATTCAAAGCCCTTTACCATTGTTCTGTTACTTTAATTCTTTTTAAGATTTCACATCATCTTTTCATCCTGGATATTTTAGTAGTGTTTTCCTTCAAAGTAATTAATGTGATAATTGATGCTATTAATTGCACAGATTTCTTTTTCATCTGTTTCCTGTATTATTTTATTCAACTTCATGTAAGCACTCTCAAACAGGTGGTAATCATTGACTATCTATTTATAATTAAGAATAAGACAATGGAAAACTGGCTACAAGCTCAAGTTAATAGAGGGGACATGTTGACTAGAGGTCCTGAACTTAAGGTGTTTGGGTGGAGAGGGAGATCTTTTGAAGGAAGATGCCACATTTCAGATTTTTTTAGATAGGTTCTGAAGAAATTCAATGTTTTGGAAAAAAACAAACAAAAAACAAAAACAAAACTGTCTTCCAGGATCCAATTTAGGGAGGATAGAGAAGAACTGCAGGGTGACAGAAGGTGCTGAGATATCTCATCACTCAGTTTTCAGCTCCAATTTTATTTCTGTATTTTTATTTTGTCACTTTAGCTCTCCATGCCCCCCTCTCCTGCCACTCTATCCAGAAATCCAAAGGCTCTCATGTAGAATATTTTTAGAGAACCACATCTTCTGACAACATGGGCTGGATTAGTTACATGACTTTGAGGTTGAGGGTGAGGCAAATGAGTAAAGGAGTATGCCCACGGTTCTCACAATTCTGACAAATTTTAAACTAATCTCTCCGGTTTTTGCTTGAAGCCTCACCCTCATCTTCCTTGGTAGTCTGTGCCATCAAGCCCCATGTTTTTGAAATTTCTATCCAATAAACTCTGCTTCTCCTTGTCATCCTTTTCTGTAGGCAATCACTTCAGTCTGTTAAATCACATAAGGCTCCTTTTATCTGATAAGTCAGTCAATAATCCTCTACTGCCCATTTCCACCTTCTAGGACTCTGCATATTGGCCCCCCTGCTGGCTAAACTCTAATTTTCTTAATCTTCATTGGTTTATATCTTTTCCCCTTTACTTGTCACCATATGAAATCTTCAGGGAAAGAGAAAATGCACTTTTGCCTTCAATTCATTAAGTTTAACTCTTAGTCCAGATTTAGTATGTTTTCTCTGAATTTTTAAGAAGGATTAAAGCTCTATTGAACTTAGTAGTAATTAAGATGGTCTTTTCAATTTAAAAAATATTACTATTTTCCTTCTGAAAGCAGTCTCAGGGTGACTGACAGAAATCTATTTCTTTGCTATTATTACGATCCCACTTTGCTCAGCTTTATAGCAGTCTCTGGGTTGTTAGAATGTCTAAAATGACAGGAGAAAGTATCCAAAGGCAAAAATATCTGTAGGAGAAAAGGCCCTAGGATTTCTGCCTAAAATAATGGCTTTTTATTCTCCCTCCCACTGACTATGGGGAAAAAATCATTTTAAGAACTGACAAAACCATATCAACAGTTTTCATTAAAAACACATTCATGTCAACATTAAGTAAGTTCCCATCAATTATAATAGGACATTTATGTATGTGCAAAGTAAGGAAATGAAAACAGCAATGTAGGGCATATTGCAATCCATTTAGGAGAAGTTCATCATTTCCATAACAAAATCACAAAGCATTTCAGATGCATGATTTATCACAAGATTATTAGAGAAAGACTTCTCTTTTCTCTTTTTCAATCCTTTTATCCAGTGCTGTGGCACACAAAATGCTTTCTTTCCCAACAACTGTTGGGATGGAGCGCTTAGCTCTTAGAAAAATAGATATAGGCAAGAAAGGACTTTACCTTTATAAAATGACATTCCAAGAGAATACATAAAATAATATGGATTAGAAACCTACTGACAAACACTCCACCTTCCAATATGCATTCCAAGAACAGTATACCTAAAAGTATTTAGATAAATTATGACCTATGGTTTGTACCATGATAGAAATCAAAATATGGAAATGAAAGCAGACTTTCCAAGACTACTGCTTCACCCTAAGCTCTATCAGGTCCCTTCTAGCCCTTCACTAGCTCTCTGCTCTTGATCTCATTTATAACGAACCAGATAGACATCTACTCCTCTGACTCATATACTATATTCTTTACTCTAGTTAAGTGCCCTTTTTATGATCTATGGAATATTCTTGCCTTGGCCTCATTCCTGAATATGAATTCTAGGAGAAGATGAACTATTCAGATGGACAAGTCAATGAACATTGTTACTAAGTCTTTGTTTAATTTCTTCTAAATCCTGCCCATAGGAAATGGATAAGGGTTTGAAAGCATAACAGATAATAGTAAAGCAGCATAGATACATATGGGGAAAACACTTCATGATTTACATGTTGTTTTATACACATTATCTTTTTTGATCCTCATACAAACCACATAGGGTAGGTAAGAGAAAGACAGCTTATTTCCATTTTACATAGTTTTAAAGAAGGCAGGTGAGATAACTTCACACATAAGTGGGATTAAATTGTTGGGATTCATATACCAGGTCTAGAACACTTTTTTTTTAAAGATTTTATTTATTTTTTGACAGAGAGAGACACAGTGAGAGAGGGAACACAAGCAGGGGGAGTGGGAGAGGGAGAAGCAGGCTTCCTGCGGAGCAAGGAGCCCAATGCGGGGCTCGATCCCAGGACCCTGGGATCATGACCTGAGCCAAAGGCAGATGCTTAATGACTGAGCCACCCAGGCACCCCGCACATTTTTTTTTATTCAGTGCAGGGCTAAGATCAACCTTTCTCTTTTGTAGTGGCATGGAGTTAAATTGCAGCATCTTGTGTCTGTTTTTTTCCTTCCTTTTTTAATCCTGAACCAATTAGAATAGAAGGCATCCAAATGGGAAAAAAGAAGTAAAATTGTCTCTGTTTGCAGATAACATAATCTTACATATAGAAAACCTTAAAGACTCTATCATAAAAAGTTAGACCTAATAAATAAGTTCAGTAAAGTTTCATGTTACAAAATCAATATACAAAAATTAGTTGCATTTTTATAAATGAACAGTGAGCTACCTGAAAAATATTAAGAAAATAATCCCATTTATAGTAATATCAAAAAAATAAAATATTTAGGTTCAATATAAATTTAACCAAGAAGGTGAAAGACCTATGCACTGAAAATTATAAAGCACTGTTGAAAGAAACAAGAAGACACAAATAAATTGAAAGGTATCCCATGTTTATGGATTTGGTGAATAAACAATGTTAAAATGCCCTTTCCACCCAAATAATCAATCAATGCAATCCTATCAATATTCCAATGACATCTTTTATAGAAACAAACAAATAAAAAATGCTAAAATTCATATGGAACCACAAAAGACCCCAAACAGCCCAACCTATTTTGAGCAAGAACAAAGCTGGAGGCATCATACTTCCTAATTTCAAAATATATAGCAAAACACTATAGTATTCAAAACAGTATGGCACTGGCATAAAAACAGACACACAGATCAATAGAACAGAATAGAGAACCCAGAAGTAAACTCATACACAGTAACCTAATTTTTAAACAAAGGGGCTTAGAATATATAATGGGAAAAGTATAGTCTCTTCAATAAATAATGTTGGGAAAACTGGATATCCATATGCAAAAGAATGAACCTGGACCCCTATCTAACACCATATACAAAAATCACCTCAAAATCAATTAAAGATTTAAACATTAGATCAGAAACCATAAAACTCCTAGAAGAAAACTTACAGGAAAAGCTTGACATTGGTCTTAGCAGTGATTTTTTGGAGATGACACCAAAATCACAAAGAGCAAATATTTACAAGTAGAACTATATCAAACTAAAACGTTTCTACATAGCAAAGGAAATGGTCAACATAATGTAAAAGCAAACTTTGGAATGGGAGAAAATACTTGCAAACCTTATGTCTCTACGGGGTTAGTATCCAAAATATATAACAACTCTTACAACTCAAGAGCAAAAACAAAAACAAAAAACAAAAAACAAAAAACAAGCAAACAAAAACCCCAACAAATAAAAACAACAACCAAAAAAACAACAAAAATCCCAATTAAAAAATGGTCGAAGTACCCAAATAGACATTTTTTTTTCCCCTGAAAAACACATGCAAAAGGCCACCAGGTACATGAAAAGATGCTCAGCATTACTAATCATAGAGGAAATGCAAATCAAAACCACAATAATATACCATCCACACCTGTTCAAATTGCTATTATTAAAGAAATTAAAAGGTAACAGATGTTGGTGAGGATGCAGAGAAAAGGGAACTCTTGTATATTATTGGTGGAATGTAAACTAGTAAAGCCATTATACACTAAATAGTATGTTGTTACCTGAAAAAATACATATAAAACTACCATATGATCCAATAATCTCACATATGGATATATGTCCAAAGGAAATAAAATTACTAGCTCAAAGATATATTTGCATTCCCATGTTCATTGCAGCACTATTCATAAAAATCAAGATATGTAAACTATCTAAGTGTCTGACAGTAGATGAATGGATAAAGAAAATGTGATAGGTATATAGATCACACACATATACATGCATAGAGTATTCAGCCTTAAAAAGAAGGAAATCCTTCAATTTGTGACAGCACAGATAAACCTGAAAGACATTATGCTCTGGGAAATAAGACAGATACAAAAAGACTAATATTGCATGATCTCACTTATATGTATCATCAGGGGGAAAAAAAGCCAAATTTATTGTAAGAAAGAATAGAATCATGGTTATCAGAGGCTGGGGGGCATGTAGGAAAAGGTTAGATTAAAATAAAAATGGAAGAAATTAGAATTGTGGTTGCCAGGTGCTGGGAGGAGGGAGTCACAGGAAGTTATTTAAGAGGTGCAGAGTTTTAGTTTTGCAAGATAAAAAGAGTTCTGTGAATGGGGGATGGTGATGACTGCTCTATAATATAAATGCACTTAATATCACTGAACTGTACACTTAAAAATGTGTATGATAGTAAATTTTATATGTATCTTGTCACATGAAAAAATAGGATTAAAAAAAATCAAGGCAGAAATACTTAACACTGGGTTCATGGATCTGTAAGAAGGTCTCTGGCCATGATGGGGAGACAATGACAACTTGAAATTATTTGCAAATTGTGTATCCTCCCTCTCCCCATTTGGGGAGAGATTTCAATAACTTTCAGCAGAAACTTAAGTAATGCCAGCTATGAAAATTAAAGAGAAGACTAAAAAAAGTTTTATCAGATGTTTTTAGCTTAAAAGTAATAAAAATCCAAAGGTTTTATTGTTAAATTTACATGTTAAAGAGGCATGTATAATGTCAATAAATTATATTATTTGTTATCCAATCACTACAACTAATCTCCTAGAGTTAGCAAATACTCTCCTTGAATGTCGAGGCTCGCTTCTCTTAAATTTCAACATACCCCAAATCTGTAGATCCATCTCCCCATTTGACAGTCAAAAATGGGTGTCTAGAGATGGTAAATGGCTTGGCCAAGGTGACACAATGACTATTTTTCATTCTAACTAAAACCAAGGACTGCCATATACCTTATTCTCATTAAGGTCAGTGGATACCTAGAGCTTTATGAAGTAACAACTAAGATGTATTATAAGCTCACTATGTACTACTCTTTCAACCACATACATAATGGCATATCTCTCTTCACAACATTCTTATGAGATAGGTACTTATTAGTTTTCATAGTTTTTCAGTTATTGCTTTCATTTTACAGGTCAAGAAACTGAGGCTTATAAACATTAACTTGCTTATGTTCAGATAGGAAGTGACAGAGTCAGATTCAGGTAGGTCTGACTTTAAGAGCCCAACTCTTCACCACTGTATTATTCATTCTCTAATTATGAATGAAGCCTGAGCTATAGCCATTGACACAGAAGGTACACTTGATTTGATTCAAGAATACAGAGCTACATGGCAGAGAGATGTGAAGAGCAGCCAGAGGCTTAGAGCCCTGCGTGTGAAACCCTACTTAAAATCTTTTTATTTTTTATTTTTTTTACATTTTTTTATTATGTTATGTTAATCACCATACATTACATCATTAGTTTTTGATGTAGTGTTCCATGATTCATTGTTTGCATATAACACCCAGTGTTCCATGCAGAATGTGCCCTCTTTAATACCCATCACTAGGCTAACCCATCCTCCCACCCCCCTCCCCTCTAGAACCCTCACTTTGTTTCTCAGAGTCCATAGTCTCTCATGGTTCATCTCCCCCTCCAATTTCCCGCCTTTCATTTTCCCCTTCCTGCTATCTTCTTCTTCCTTTTTTTTTTTTTTTAAACATATAATGTATTATTTGTTTCAGAGGTACAGGTCTGTGATTCAGCAGTCTTAAACAATTCACAGCACTCACCATAGCACATACCCTCCCCAATGTCTATCACCCAACCACCCTATCCCTCCCAACACCCACCATTCCAGCAACCCTCAGTTTGTTTCCTGAGATTAAGAATTCCTCATATCAGTGAGGTCATATGATACATGTCTTTCTCTGTTTGACTTATTTTGCTCAGCATAATACCCTCCAGTTCCCTACATGTTGTTGCAAATGGCAAGATTTCATTCCTTTTGATGGCTGCATAATATTCCATTGTATATATATACCACATCTTTCTTTATCCATTCATCTGTCGATGGACATCTTGGCTCTTTCCATAGTTTGGCTATTGTGGACATTGCTGCTATAAACATCGGGGTGCCCGTACCCCTTCGGATCCCTACTTTTGTATCTTTGGGGTAAATACCCAGTAGTGCAATTGCTGGGTTGTAGGGTAGCTCTATTTTCAAGTTTTTGAGGAACCTCCATACTGTTTTCCAGAGTGGCTGCACCAGCTTGCATTCCCACCAACAGTGTAGGAGGGTTCCCCTTTCTCCGCATCCCCACCAACATATGTCATTTCCTGACTTGTTAATTTTAGCCATTCTGACTGGTGTGAAGTGGTATCTCATTTTTGATTTGGATTTCCCTGATGCCAAGCGATGTTGAGCACTTTTTCAGTGCTGTGGATCACTGTTTATGGCAACCCTAAGCTGAGAGCGCACTCCTTGGCTCTGTCTTTGCAGCCAACTTCCCCGCTCCAATACCTGGGAGCTCTGCTGCGCTCAGGCACCCCCAGTCTTTCTGTGACCCCAAGGGTTCTGAGACCACACTGTCCCGGCGAGGGTTCCACCCCCCACTTAGCCACTGGAGTGACGTCCCTCAGCAGAGCAGACTTCTAGAAGTTCTGATTTTGTGCTCCACGGCTCTATCACTTGCCAGTAGTGGCTGATGGAGACCCCCTCCCCCACCATCTATCTTCCTGAATATCGCCTTGGATTCACTTCTCCACATGTCCTACCTTCCAGAAAGTGGTCGCTTTTCTGTTCAGAAAGTTGCTGCTATTCTTTTCTTCGATCTCCTGTTGAGTTCATAGGTATTCAGAATGGTTTGATCCCTATCTAGCTGAATTCCTGGGACCAGATGAAATTTAGGTCTCCTACTCCTCCACCATCTTGCTCCTCCTCCCTAAAATCTCTTGATATTACAGAGTAATAGAAAGACTAAGGAGACCAATATTACCATTAATATTTAGACCAACAATCAGCAGATGGTGGAAACGAATCCAGCCACCTAAAGCGGACCACAAAAAAGAGAGCTAATATCTTGGTTTTGCCATTTACTAGATAGAAAACTTGGGTAATCTCAGCATGTCCTCTGAAACCCATCATCTCTCACATACTCTGTTTCTTCACTACTGAAATTATAACCTTCCTCTCCTCTGCCCCTTTCTACTAGATCATTTCTAACATCATTCAAACATTATAGAGCAGCTCCTATTACAAATAACAACAAAAACAATGAAACTTGCTTGTTCCAATATTTCCTTTCAACCTCAGCTCTGCCTCTCTGTCCCTCTTCATAGCAGAACTATCTTAAAAGTGTTGTTTAGAATTTTTATATCCATTTCTTATGTACTAATCTCTCTTTTACAAATTATATATATATATATAACTGCAGTTTATTCCTTTGTTCTGTTATACATTGTTCAATTATGTAAATAGATGTTAATTTAATTATCCATTTAACTGTTAATGGACATTTGGGTTCTTTCTATCTGTAATTATAAACAAGGTTGTTACATTCTTTAACATTTATCCTAGGCAAACAACTGCAAGAATTTCTCTGGAGATATACTTATGAGTAGACTAAAAAAGTGTTTAAATTTACTAGTAATGCAAAAGTTTCCAAAGTATTTGAGTTGTTACTTTTATCAGCATATGATCAGAGTTATTTTTTGCTCTACACAGAGATATTACCTGATTTAAAAGTTTTGCCTATACTTTCAAATAATTTGCTTAGTTTTCAACTGAGTCCCTTGAACACTTTATGACTTGAAAGATTTACCTATGTATTTGCATAGCAATATATTGAAGATTAGATATATTACAATGTTTTCTCATGAATATATTTTCATTCTGGTTTTTTGATGACCAAGTGTATAATAAGTCTTATATTTTGTTTAATTTTATGTTTAAGTCTTTAATATACTTTAAATTTACTGTATAGAGTGAGATGAGATAGCTAAAATTATTTATTGACTTTCTATATATGGGTGGATCATTTCCTGACATTTATAAGATTGATTTTTATCTATGTCTTTAATACATGTTCTACTTAAACAGACATAAACAAAAGGGCAAAAAATACAAATGTTCAGTTAGATGAATTAGTATAAAATAAACACATGTGTAACCAATACTCAGATTAAGAAATAGAAGTTTGCCCACATTGTATAAGACTTTCTTATATCTCTCCCTAATTCTAATTCTCCATCAAAGTTAAATAATTTCCTTATTTTTACAGCTATAGTTTTTCTTATTTTATTGAATTTTTTAAAAATGGAACCATCTGTTATTCATTCTTATGTGTCTGGTTTCTGTCATTCAATATATTTGCCCCTCTGTGCAGCTAAGAATGACACTTGTTTGAATTCACAAAAAAAATGGCAATTTCATTAGTAGATAATTATTTCCCCCAATTTTCTCTCTAGTCTCTGTGTTATTGCCCTATTATTATCTAAAATTAATTCTGTTAGGACATATCTGAGATAAGTTTGGTTTTTATACATTTTGGGTAAACTTTTTCCCCATAGATGCTTTTAGATTTGTAGAAAACTATGTATAATACTAGTGAACTGGAAGAAATATGCATAGAAATTATCTAGACTGAAGCACAGAGAATAAAACAAAATTATATATATATTTGGAAATAGTAAAAATATGATTAAAGGTATATTTAGTACATTTAGTAATGTATTTTTAGTTAGATGGCAGGAAAAGAATAGGGCAAGAGAAATATTGAATACTTAATACTATAAACACTTCCAAAATTGATCAAAGATATCAAGTCACAGAACCAAGAATTGCCACAATCCTCAAGCAGCGTATACAACACACACATACTATTACAGGTTGGGTTCTCTTAGAAGTTGAATCTGAAATGGATATTTGCATATGGGAAGTTTGTTAGGGAGTACTCTTGGAATCAACACCTGTGGCAGAGGGGAATAGAGAAATGGTCAGAGGGAGAGGTTGAACTGCAATGGAATTTTAAAGGTTTCAGCTAATTTCATGGGGCTCCCTAGAGTTATGGGAGCCCATCAGAGTTGTTCTGAATTGGAGGATACGGGCAAGGCCTATAAATGTCTACATTATTGAATGTGAGTGGCCACGAGGAAGGGAATGTTACTTTGAGTGAGCTGAAACTCTACTAAAGAGAGTCTTAAAGACAGACTCAAATGAATATAATTGATGCCAACACTCCAGAAGATGGGAGAATGGGTGCTTCAGTCCTGGAGGGAAAATCTAGGTGCCACACAATACCATCTACTACATACACAACACACCTAGGCACATTAGTAAAACTGCTGAAAACCAACATAAAAAAAATATATTTTTACTGCTATCTGATAAAAATGTCATTGCCTTTAAGAGAAACACTTAGATTTACAACTGACTTCTCACTAGAAATGATAAAAATGAAAAGAAAATAGAATGGCAGCCTTAAAATAAAAAAAAAAAGAGTAACTGCAACCGAAAAATTGGTAATGCAGAAAGAAAAACCCTCAAAAGTAAATGTGAATTAAAACCATCTGTACACAAAAAAAGAGAATTTATGGCCATCCAAACAACACTAAGTATTATAAGGATTTCTTCAGAAATAAAAAAAAAATCATGGATAAAAAAATCACAGAAATTCGAGGAGGTATTAAAAAGTAAGAGAAGGTTGTATCTCTTAATTCTCTTCACCTGTTTTACCCATCCCCCTAATCCCCTTCCCTCTGGCAACCACCAGTTTGTTCTCTGTATTTATGATTCTGTTTCTGAATCACTATGTTGTACACCTGAAACTAAAATTACGTTGTAGTCAACTATACCTCAATTAAAAAAAAATAGGAGAAGGGGCAAATGAATAGCTACATAGGAACATGACTAGATTGCTGGTTATATTGTATTTTTTTATATGGGTGATTTTTTTTTTTAAGATTTACTTATTTATTTATTTATTTATTTGAGAGAGAGGGAGAGAAAGAGAGGGAAGGGGAAGAGGGAGAGAGAGAAAATCTCAAGCAGACTCCCCACTGAGCACAGAGCCCAACACTGGGCTTGATCCCATAACCCTGAAATCATGACCTGAGCCAAAAGCAAGAGTTGGATGCCTAGCCCACTGAGCCACCCAGGTGCCCCTAGATGGGTGGTTTTTATAAGAGTTTGTTTACATGTTAAAAATATTTTTTGCTTTAAAGTATACATTTTGCAGTTTTCTGCATGTGTGTTGCAGTTACATAATGCAGTTTGTTGTTTTTTGGTTTTTTAAAAAAGATTTATTTATTTACTTTAGAGAGACAGAGAGGGAGCATTAGTGGTGGGAAGGGCAGAAGGAGATAGAGAATCCTCAAGCAGACTCCCCACTGAGCGAGAAGCCTGACATGGGGCTCAATCCCATGACCCTGAGATCAAAATCAAGAGTTGGATGCTTAACCAACTGAGCCACACAGTGCCCCTACATTACACACTGTTAAGATGGAACCAATCGAAGATCCCCCATGCAAACAACATCATTTAGAGCAAAACTTGATCTACTGTATTTCATAAATGTAGGCAAAACTTAGGTTATTTCTTGTAAAGGCCTCTGATAATCATAAACTTAAGTCACCTTCCTAAAATGGTATAAGATAATCACTTTTAACCAATCTCCTACTGTCCAGGTAGCCCCATTGTAATAACCAATAATTGTGAAGGTTAAACTACTTCCTCATTTTCAGTTTATAAGCCATCCCATAACATCAACTTTTTATCAGGTTCAGGTTGAAGTCTCCCTGTTCTCGAATAGTTTGTTTCTTGCTCAATAAAATACTCATATCAAGTAAAGCTCTGAATTTTTTTCTGAGAACACACACAAACTACACCTTTACATGTGGCACCCTTTGTTCTATTTTTAAAATACCGATTCTTTTCAATATCTCAATGTTGAGATTTTCTTGCTTTCTGTTTACTTACCATTGAATGTGCAGTGCTGATTTATGCTGATGCACAGAATTATGCATTTGACCTTACTATCATTCAGGTTATAAATATAACTATTCCATTCAAATCTTAGATTGTGATTGAAAAGCTGATATTTTTTAAATTGAGGTGTCCATGAGAGAAAGGACCAATTTCCTCATATTTATGATTGTGTTTAACTTTGTATCACCAAACTTAAAGGACTTCCATCTAACCCTTATATACATTAGTAAAATTGCACTTTTGGTAATAGTAGTCCCAAAATTAAAGTGAAGAACAAGTGGACTGTAATAAGTGAGGAAAGGGGAGAAGCAGTGCTATCAGGCTGAGAAAGGTGTTCCTGTGCTGACAGGGGAAGGAGTTCCCAGCTCCTGGTCAGTGAGGAGCCCATTTTTTCTGTTGAAGATACACAGCAGGGTTATTTATACAGAACACACCTCACTCATTGCTTCAGGGCTTTATTCTAATTTTGATTAATCAAAATTCCCCTGATAGCCAGAGGGTTATTGAACCCAAAGTTTAGTTTTTATTTCCATTGGCAAATCCATCTCTTTTTCTCTTATAAAAGTTGGATGGTGAAGAGGTGAATGATATATATCTTTTCCCAATGGAAAATTCCCACATCCATTTTGATCATATTTAATTTGTTTAATTTAATATGTCTCTGTGAGTCATTTCACAGTAATATAAACACACAGCATATAAACACACAATATTTTAAAAAGTACAGGTTGTTTTTATTATTGTACTGATAAGGGTAGACTATCTGAATTCATTTAGCATTTGAATTTATTTGATCCCTTTTATTTAATAATATTATTACCACAAAAATGTTTGATTATGACTTGGTTTCCCACAGAGGTCTCCCTTTCCTAATTTTAGTCTTAATTTAAAACATTCTGTGTTAAAAAAAAACACACAATATTTTCCAATGGTTTTCATGTCACTTAAAGTTGAATAGCATATTAATATGAGTTCTGAAATAGTTGTTGGGATAAGCTTCTTGATATCAGGCAATTCTTTTCACCTCTATAAACTTGAATTTCATTTTTCTCATTTGGTAAAATGAGAAAATATTAGAGTAAATGATCTTAAAGTTTCCTTTCAGCTCTGATACTCAAGCACTCCTATGAAGTGCTGAAGTCTGTTCCAGGTTACAAGATAAGTTAGCAATATGAAGTGGAAATAAAGTCCCCAGGATATTCCTTAGTTATAATCAGATGACCTAGAGAAAAGAGAGAAATTTCATAAAAAAGAGAGAGTGGAGGAATAAATGAATCTGAGGTGATATGGAAAGTAATGTAAGAAATATGACATGTGAAAAAGAACAGAGATAAAATTGTTTCAAAAACAGCCAAGGATAAACTAAAGGGACCCTGACATGAACATACAATTTTCTTCTTATGATCTATACTTTCACAAGACGTAGATTATTCAATCTCATCATTCCTCTACCTCTCCAAAAGTATGTGTTATGCAAGTACCTGTGAAATCCTAAATCCCTGTTTATATTTAGGAACTCTTCTCCATTTTGCCTGTTCTTCCTCCCTACCCTCCTCCTGAATCAGAGATTTATATTTTCTCAGCAGCCTCACACGTGCCACCGGCCAGTGCGAATGATAGATCCAAATCTTCTCTATCACTGTTCTCTTCGTCCACCAGCTCCCTAAACTGTGGCTCATGTGTCTGTACTGAGAAACAATCTATAATGTAACACATAATAGTTTATATGATAAACACCTTTCATTTTCTGACTGTGGCTCACCTTTAGAAAGGCTGTGGAGCAATGGTATATTTCACCAGCACCATCTGGATGTGGCCAAATGAAGTCTCATGACAAAGTGGTGATACAAGAAAAAGAAGGGATGTGATTATACTACAGACCCAAGTGTCCTATAGCCCCAAAGTTCACTATTTAAGATCTTATTTTCAAGATGGGTAAGATGTAATGAAAAAACAAAATAATGGGAAAACCAATGGTTTTTCAATCTTTGTACTTCATTTAAATTATACAATTCATGACCATTACTAACAATAAAGTGGTCCGTTACATGAGCGAATACATGCATTTTCCAAGAACACAGAAAGACATAAAATGCTATATTTGGATTCTGAAGGGAAGTATATAGAATAAAAAAGCAGTTAAGGGAAAACTTTGCTGTTGTAACCCAGGTATAATCTTGCTAAGCTCTTCTCTCCTGGCTGATAAGATCAGTCCGTGAAACCTAGCTGCTTCTAACCTGGACCCAAATAACAGCTTCATGTATTGAAAACCCACAAAACATCTGACAGTGTTTTATATGCTTTATACACAGTTTTTATTTTTTTAAATATTTATTTATTTATTCGAGAGAGTGGGGGGAAAAGGGCGGAGGGAGAGAATCTTCAAGCAGACTCCCCGCTAACCATGGAGCCTGACACAGGGCTCGATCCCATGACCCATGAGATCACAACCTGAACCAAAACCAAGAGTTGGACATTTAACCTACCAAATCACCTAGGTGCCCTTATACACAGTTTTTAAAACAAATGCTCATAAAAACTCTTCATTTCAGGTATTTTGATCTTCATTTCACAGAAATAAGTAACTTCTCCCAAGGTCCACACCATTAAGTTATGGGGCTAAGTTTGACTGACTTTAAAACCTAAATCTATAATCCTAACTCCATTTAGCACTCCCCTTCCAATCATCTGTTTTTTGGTTTTTTTTTTTTTTTCTCTCTTTTGGAAACTAGCACTCTTGACTTCCTAAAGCGCAGGGGCTTAGGACATATAAAATAGGTCCAATCTTGGGTTCAAATCCCAACTCTGCTATTCATAAAATGGGGAATAATAACACCTATCTTAAGGATCCTTGCCAATGAGAGGAAATAATATGCAAAAAGCTATTACTCATTGTTTAACACATTGTAGCTATTCAATAATAGTGATGGTGGTTATTTTTGTTTGATGTCAAGTAACTTGGCATCAATGTTTTTATCCTGGATTGTGCCCTAAATTTGTATAATTTCACCCTATTGTCTCACCAGAAAAGCCTAAGCCCTCTTCAAGACCCCAGAGTTGAGTATGTTTTTTCATTGAAAAGTCTGCCTCCCAGAAGCCTCCTGTGAGGATGTGGTGTGTAACCTAGGAGCCCAGACAGAATGCACAAAATGTAAATTATCAAAGATATCTCTATTTAGGAGAGAGGATATTGGGGGATATAACAATTTGAATATTTAAGAGATAGTTATGTAAATGCTGTATTCTCTAATAGAGTTTGTAGCAGGATCCTTATCCCACTCCACTGGGAAAAAAAGTCAACATACATTTATTTGGCTTATTTCTTTTAGGATAGAGAAGTATCTTGAGACTGAGACTGAAATTATTTGACTAGTTTTCCAATATAAGTTTGAACATTTCATTTCCCCTTTTATTCTAATTGTTAACTGAAGCTGCACTGGCATCTCTGAAAGATCATCTTTCCTCATCCACTTAAAAAAGAAAATCCTGGATAAGTGTCAATTATAACCATTAGAGCAGAATTCTTCCCTTTTAATCAAACTCATCATTAAACTCTTAAAGACTGCTACTAAGTTACTTTTTTCTTAAAAAATGTAAAAAAAAAACTTTAAAAAGAGATAAAAAGGTGTATGTATACTTTATAGGAGGGAATGATATAGAAAGTTACACATGCATATACCTATTAAGGCAAATGGGTCAAATTCAATATACCCTTGATTTTTTTCATTCCCTACAGAAATGATTTTTACATTTTTAAGCAGTTGAACATAAATCAAAAGAATAATATTACATTTTAAAATATGAAATTCAAATTTTAGTATCCATAAAATAGTTTTATTAGTACACAGCCATGCTCATTTATTTATGAATTGTTCATGATGGATTTCATACTATAACAACAAGCTGAATATGGCCCACAAATCTTAAAATACTTATCATCTGACCCATTATTGAGAAGACTTGACAGTCTCTATATAAAACAAATACTAACTGCACCCATGCATTGCTCCCTTTGCTATGCTTGAGTTCCTGCAGCCTACAGAACAGGCTTCTGTGTTTTTCATTCCCCTTACACACATTAGCTCTCTTGTGCATTAATTGCACCTCTCTGCTATTTCACCCACAAACCTATTACAGTAAAGCTCAACTACATTCCTTATCCCATGCCAATTCTTCCATGTATGATGACTTTTACTCCTTTCTCCTCTGCTTTTCCTCAGTGAGCACCCTTTTCCTAGGAAAAGCATCTGTTCTTAATAGAAGACACTCATTTTCCCATTTTTCTAACTTAGTAAGAAAATTTTCTACACGCTGAACTTTCTGATGATTTTTTTTTAAAGATTTTATTTATTTACTTGACAGAGAGAGACACAGCGAAAGAGGGAACACAAGCAGAGGGAGTGGGAGAGGGAGAAGCAGGCTTCCCGCAGAGCAGGAAACCCAAAGCGGGGCTCTATCCCAGGACCCTGAGATCATGACCTGAGCCGAAGGCAGATGCTTAACGACTGAGCCACTTAGGCGCCCCTCTGATGATATTTTTATACCATTATACCTCCCTATATGTCAATAACATTTTTCCCTGTAGAATCCATACCTCTGCCATATATTATACTCTTATTAATTTATTCATCCATTCACCTTCTATCCATCTATCCATTCATCCCACCAATGTGTATTAGGTAAATGCCAGACAAGAAGGAAAATAACATACATGCTCTGCCCCTGCAGAGCTCCCATTCTGGTGTGGGAACAGACACACATATGAGAGCTGAAATTGCTGAACACTATATTAGAGGAAATTATTGAGGAGGATAACTAAGGATCAAAGAGAATGAATCTTCTATGTTTTATTATCATACTTTCCAACCTTTTCAACAATCTTTCAACTTTGATATTTTATCAATATTTTCTTTCTATTCAATTTCTTAGTATCATTATGATCTCTTAATTCCTCAAGCTCCTCTTCTCTGATAATGCCCAAATCTACATCACTCTGTTACTTACCCACACGAATGACCACAGTTAGGGTCCTTCACAGTGATTCTGAAATTCTTCCTCTGCCAGTGTCATTAGTTCTGGTTTTCCTGCTTTACTGAAGCTGCCCTTGACTCGTATTTTGGCCTCCATTCTTCCACATGTACCATCAACCCACACTAATTTTGCCACTTTAATTAAACAGAAAAATTCCCCAATTGTCATATCAACTGTGCCTCACTAATCTCCCATGTACTTCAACTTTTGATCTTCATTTGTACCTATATTGCCACCCTGATACTTTGGTAATGTGCCAATATTTGTTTCCTCTTCCCACATTATATTTGAAGGATTGTTGCAGCAATCCGAAAAGAGTGCTGAACTGTTCCATTAATCATTTGTGCTCTTTAATATCAGCTTGAGCTTCAGTGCTATATAATATTCTTTAAAGTCGCTATTGAAAACTACTTAAGTTCCCTTCCAGAAGCTCACAAGCCATCTTCAATTTTCTTCACTGATTTCCATCAAGATAGTTTTTGGATTCTACTTTCTTCATCATTATGCAGTCTGTGCCTAAATTTGGCCCCCACACCCTTGTACAGTTCAGGTTTTGGCATACAATCTTCAGTATGGTTTCCTGGGCCTTTAGCCAAATGGAAATTTAAATCATTTCTTCCAAAATTAGTACAAGAAAGCTTCTATATTGCCTCCAAATCAGAGCTATCATGGACGCAACGCAGAAACCATAGTAGGGAACATTCAGTAATAGGGAATAAGATGGCAAGCTGCACCATGGTTGGGACAGAAAGCAGTCCTTTTTCTATATACATAATAATGGCAGGACACAGAAGGAGCCACGCCTTCAATTGCCACTGCACTTGAATAAAATTTAGGAAGTCCCTCGAATCAATTAAGAATGAGGAATTAAGAATTATTACTTGTTATGGATGCATTACCTAAAGCTATACATGATGTACAAATTTCTGACTCTGCCACTTACCAGCTGTTAGACTTTGGATTAGCCACACAACCCAATTCGACTGAATTGGGTTCAGGATTCTATGTGTGCAATAAAGAAAGTAATATAACTCACCCCCTGACACCGTTCTCATATTTAAAATGAGATATTGCATACAAAACATATATAGCATATGTCTGGAACGTAGTGAGTGCCCAATAAATGATACTTCTAAAGCCATAGAGAATAAGCATTATCTCAACATATATATATATTACAACATATATACAACAATATAATAACAACATATATACAACAATATAATAAAAATATATTACAGTAATATTGGATATAAAAATGGTTACTTTCAGAAGAGACCTTATTCTTCTGGTTATTTTGAAACAAAAAAAATACATGTCAGTATTAGTTGAAAAGGTATATGTGCTGCCGAAGCGAGCACTCAGTATTAGTTAAAAAGGAAGCTGCTTTTAGAAGATGAGTGAAGATAAAAGTTCATATACATACACACACACACACACACACACTAGTTCTGTTTTAGTTCTCTTTACACACCATCACTGGAACTACATAAATGGTGTTACCTGTCACTGCATTCACTGTTTCAGGGTCAAACTTCAAAATAAATGTCTACTGTTTCTAATATGATGACTCTTTAGTGCACTAAACTGAATGTATTTAAAACCAAATATAGTCTCAGAAACTTTCCCCATCCCCTCAATTCCATATGTCTCCATTTAATATTTCCTTATAATTTTTCATTTTTTTTCGAGAGAACTAAAATTCTTTTCTATCACAAGTTAACCTAAGAATCATATGTCTTCTCCATTCCTCCTACCTCCCAAGTCCTATTTACTTTTTCCCACATGACAATGTGATTCTTATCTCCTCCATCTTTTATCTTTATTTTTAATCACCCCTTCACTGCAATATATTATCATTGTCTCCTAATAAATATTCCTGCTATAGTCTCTGCCCTAGACAGTGCATGCTTCTGACTGTTAACAGACTAATATTCCTAAAAGTACATTTTAGAAAAGGCCATGGAGAGAGTACCTTAACGTCTATCTGGGTAGAAGAAAGGAAAGGACTTCCATAGGCCTATTTCTCATATCTTCTAATCACAAACAGACCATAAATTCTTTTAAGGAGAGGTTCAGACATTATTCATTTTTGTAAACCCTGTGCCACCCGACATATAGCCTGGTTCAAAATAAAAGTTCAAAATGTTTATTTGTTCAATAAACATTGAATGGGGCCCTTGATCCATGTCATTACTTGATTCCCTGTTCCTATGTTATCACAGAGTGTTTTCTCTCATCCTTATTTATTTCAGCTAAGTGAAACTGGAACATTTAACACAATGCATGGCTGGAGGGAAATACAAGAAGGGAGAGGGAAAATAAGCTTTAGAGATTGAAGAAGTTAAGGTGCTTCAGCATTCTCTTCTATTCCATAGCTCAGCAATGAGGATACCCACGTATGCAACTCATTAATGTCCTCAATGGTATTCAGAACTTCAAAACTGCATTTATGAAAAATAGTAAAGTTAAGAGAGTTATAGGATTAAAATGGATAGGGTTCTTTTTTTTTAAGATTTTATTTATTTATCAGAGAGAGAGAGACAGAGGCAGGCAGAGGGAGAAGAAGGCTCCTTGCCCAGCAAGGAGCCCGATGTGGCACTCGATCCCAACCCTGGGATCATGACCTGAGCCAAAGGCAGACGCTTAACCGACTGAGCCACCCAGGCATCCCAAAATGGATAGGGTTCTGGCAGTACTCAATGGATAAAATCTAAACAAGAAAGAAAACTCTGAAAGAAACCATTAACTTGTGTTACATTCAATGACCAACATAAAGCTATATAGTGAGTCAAACTTTCTTTTCTTTCTTCCAGGCACATAAATTTTAATATCCCCAGTGTAAGGCTGGTACACAAAAGGACAGTTAGGAGAGTCATCTCAAAGTACAACTGCTATGTTTTGTTGTGCAGGCATATAAATTCAACCCTTTTAACTTTTTCCCCCTATTTTCTCCACTCCAACTACCTTGGTTCAAGCCACTTTCATCCTAAACTATTGTCTCAGAGAAGCATCCTAAATACCTCTCTACCTACTGAATGCAATCCACTATACAATTTTCCATCAGAGTTCCATGTGGTCCCTTTGACTGAAATCTTTCACAAGACATATTTTTTCTCACTGGAAAAAAAATGCAAGTAACTTTTAATGGGCATACATCCTCTCAAAAATGATCCCAAAGTACCTGGATAGTTATTGAATGCTTTCAAAAAATCATTTTTTGGGGGAATTGCAGTTATAAAATATATCCAGTAGGAAACAAATCCCAGAAGGTTGTGGGACAGAAAAAAAAATACATCAAAACAGTGAAGCATGGAGTTAAGACAGGATTCTATTGTTATTCTTGTTTGTTTTTCACCTAACTGGTATGTGTTGGGGTCCTTAAGACCCTCATATTTGTATATTCACTAGAAGGACTTACAGGATTCATCATATAGTTATCTCATGGCTAAGACTTATTACAGTGATGTTGTAAGGATATACAATCACATAATAAGGGAAAAATATATAGGTGGAGTCTGGAGAAATCCATGTGTAGGCTTCCTTATGCCTTCTTCTTCCCATGGTAGCCTTGTGAAGTATATTCTTCTTCCACAGCAACTAAATACAACAACATGGGTGTGATGTTTTTACCCAGGGAAGCCTGTTAGAGATTCGGTGCCCAAAGTATGTACTGTAAGTGGTCACATAGTCACCTTCTTTTTTTTTTTTACATAGTCACCTTCTAGACATGTGCCAAAATCTCAGGCTCCCAGAAGGAAAGTAAATGTTCACCATAAATCATATTATTTGCACAAAATGTCTAGGAACAGTGAACCACTGTACCGGTCAGTTGTTACCAAAGGATCACTTTGCAAGCAGGTTTTGTAAGATCACAATCTCTGTCTTGCTAAGTGAACCATTTTCCTGCACACCCTCAGACTCAGATACCTAGATGGAGTGTATAGGAAAGTGTGAGCCTGAATGCATCAGAAACAGTGATCTAATCTTAGGAGGAGAGGCATGGGGCAGATTGCATTCTATACCCAACACAGACCAGGAGAGATGGCGGATGGAATAAATAAGACAGATGAATATGTTATTGTACCTAGCTCCCCATGAATACAGGTGCACAGAAATCCTGTACATTTGGTAAGAATATATGACAATTATGAAAGGAAACATAAACCATCATACACCTGAAGAAAAGACAGAGATGTCACTATGTGCAGAAGTATTTAAGACCAAAGTGAGAACCAGATTCCAGTGCTTGTTTCCAACCTCTTTCTGAATGTCCAGAAAGATTAGTCACATCTCAATGTATGTCTGGAACCAAATGTCATCAGCTATTTTGCTCCAGGGAACAAAACTTGTCTCAGATACTACAGTGACAGAGTAAACTCACCCGTGCACTCAGACTCCATCTTGAGAATCGATGGGAAATGGGGTGCAGAGCCAGGAAATGACTATTTACTAAAGCAAAGTAGATGACTCCAAACTGAGGTCTGATATGAATGGACAAAATATCAAATTTGTTAAGAAAACTTAACATAAAGGAGATATTAAGTGACCAGTTTAAGTTGTAATGCTATCTAGGAGGGAAAGGTTGGGGAACTCATGAAAAGGATTCCATACTTTTTATGAAAAAAATCTATACTGCCTTTGCATATTTTTTGTTGTATGATTCTATTTTCAAACTCACAGTACAAATAATTGAACATGATACCTTTGATACTATCTTTTTTCTACAAAGATATCAAATAAGGGGATAGATAAAGACTTGATTGGGAAATTTCCTTGTAGATTCATTGATTGGGAAGCCTCACTCTTGAAGGATAGTTTTGAGACTTGAAGGTCAAAGAGGACCTCATTATTCAAAGTTCTCCACTGAAAGTGCTCTAAACCTAGAAACAACTAGCGCAAAATCCCCAAGTGTGGAACAAATTTAGTCAGAGAAAGGAACTAAAGGAATTTAATTTTGCAATAGTCTAACAGAAATGTAATGGTAGAAGTAAAGGGATTAGTTAAGCATATGGAATTGGGCTGAATGTGGGAAGAGGAAGGGAAAAAAGAGGGGTCCAGGGTGCTTTCCAAGTATTTACTTACTTTTATAGGAGGTCCAAATAATTAAACCTATCTTTTTGGCTAGTATATAAGAAATGTAATATATATATATATTAGTAATGGTACTTTTAATAAAAGAGAGATTGGCAAAGCAACACTTTAATTCTGATCTCTTATTTCTTGTGTTTTTTATTACTATAAAAATGCTTTTAAGCTTTCAAATGAAAACTGGAACAGAACATCTAATGTTCTTTATACTCTCTTATGTATTCAAGTTTGTCATGGCTAAGGCAGATAAAGCAACTGCCTTAGCCAGAATAAGCAGAAGTGTATAAATTCTACTGAGGTCTGAATCATTGGCCACTTTATAATGTTTATGATAATGAAGGTGTAATGAACAGATACCTGGATGAAATGTACTTCCTATTTCAATGAAAACATCCTCTTAATTGAGATGCAATACGTAGTCTGAATTAGTATGCGACAAAATAAAAAACACTTTATCTTATTAAGATTATGACATGTTGCTTTCATTTATTAGCTTTAATCTTGGAATATGTAGGTTTATTTACTCTCAATTATTTTCACTCATTTTGTGTATGACTCAGATGATTTGCCAACTGTTTTAAATAAGACAACTGAACCCAAACCTGACTCTTTAATTCTACTGTCAACAAGAACTAAAATACAAAGACTTTTCCATGAAAAACATGTAATAACAGGAATGTTTGTTTTTTATCATCAAAAGCCAAAATATGAAAATCCAGACTTAAAACATTGCTATGATTGAAATCTTCAATAAAGAACACACACACACTTCATTCTCTTTTCCAAAACAATTAAATATTTTTTACATAAATAGCTAATTCATATATATTCAGCCCATATTTTGTGAAAGCTGCTGTACAGTGTTGCAAATGTTAAAAAGAAAAGAAAATTTGTATCTACAAAGGAACCTGTGCACCAGAGGGAGAGTCTCAGGATTATACTGATTAATCCTGTAAAGCACAGCTAGTATTCACATGGGAAATTCTAGCCATTAACTTCTATACCTGGAGGAGTTTGGGGAGGGTTCAATACCTACTGCAATTCCTTGAGGGAAATTCAGGTAGAACTCTTATCTGGGAGATGGTCTCTTCCCACTAAATATTTCTATCATTGTAGTGCAGAATGAAAATGCTCCAGTTAGAGATAACATGCATGTGTGGGTCTGGAGCTGAGATACAATTCCTACACCTGAATGTGTTATGTAAGTAGGAACCTGGAACATGGTCTTATGGCTAAAGATGAGAAGAAACCTACTCATATACACACAGCACTCAGGAGAAAATAAGAAGTATCAAAATTTTCTCTTTTATTTTTCTACAAAATGCCATCTATCCCCATCTTGCTTTGATGTATAATATGAAACAATATTAGCACATATTTATTGACTACTGCCAAGTGTTTTGATAAATTTGTTATACTGGTCACCTACCCAATATTCATTCTTCCCCTCTTCCTGCAAATCCCAAAGTACCTGAATTTTGAAGGAAAAAAAATAAAAACAACAACTAAAAATACAAAAACAGCAAAAATACTGATGTTCACAGTTTCTTATGCAGGTAGAGGTAAGCAGAATGAAGGGGGCAGCAATGAATGTGCCAGAAGTCCAGGAAAATTCTTTAAAAAGTTGAATCCACTACAGGGATCCTCTTGCTCTACCAAATTTCTGATATGAAGACATGTTACAGAAGCTGTCACTTGCTAAACCATGTCCCCTTCAGAGCCTTGGCTTGACAAAGAAACAATTTCAAACTTTTCCAACTGTTTTCCCATTAATTTGATAGCCACTCTATGGCTGAGGATCTCCTCAAACACGGAAGAGAAATTTACACAGCTGTCCCTGCTTCCAATTTTAAATCATTCCAAACTCTCCTCAGGCTTCCGCTCTTCTCTCAGCATCCTTTCTCCCCAAACTTCAGAATAAAATTGTACCACACAGAGACTGGCCACAGACCGAGAGCTGGTACCAGAAACACATGAAGCAGGGATTATAGGGGTGGGCAGGAAGGTAGGAACGGCTGGATCCACCTGTGTTTCAGCACCCATGGTTTTAGGGTTTATTTTTAATTTTGTCTTAACCTTATCAAATGAAAACAAAGCAATCATATAGCCTGCATGGGTCAATCTGAAGAGACCCCAGCCCAGCCACTGATGCAACATGGGTAGGGACTAGCTTTACTAGTAAGAGCAGTAGGCAATGTTTGCAAGATGTTTAAATATGCATATTTTAGGCCCAGTAATTTTGAAAAATTTAGCCAGATTAAAAAAAATATTTGATATGCATGCAGATTTTTACAAAAGTATATTTGTCAGAGAGAAAAACTGAAATACCTATTAAGAAGAAAATATTTATAGAAGTCAAATACATTAATATATTGAAATAAAACATTTTAAAAGTTATGTTTATATATATAAAGATATAAATAGCTTGAAGAAATGATGATAATATGATGCTAAGAGAAAATATTATATAATAATACTGATAAAATACATGATTTTAATTAGATGTGTATAGGCAAGAATTTATGGTTAAAATCATGTATTGAAAAATTTCTAACCTGTGATATTATTTTTTCCCTAGTTTTCATTACTTTAATATTTAGGAAAAAACATTAAGGTCATTTTTGAATTCTTTAGTTCTAGTGAAATTAGATTTTTTTTTCCTGATGGATGGACTATTTGAGAAAATAACTTTTAAAACAGGACATAAATAGAAAACTTAGAAACATTTGTAAGCAAGCTTTAATGAGTCTCATTTTGATATATCTTTTTTTTTTTTTTCAATTTAAGATTTCCTGTGGGCTAGTCCACAGTCCCTTGTCTGGAACTAACCTACTGCTAGGTGGCACAATGTGTTTGTTGGACCAGTATAGTCCCCTCCTTCTGGTTATTCCTTTCTTGTAGTGAAGACCCTTCCAGGGCACTTCATACTTCAGAGTTAACCGGTCTAGAATTATCCTGTATGATTCCTTAGTAAATAATGCTTCTGCTTGCTTTCACTTTAATTCCTTTCTCTGTCCTTTTATTGTACTCTAGTAGAGATAACAAACTAGGACAGCTCCCAAATAGCTACTTAATTCATGGGAACCTTGTTTACACCGTTTCCTTCATCAATGATTTATATTTCCTCAGGAGGATAGAAGTGCCTAGGCTGCAATGGGTCTGACTGATATTTCCTTTGGAAGATATACTCATGTAAAATACTTAGTTATTTCCCCGAAATGGTTTTTTCAAGTTTAATCACACTGGGATGCTCTTATCTTGAAACTAAATTCCCTTATTTTGCTGAATTGTACTCTCAGTAGGAAATATAGCTGGTAAAATAACTTGAGTTTAAGCTGCAACCTAGCAGTTTTTCTCAACTTCCCCATTTCTAGAGGAAGAGGAAATCTCTTTACTTTTCTTTTTTTTTTTAATTTTTTATTGTTATGTTAATCTCCATACATTACATCATTAGTTTTAGATGTAGTGTTCCATGATTCATTGTTTGTGCATAACACCCAGTGCTCCATGCAGAACGTGCCCTCCTTAATACCCATCACCAGGCTAACCCATCCTCCCACCCCCCTCCCCTCTAGAACCCTCAGTTTGTTTTTCAGAGTCCATCGTCTCTCATGGTTCATCTACCCCTCCGATTTCCCCCCCTTTATTCTTCCCCTCCTGCTATCTTCTTTTTTTTTTTCTTAACATATATTGCATTATTTGCTTCAGAGGTACAGATCTGAGATTCAACAGTCTTGCACAGTTCACAGCGCTTACCAGAGCACATACCCTCCCCAGTGTCTATCACCCAGTCACCCCATCCCTCCCACCCCACCCCCCACTCCAGCAACCCTCAGTTTGTTTCCTGAGATTAAGAATTCCTAATATCAGTGAGGTCATATGATACATGTCTTTCTCTGTTTGACTTATTTCGCTCAGCATAATACCCTACAGTTCCATCGATGGCATTGCAAATGGCAAGATCTCATTCCTTTTGATGGCTGCATAATACTCCATTGTATATATATACCACATCTTCTTTATCCATTCATCTGTCGCTGGACATCTTGGCTCTTTCCACAGTTTGGCTATTGTGGACATTGCTGCTATAAACATCGGGGTGCACGTACCCTTTCGGATCCCTACTTTTGTATCTTTGGAGTATATACCCAGTAGTACAATTGCTGGGTTGTAGGGTAGCTCTATTTTCAACTTTTTGAGGAACCTCCATACTGTTTTCCAGAGTGGCTGCACCAGCTTGCATTCCCACCAACAGTGGGAACAGTGGGAACAGACATCTCTTTCTCCGCATCCCCGCCAACATCTGTCACTTCCTGGCTTGTTAATTTTAGCCATTCTGACTGGTGTGAGGTGGCATCTCATTGAGGTTTTGATTTGGATTTCCCTGATGCCGAGCGATGTTGAGCACTTTTTCATGTGTCTGTTGGCCATTTGGATGTCTTCTTTGGAAAAATGTCTGTTCATGTCTTCTGCCCATTTCTTGATTGGATTCTTTGTTCTTTGGGTGTTGAGTTTGATGAGTTCTTTATAGATTTTGGATACTAGCCCTTTATCTGATATGTCATTTGCAAATATCTTCTCCCATTCTGTCGGTTGTCTTTTGGTTTTGTTGACTGTTTCTTTTGCTGTGCAAAAGCTTTTTATCTTGATGAAGTCCCAATAGTTACTTTTTGCCCTTGCTTCCCTTGCCTTTGGCGATGTTTCTAGGAAGAAATTGCTGCAGCTGAGGTCAAAGAGGTTGCTGCCTGTGTTCTCCTTTAGGATTTCAATGGACTCCTGTCTCACATTTAGGACTTTCAACCATTTGGAGTCTATTTTTGTGTGTGGTGTAAGGAAATGGTCCAGTTTCATTCTTCTGCATGTGGCTATCCAATTTTCCCAACACCATTTGTTGAAGAGACTGTCTTTGTCCATTGGACATTCTTTCCTGCTTTGTCAAAGATGAGTTGACCATAGAGTTGAGGGTCCATTTCTGGGCTCTCTATTCTGTTCCATTGATCGATGTGTCTGTTTTTGTGCCACTACCATACTGTCTTGATGATGACAGCTTTGTAATAGAGCTGGAAGTCCGGAAATGTTATGCCACCAGCTTTGCTTTTCTTTTTCAACATTCCTCTGGCTATTTGAGGTCTTTTCTGGCTCCATACAAATTTCAGGATTATTTGTTCCATTTCTTTGAAAAAAGTGGATGGTATTTTGATTGGGACGGCATTGAATGTGTAGATTGCTCTAGGTAGCATTGACATCTTCACAATATTTGTTCTTCCAATCCATGAGCATGGAACGTTTTTCCATTTCTTTGTGTCTTCCTCAATTTCTTTCATGAGTATTTTATAGTTTTCTGAGTACAGATCCTTTGCCTCTTTGGTTAGATATATTCCTAGGTATCTTATGGTTTTGGGTGCAATTGTAAATGGGATCGACTCCTTAATTTCTCTTTCTTCTGTCTTGTTGTTGGTGCATAGGAATGCCACTGACTTCTGTGCATTGATTTTATATCCTGCCACTTTACTGAATTCCTGTATGAGTTCTAGCAGTTTTGGCGGGGAGTCTTTGGGGTTTTCCACATAAAGTGTCATATCACCCGCAAAGAGTGAGAGTTTGACTTCTTCTTTGCCAATTTGGATGCCTTTGATTTCTTTTTGTTTGATTGCTGTGGCTAGGACTTCTAATATTATGTTGAACAGCAGTGGTGATAGTGGACATCCCTGCCGCGTTCCTGACCTTAGGGGGAAAGCTCTCAGTTTTTCCCCATTTAGGATGATATTTGCTGCAGGTTTTTCATAGATGGCTTTTATGATATTGAGGTATGTACCCTCTATGCCTATACTCTGAAGAGTTTTGATCAAGAAAGGATGCTGTACTTTGTCAAATGCTTTTTCTGCATCTATTGAGTGGATCATATGATTCTTGTTCTTTCTTTTGTTAATGTATTGTATCACGTTGATTTGCGGATGTTGAACCAACCTTGCAGCCCAGGGGTAAATCCCACTTGGTCATGGTGAATAATCCTTTTAATGTACTGTTGGATCCTATTGGCTAGTATTTTGGTGAGAATTTTTGCATCCATGTTCATCAGGGATATTGGTCTGTAATTCTCCTCTTTGATGGGGTCTTTGTCTGGTTTGGGGATCAAGGTAATGCTGGCCTCATAAAATGAGTTTGGAAGTTTTCCTTCCATTTCTATTTTTTGGAACAGTTTCAGAAGAATAGGTGTTGATTCTTCTTGAAATGTTTGGTAGAATTCCCCTGGGAAGCCATCTGGCCCTGGGCTTTTGTTTTTTGGGAGGTTTTTGATGACTGCTTCAATTTCCTTAGTGGTTATAGGTCTGTTCAGGTTTTCTATTTCTTCCTGGTTCAGTTTTGGTAGTTGATACATCTCTAGGAATGCATCCATTTCTTCCAGGTTATCGACTTTGCTGGCATAGAGTTGCTCATAATATGTTCTTAGAATTGTTTGTATTTCTTTGGTGTTGGTTTTGATCTCTCCTCTTTCATTCATGATTTTGTTGATTTGGGTCATTTCTCTTTTCTTTTTGATAAGTCTGGCCAGGGCTTTATCAATCTTGTTAATTCTTTCAAAGAACCAGCTCCTAGTTTCGTTGGTCTGTTCCACTGTTCTTTTAGTTTCTATTTCATTGATTTCTGCTGTGATCTTTATGATTTCTCTTCTCCTGCTGGGTTTAGGCTTTATTTGCTGTTCTTTCTCCAGCTCCTTTAGGTGTAGGGTAAGGTTGTGTACTTGAGACCTTTCTTGTTTCTTGAGAAAGCCTTGTATTGCTATATACTTTTCTCTCAGGACTGCCTTTGCTGCATCCCAAAGATTTTGAATAGTTGTGTTTTCATTTTCATTGGTTTCCACGAATTTTTTTAATTCTTCTTTAATTTCCTGGTTTGACCCATTCATTCTTTAGTAGGATGCTCTTTAGCCTCCATGTATTTGAGTTCTTTCCAACTTTCCTCTTGTGATTGAGTTCTAGTTTCAAAGCATTGTGGTCTGAAAATAGGCAGGGAATGATCCCAATCTCTTGGTACCGGTTGAGACCTGATTTATGACCTAGGATGTGATTGATTCTGGAGAATGTTCCATGGGCACTAGAGAAGAATGTGTATTCCATTGCTTTGGGATGGAATGTTCTGAATATGTCTGTGAAGTCCATTTGGTCCAGTGTGTCATTTAAAGTCTTTATTTCCCTGTTGATCTTTTGCTTAGATGATCTGTCCATTTCAGTGAGGGAGGTGTTAAAGTCCCCCACTATTACTGTATTGTTGTCGATGTGTTTCTTTGCTTTTGTTATTAATTGCCTTATATAATTGGCTGCTCCCATGTTAGGGGCATAGATATTTACAATTGTTAAATCTTCTTGTTGGATAGACCCTTTAAGTAGGATATAGTGTCCTTCCTCATCTCTTATTACAGTCTTTGGTTTAAAATCTACTTTGTCTGATATAAGGATTGCCACCCCAGCTTTCTTTTGGTGTCCATTAGCATGGTAAATGGTTTTCCATCCCCTCACTTTCAATCTGGGGGTGTCTTTGGGTCTAAAATGAGTCTCTTGCAGACAGTATATCGATGGGTCTTGTTTCTTAATCCAATCTTATAGCCTGTGTCTTTTGATTGGGGCATTTAGCCCATTTACATTCAGGGTAACTATTGAAAGATAGGAATTTAGTGCCATTGTATTGCCTGTAAGGTGACTGTTACTGTATATTGTCTGTGTTCCTTTCTGGTCTATGTTGCTTTTAGGCTCTCTCTTTGCTTAGAGGACCCCTTTCAATATTTCTTGTAGGGCTGGTTTTGTGTTTGCAAATTCCTTTAGTTTTTGTTTGTCTTGGAAGCTTTTTACCTCTCCTTCTATTTTCAATGACAGCCTAGATGGATATAGTATTCTTGGCTGCATATTTTTCTCATTTAGTGCTCTGAATATATCCTGCCAGTCCTTTCTGGCCTGCCAGGTCTCTGTGGATAGGTCTGTTGCCAATCTAATGTTTCTACCCTTGTAGGTTACATATCTCTTTTCCCGAGCTGCTTTCAGTATTTTCTCTTTGTCTCTGAGACTCGTAAGTTTTACTATTAGAGGTTGGGGTGTTGACCTATTTTTATTGATTTTGAGAGGGGTTCTCTGTGCTTCCTGGATTTTGATGCCTGTCTCCTTCCCCAAATTAGGGAAGTTCTCTGCTATAATTTGCTCCAGTATACTTTCTGCCCCTCTCTCTTTTTCTTCTTCCTCTGGGATCCCAATTATTCTAATATTGTTTTGTCTTATGGTGTTGCTTATCTCTCGAATTCTGCCCTCGTGATCCAGTAGTTGTTTTTCTCTCTTTTTCTCAGCTTCTTTATTTTCCATCATTTGGTCTTCTATATCACTGATTCTCTCTTCTGCCTCATTTATCCTAGCGGTTAGTACCCCCATATTTGATTGCACCTCATTAATAGCCTTTTTGATTTCTACTTGGTTAGATTTTAGTTCTTTTACTTCTCCAGAAAGGGTTTCTCTAATAACTTCCATGCTTTTTTCAAACCCAGCTAGTATCTTTAAAGTGATGATTCTGAACTCTAGATCCGACATCGTACTAATGTCCGTATTGAGTAGGTCCCTGGCAGTTGGTACTACCTCTTGTTCTTTTTGTTAAGGTGATTATTTCCATCTTGTCATTTTGTGCAGAGGAGAATAGATTAATGAGAGAACAAAACGCTTACAGGGTAACAACGTCCCCAGAAAATATACTCTAAACAAATCAGAAAAGATCTGAAGCAGTGGGAAAAGAAAGGGAAAGAGAGAAAAAAGAAAAAGAAAAAAAAAAGAGAAAGAAAAAGATAAAGATAAAAACAAACAAAAACAGAACAATACAAAACAAAAAAAACAGAATATGAGCAAATATGATCAGGCTGGTATATAGATCAGTGCCACACACTACATTTTGGGTGTATTTTGGTCTGTTAGAAGAAAGTGCATCCCAAAATTTTAAAGAAAGAAAAACTTATATATGTACAAAAATAAGGGTTGATATGATGAAGGGATGGAATATGACTGTAAAGATGGAAATTATAAAAAATTTCATAAAAGGAATTGCTAAGAAGTTGTTTGAAAAAAGAAAGAAGAGGATTTAAAAAAAAAGAAAAAAAAAGGGAGAGAATGTGATCAGGCAGGGGAGTAGAAAAAAACCATACACTAAAGATTTAGGGTATATTTTGATCTGTTAGAAGAAACTATCTCAAAATTTTAAAGAGAGAACAACTTATATAGATATGCCAAAAATACGGGTAACTACTATGAAAGGATAGAATATGACTCTGAAAATGAAAAATAAAAATGTTTTTTAAAAAAGGGATTGAAAAGATGTTGGTTGAAAAAGGGAAAAAGAAAAATTCAAAAAAAAAAAAAGACAGTTAAAAAAAAAATAACCTTGAAAGACTACAGAATCATGGTAAAAAAGCCATGGATTCTATGTGCAGTATTCCCCTAGCACTGGAGTTCTGCCGTTCTCATTGATGGGTAAACTTGGTCTTGGCTGGCTGTTCTCACTGATCTTCTGGGGGAGGGGCCTGTTGCCGTGGTTCCCAAATGTCTGCCGGAGGCGGAATTGCCCCTCCCTTGGCCAGTCCGGGCTAAGTAATCTGCTCGGGTTTGCTCTCCGGAGCTTTTGTTCCCTGCAAGCTTTCCATACAGCTTTGGAAGCGGAGATTGAAAATGGTGGCCTCCCAATCTCCACCTCTGAGGAGCCGAGAACTCGTGCCCGCTCCTCAGTGAGCCCCCAGAGAAAAGCCATTAGTCACTCCCGTCTCCCCGGTCTCCGGCCGCACTCCGTGCTCACCCGGTCTGTGACTGCGCATTTCTATCTCTGGCACCCGACCCCATGTGGAGTCTCCAAACCCAGCAGATCACTGCATTGTGCTCCTGTGCCTCTCCTCCCGGGGGAAGAAGGTGAGTCTCTCCGGATCTGACGCTTGCTGGGTCCCTGCTGGAGGAGCAGTGGCCCGACTATGCTGCGGATCACGGTTTATGGCAACCCTGAGCTGAGAGCCCACTCCTCGGCTCCGTCTCTGCAGTCGGCTTCCCCGCTCTGATACCTGGGAGCTCTGCTACACTCAGGCACCCCTGGTCTTTCTGTGACCCCGAGGGTCCTGAGACCACACTGTCCCAGAGGGTTCCACCCCCTGCTTAGCCACCAGAGTGACGTCCCTCAGCGGAGCCGACTTCTAAAAGTTCCGATTTTGTGCTCCGCGGCTTTATCACTTGCCAGAAGCAGCCAATGGAGCTCCCCTCCCCCAGCCTCTATCCTCCCGAATGTCGCCTCATATTCACTTCTCCGCACGTCCTACCTTCCAGAAAGTGGTCGCTTTTCTGTTCAGAGAGTTGTTGCTATTCTTTTCTTCTATCTGCTGTTGAGTTTGTAGGTGTTCAGAATGGTTTGATCCCTGTCCAGCTGAATTCCTGAGACCAGACGAAATCCAGGTCTCCTACTCCTCCGCCATCTTGCTCCACCCCCCCCTCTTTACTTTTCTCTTGTTATTAGAGAATCAAAAATCACAATCTATAAGGAGGAAACTCAGGTTAAACTGCTTTAAAAATGCACACTATAATTAAAAACTCTGAATTCCAATTGTAAGACTCACTGGATGCATTAAACAAGTTACTTGCACTATATAGCCCTTAGCTTCTTCCTATGAAATTAGGGATCCATTCCTTATAGGGTTCCTGTGGAATTAAATAAACTACTTCAGGCAATATGACTGAAAACTAACAGGCCCTAAGTACATGTTTGCTATTTTCTTAATATGTGTTAAATGTGTTAAATCATCAACTATATCATTGTGTTCTTAGAACCACTCCCTAGGTAATAATGAAATAACCTAGTTCACATGTATCTTTAACCTACAAATCCTTGAAGGATGTTGGGATTGTTGCAAGTTTCAGATGCTGTATTTTATTGATGATGTAGAGTTATTGAATCTCTGAGATATAATCAGAGAACTTAGGAGATTCTTGAGACAATGTTCTGACTATGCTGACAACTCCTCTATGGGATAACTAATACATTCACTTGTACATTCCACGCATTCATTCAAGATGCATTTATTAAGGATACTTTGTTTTACATGCTGTGTAAGGCATAAAGAAGTTTTATAGATGAATAGAAAAATTTTTATACTTTAAAAGAACTTATAGTTTATTCAAAAAAGAAACACATGTTGTGTATAATGTAAATCTAATAAAATAAAGATATATCCATCATATAATGGGAGCCTGGTTGTAGCTCTGTAGGTATTTATCCTGGAGGGATCTGACTTTGAAATTTTATTGTTTGGGAGGAAAAACTTTTCTTCTACCCTCTTAAGATTTTTGTTTAGGGGCCTGCAAATTAAACTGACAAATGGAGAATAAAACAGGTTTAATTACGTATGTAAGTAAAAGTTCACAAAGAAATGTGACTCAAGGAGTCAGAATTTGAGGCTTATAAAATCTTAATTAATACAGAACAGGAAAGGGTTTAGGGGTACTTCTGGGAAAACAAATGTCTTCTTAGGAAGGGGGAGAAAGGGCACTTACGGAAAAATAAATGAGTTTTTGCAAAGATAAATGGCTCTTAAGATAATAGATGGGACAGATGATAGCTTTGTGATAACGTCTGTTTGGGTGTGGTGCTGACTTCTTTTCTCTGAGATTAGAGTTGCTCCCTAGGAGTATATATGACAACTGAGTTCTTCAGGGAGATGCTGCTTTTAGGCAGATATGGGATTTCAGGAACTCAGATGTTTTCCATTCAAAACTATTTTTTTTATGCCATAGTAGTTTATTTTGGACCACTTTTTCACTATCTTTAAGACTAGAGATTGAAAATTGAATTCAGAAGTGGAGAGGAAGATTAGAAACGATAATGCATGATGCTAGGGTCCGTTTAGTTTTACTGACCAGGGGATGAAGAAAGAGTACTAGGTACTGTTAAAGAAAACCAGAGCTGGACATTAGTTAGAGTGGTAAACAGATTTTATTCAGAAACTATTCAAATAGGGGAAATGACATCTCAGCATAGAACTGGGCTCAATTCCAAATACAACAAGGACAAATACGGATTTAACCAAGATGCAGAGTGGGGTCAATAGATACAAAATTACAGAGATATATGAGGTGGGAGGATTCTGTTTAAACTGACTTGACAGGAGTTTCTGAAGGCAGGCGAGGGGATCAGATACCAAGGGTAGGGAAGCAGAATTTCATCTGGCATCAAGGGAGATTAGATAAAGAGCATGGAAGAGTCTGGCTGAACTGACTTAGCAGGATTCTTGCTAAAACTGAATGATGCAAAGACATCATGACCTCATTTGGAAGGGGCCTCAGAGGAGCCTGACGAAAGTTCAGTCAAAAAGAGTCTATGTCAGTATGAATGTAGGGAGTGGGAAGAAATGGTGGCAGTGACAGGTGTAAATGGCAAATAGGATGACATCCCAGAATTCTTGTATAGAGAACTTACTGCCTCTGATTTTCCTTCCCTTTCTGGCCTTCTCCTTCCCTTTCCTTCCCTTTTAAAAATTCCTATGTTAAGCTCCACCATTGGTCTAGTTTTGCTATATTGCTATGCTTTCAGGCAGCAAATAATTTTAAATGCAAAGAATTATTTGGGAGAAAGTTACCAAATGGGCAGGACTAACTACTCTGATGAGGTCAGAGCCTTAGTGGAGAACAATATCGATCATTAAGGGAGAGCTTTGCTGTAGTTGCTCTTGAATGGGCTGAATTGCTCAGTGAGAAGATTTCTATTGAAAAGAAGTTGTCAGAATTGCTTGAATTCCTCTTTCTTAATTAGGCCTTTGAATTTAAGCTATAATTTTAGACAAAAAAAGGGGGTAATGAAATTCTATAGCTAGGGAGGGATGGTGAATGGAATAAAAGGATAATTTTAAAACCTCATGAAAACAGAAAATAACAGCAATTTGGGGAGCTCATTGACATCATTTTACTGTGTCTAATTGGTAGGCAATTAGCATGCAATTGTCCCATCTTAGTTGGTTTTCAGAAAGTTTTTTTTTTTTTCCACACCCAGGAAAATTATTGGCACTTTTTTCCCAGACTCTTTTGGCCTTTTCTTATAGGTCTTACTTTTTTCCCTTTAATTATATATCACTTAGAAAGTGTATACATTTTCCATAACAATGTTGGCAAACAGAGTCCATATGTTTAAAGCTGCAACTTCTTGCCATTTTGTTAGAAAACACAACTTGATTTTTACTTGTTGATGCATTAATAGTTGCTAAAGTTGTGTGATTTTAAAAGTGATGAAAATTTTTTTCTGTACCAAAATACTTTTCCAACTGATGCCTGAAATTCCCTAAATAAAGATTAATTTATTGGTATTTAGTTAAAACTTCCCAGAAATGCAAGTGTCTCTTCATGGATATTAAATAAAATCTGAACTTAGGATGGACTTTCTGTTTGTTTTATTAAAGGGAAAATTATTTAAAGACTCTTGTTAAAAAAATAGCAAGACAGACTTTACTCAAAAAAGGACTATCATCATAAGTATACAAAGGGGCTATGACAATGGGGTTTTGTAGTAGGGGAGAGAGATCGGGCTGAACTTTGAATACAGAAAGGAAAAGTGGGAATTTATACCAAGGAGCAAGGTGGGGGTCAGTGAATGGAAAATTACTAAGAGGAAACATCAGGGATAAGGGGAGATTCTAGCTAAACCAAGGGAAGCCAAGGTGATCAGATATCAGCTGGGCATTAATAGAGGATGTGGCACTCAATCAGAGATTGAGGATGACTAACCCAACTTAGCAGAATTCCTGCTAAAATTGGACAATGCAGAGACAAACATGGAAGTCCAAAAGTTGAGGTCTACTTGAAAAAGAGCTCAGAAGAGCTTCAGTAGAATTTGGTCAATGAGAGAATTTTTGTCCGTGTTCACAAAAGTATATTTTCAAGAATTTCCTCTCTTACTATAATGCAACTTTTCTGGATACAACAAAATATGCTCCCAAACCAACGGTGAAACACAGGGTTATATCTAGTTACTGCATCCAGCAAAAAGGCTTGAATCCAGATGTGCTATATGTGATCCTGATACCACTGGATCAATGATCACAGCAATCACTACAAAATCCTCACTGTGTAATGATAGAGGGGAAAGAAGATAACCTAAGTGAATCTTCTCTATTGCCATTTTCATGTTATGTGGTACAGATAGTCAGCTCTCCTTTCTCTGATCTGGAGTGTTGTTACCATTGGCAAGCTTGGATTTTCTCTGTCAGCACAACCTTAAAAATACTGTCAGCTACATTATGTATTAATTCTAGTGTTCTCCAGTAATTAATAACCAGAAATATTATTGACTAATGGTCCTGTAACATATATCCTATTTTTGCTATTTTGAGTCTCTTGGTGGTATCAGGCAGTTTACACCTCAACTAAATGTTCCTGTGCTTGTACTTTGTGTCTAAGCAAAGTGAAATATTTGGCTGGAACAGTAGGCATGGAAAATTGCCTCTCTGCCACTTGGCTGTCCTCAGTGAAAGGTACTTTATGATATAATCACTACCTTTTCAGATCATTTGCTACTCAGCAGGAGATATTTGGGGGGATCCTGAGATATCAGTCTTCTCTCTCTGTCTCCTCAAGTGTCCATCTCTTGTTAAAACTCTTTGCTGCTCCTTTTTGCTATCAAACATGTTAGCTTATAAACATCTTTCTCTTTTATGTGGAATCTTTTGTTTTTTTAATTATTTTTTTTATGTTATGTTAGTCACCATACAGTACTTCATTAGTTTTTGATGTTGTTCCATGATTCATTGTTTGCTTACAACACCCAGTGCTCATTGCAAAATGTGGAATCTTTTAAAAGGATGTTGGAAGCAGCCTACACATAATCCAAGTTTCTGACTTGTTTTTTTATTAAACTTCCAAAACTCACACAAGCATAAGAATGCCTTTGAGGACTCAGGGGCTGATAGTTCAAACATGATTCAATGACAAGCATTATTATTACCATTATAATTTCCTAATCAGGTTCACTACTTACCATCCCACCAATCCTGTGTATTAGAATTTGTCACTTGAAACATTCACCACTAGTAGTATTGTCAGTATTACTCAAAGTTCATGTTGCAAAAGACAGAGATCCATTTCAAACAAGCGTAAGAAAAAAATAATGAAAATATATTAGCTCAATTACTGTAGGAGCCCAGAGATGGAGTTGGCCTCTGAAACATCAGAAATGCAAAATACTTGATTTTTCACTCTCTGTCCTTTCTTCTCTCTCCAAGATTTTTTAAGAATTTTGCCCTACCAGGCACCTGGGTGGCTCAGTTGGCTAAGCAGCTGAATCTTGATTTTGGCTCAGGTCATGATCTCAGGGTTGTGAGATTGAGCCCCACATTGGGCTCTGCACTCAGCACATGAGATTCTTTCTCTCCCTCTCCCTCCACCACTTACTCTTGCTCTCTCTCTCTCTCTAAGATAAATACATGCAATCTTTTTTTTTTTTTTAAGAGTTTTACCCTCATTTCCTTATGCTTCTAGAAAGGGAGGCTTGACTACAAAGGCTTGAATTATCTGAAATTTATAAACCAAAAACAAAAAGAAAGACTCTTAGGGAGAGTCCACAGATAATGAACCCATCCTTTGACCAGTCACTATCAGAGAAGGAGCAGGGGAATGGGGTATAATGATTAGCCAGTATTGGGTCACATGCCTATTTCTATAGCCAGAGTACTCTAAATATAGCCTTCAAGGACTACATAGAAATTGGTATGTTAAAGTCCTCAAAGAGATAAGCGTTTTATTTTGAAAAGAGGCAAGGTATGATCAGCACAAAGATGCAATAAAATAAAACAGATGTCCATACCACATAGCTTTTCTTCATTTCCCTTGAGATACACACATTTAGATTCAGATTCTTGAAGCAAAGCAGTCCCTTTCAGAAACAGTAGCTTTCCCTTTTGTTAACTATAAAATAAACATATCTCCAGGGGTGCAGGTGTTATATTCTGATAGTTTTGCCAAGAAAAAAATAAAAAGGAGCAGTTGCTTGGAACTATTTATACTCTAAAATATTTTTCCTGCCATCCTGAGATTCCATCATCTGTAACTCCATTGTATAAGCCATTAAAAGCCCTTACAAAAAGCCCCACAGAATTGGGATTTTATAACTGGAAGGGAACTGCAGGACCATTAAGTCTACTTCCCAAGCCATTCAAAGAATACTATATTTTTAATGGTCAGGCACTCTTGACCTCCAGCAATGGTGAGTCCACTGTACCTTAAGACAGACTGGTCTGGTGCTGGACATCTCTTGATTATTAGAGAGCAATTTGAATATATTATGAAAAGAGAAATACATTTTAAATGCTACAAAGTATTTTTTCCATAATATTGGGATGAAGACTACTATCCTGTAATCTCCTCCCATTAATATTAGACCAAATAAATCTTAAGACAGCCCTTCACATATACCTAAATTCCCAGACCCTGTAGGTTAATTTACTGAAGTGTGATCTGCTTACGTCTCAAGAGTTTTTAAGCTCCATCTTAACTAGGGTGCTCCCTTTCCTGGCAATGGTTTAGAATACTCATAAGCCCATTCACCCCTAAAACAGAATGTGCAGTCTCTGTCACTCAGAGAGATGGAAGAGAAGGAAAAGCCCCAGTACCTGTGCTCAGGTAGGACTGGAAAGCAATAGAGACTTACCTTCCTTCCAGCTATCACTCTGTGTTTTAAAGGAAAATATTATAACTGGGTTTAATTGTGAATACTGTTAGCTTTAAACAGTGTCTTGAGTGTACTTTAATGAAAAAGAGCATGACTTTTGAAAACAAACAAATCAAAGTGTATATCGTACCTTTCACACTTATTAGCTACTTAACTTTGTACAAGTTATCTCAACTGTCAGAGCTTGTTTTCTCCTGAACTAGGGACAGTAATAATGGTCTTCCTAGCATTTTTGTAAGAATTAAATGAGACTGTGTATAGTACATAATATAGTACTTGAATATAGTAAAAATTCAATAAAAGTCTAACATCATTATAATTACCACCATCATCACCACCATAATCATACCCTTTTATCATCATCATGATAATTAGTTTATTACTCAGAGGCTCAATTTGGAAAGCAAGCACGCTTTTTTTTTTTTTTTAAGACTTGTTTCTCTCACTGCAGGCTCATGTAAGGACAAAGGCATTTTGACTTGTGAACTATTCTTACTTGGGCAAGTGACTATTATTATCACTTCAAATACAATTACTGGAAGTACACAAAAGACTTGCCATATGCCAAAGTGCCTTTATTTAATGAACAGTATACAACATATTATCTTCAGAGAGTATGAAACATTTAACTCATTCTATCTGGTCTTTTTATGTAAGTAAACTTCCCTATGACCTTAATGTAAACTATCACTTCATAACTACACTCTAAACTATAGACATAAGGCACATGACAGCTGAAATCCAGTGTACTTAAATTTCGTTTCTGGTTGTCTCGTAGCTGGCTATAGATTTATCTACTTAAGTTACTGCCTGATATTTCATGTGATCCATCACTGCATCCAAATTTGGTGTCTTGTTGCAAAAATTCTTATTTTCAAGATTATAGCACCATCTCTCAGTTCTTGGCTTTTCTTCCTGGTTCTGCAAACATGGACTTAGTAATGAGGTCTCCCTTGCAAGTCTGGTTCCAGTGTATGCTATCCAGGAGTATACAGCCATTCAAGTTAATACTTGCTAAAAAATAGCACCTTATACCATAAAATGTAAAAAAATATATATATACATCCCAGCAATACAGAAACTACATTGAAATATGGGATAGAATTTGAGCTGAGATTTTTCTTTCTCGGATATTTTAGAAATTGCCAAACTGTTGAACTGTAGCATGGGGTAAAAGACTGGGAGGTCTGACATGAGTATATACTAGATAGAAGAAAGAAGTTCCCAAAGTCAACAGATCTCAAAAACAGCCCACTCATTATTTCCATTGTAGAATACAAAATGATTTCTGTCTTGTTATTTCAGGAATCATACTAAACATATCTGCATGTAATTTCATATTAATTATTTTAGTCACATAATTTAAGTTGTTTCTATCCTAATAATACTCTTAATTACTGGCATAAGTTAAATTTTTCATTTTTAACAAATGAGGTGGGAATACAAATAGCAAGTCATATTAAAAATCAAGTGTACCATAATGACCTAATTTGAGTTGAAATGTGTTTAGATTTCCAATTAATCCAAATATCTGTGGCAATTTGTAAATAAATGAGAAACAATATATGAAAAATTTAAGTTAATAATTCTTGGAGACTAGAATACTTAATTATTCTTTTACTTTCAATCATTTCCTCCTCAGTCTTTTTCTTGCAAGAAATTAACAGAAAAGTCAAACTAAAAATCAAAGCACTGGGGAGAAGAAAAGGAATCCTGAGTTTGGCAAGATTACTGTATGAATCCTTTAGAGTACCATAAATAGGTATATTTAAAATTAAACTTTTTCATTTCTGGGAGCATATTCTTAGTCTTTTATAATTAGAAAGGAAATTTTGTAGAAAGAAGTACTTTACAACCCAGATCAGGAAGTAGGTTTCTTTCTCTCACATGGTGCATGCCTGTGTGTGTTCGAGAGGGAGAGAGAGAGAGAGAGAAGAGAGAGAGAATGTGCAAGTGAGCACATTCAATATGTTTTTGTTTACTTATTGTTTGGAGTTTTATATCTACTTTCCAGCCTTAATTTCCTTTGGCTTTACTTCCACTAGAGATGGTTGCGATGTCTGAAGAAAGTGAGATGTGAGTTATCACTAATAGGTGATAAGACAAATTTTATAAGGAATTCAGCTACAATTCAGTTCAGCTACATCCCTGAGAAGAGCTCACATTTGGATGTTTGTTAAAGAGAGCAATGCAGATAAGAAGAGAATGAACACAATGATCTAGAAACTGTAATGTTACGTCTTCATCTGAATTGTGATAGACTTTTATTTTTTATAATAGTATTTGCTAAGGTGTAATATAGAGTCTGAAATTAAAAAAACCTTTAAACTTGGTAACAATTTTCAGAAATTACAAAGATGTTTGACATAAACTATATCCTTGCAAAGGTGCCTCTCTCCCAATAGAACATGGCTTTGTTACTTACAAGACACATTGCTTACATCCCTCTCTAGACCTCAGGTTTCATGTCTGGGAAATGTGATATTAAAGCCTACCATTCAGGACTGTAAGAGTTAAATACAATGATGATTGCAGAGGCTTAGCTCCATATCATTTATATAGTTAAGTTCAAAGATTATTGAAGAGTAGGTAGCTAGTCATCTAAAATATTACAATTATCAACTAAATAAAGACAAATGACTTTCATTCATGTTTCTCCAACATTTTTATTTTAAAGTTTTTCCATCATACAGAGAAGTTGAAAGAGTAGTACAATGAACATTCACATACTCTATACCGATTCATTAATATTTGCTCATACTGGCCTCATTTCTTGATAGATGGTGAATGGATAGATAGAGACAGGCAGACTGACTTTTTTGGCTGAAATATTTAAAAGTAAGTTGCAGAGTCTAGCTAATGTCAGTAAATGGCAAAAAAGGTAGCTCCTGGCTTTCGTCCCCCATCATAAAACAGCAATTAGCAATATGCATATAAAGATTCCTTACTGAAGATCTCAGAACCTAGGAGTGAGGCTAAAGCATCATAGAAACCAAAAAACCCCCCCAAAACCCAGAAGGGTAAAAGAAGCAGTTTCACTTTGACTGCATTGCTCCTCCCCTAAAACTAGCACAGTACCATATTGGGTGCATCCCCTGAACCTATTGTTTCTCCAGTGGGAAAATGAAATCCCAAGGTGGACATCCAGATTCACCAGCATTCCAGGATGTTTCATGGGAGGCCTACTTAGGTATTGACTCACAGGAATCACTGGGAAAATCAGCTAGAGATAGAAGGGAGGATGGCTCACAGTGCATTCCTGCTAGTGGCAGCACCCTAGCAGAGATCCCAGCCAGTGGCTGTGTCCATCTGCAGAACCCAGCCAGCATCCCCATTTGGCCAGGGAGCTCAGTTGGCAGTTCTGCCCAGTTTTGGTCCCTAGCCAGTGAGCTATCCTGCCTATGGAGCCCATTCTACAACCTGCCCAGGTAGGAAAGCAAGTTAGCAGCCCCATCTGACCAAGAAGCCTTGCCCGAGAACGTGGGCACGTGTGGAACCCACTCTAAAATCCTGTTCTGGCAGGGAGCCAAGCCAGTATTCCTGTCTAACTACTGAGCATAACTTCTGGCCCCTGTGACCAGACAGCCTAAGCAGTACTTGAGGAGCCTGGGAAGTCTCAGAGTACAACCAATAATACCGCCCAACTGTGGAGCCCAGCCTATAACACTGCTAGGTTGCTGGGCACATCTCACCCAGGCAGAGATCCCAACCAAGAACCCCATCTAATTGGAGAGCCCATCTTACAGCCCCATCAGACTAGAGAGTTTGGCTAGTGACCTCTCCCAAGAGTGGAACACAACCAGTGGCTCACTCAACCACAAAGATCAGCCAGCCTATGCTCCCACCCAAAAGTATAGGCCAATATCTATGATCAATATAGATGCAAAAATCCTAAACAAAATACTAGCAAACCAAGTTCAGCAACACATTAAAAGGATCATTCATGATAATCAAGTAAGATTTATCCCTGGGATGTAAGGATGGTTTAATATATGCAAATCAATAAATATACCATATTAACAGAATGAAAGATAAAGTCAAATGATTATTCAACAGATGCAGAAAAAGCATTTGATAAAGCATAATATTATTTCATGATAAAAACACTCAACAAATTGGGTATAGAAGGAACATACCACAACATATTAATTGCCATATAGGATAAGGCCACAACTAACATCATACTCAATAGTGAAAGGTTGAAAGTTTTTCCTTTAAGATCAGGAACAAGATAAGGTGCCCACTCTCACCACTCCTTTCAACATAGTACTGGAAGTCCTAGCTAGAACAATTAGGCAAGAAGAAGAAATGAAAGGCATCTGAATGGGAAAGGAAAAAGTAAAATTTCTCTGTTTGTAGATAACATGATCTTTAATATAGAACATCCCAAAGATTCCACCAAAAATGGTTAGAACTAATAAATTCAGTAAAATTGCACGATACAAAAGCTACATGCAGAAGTCAGTTGTGTTTTTATACACCAACAATGAACCCTTTGAAAAAGATATAAAGAAAACAATTCCATCTACCAAGTATTAAATATAATAAAATACTTAGGAATAAATTTAACCAAGGAAGTGAAAGATCTGTCTACTTAAAACTGTAAGACACCAGTGAAAGAAATTGAAAAAGGCACAAATAAATGGAAAGATATTCCATGTGCATGGATCAGAAAAGTTAATATTGTTAAAATGCCCATACTACCCAAAGTGATCTACAGACTCAGTGATTAAAGGCTTAAGTATAAGACCTGAAACTATAAATTACTGGGAGAAAATATAGAGAAAGAGCTCTACTGGCACTGAAAAAGGTCAAAGACATTGGTCTTGGCAGGGATTTTTTGCGTATGACACCAAAAGCCAACAACAAAACAAAAATAAACATGGGGGAATATCAGACTGAAAAGCTTCTGCAAAGCAAAAGAAACAATCAACAAAATGAAAAGGCAAACTACAGAATGGGAGAAAATATTTGCAAATCATATATCTAATAAACAATAACCAAATATATAGTGAACTCATAAAATTAAATAGCAAAAAAACCCACATAACCAATTTGAAAATGGGAAAAGGACCTGAACAGACTTTTTTTTTTTACAAAGGCAACATACAAACAACCATCAAGTACATGAAAAGGTGCTCAACATCACCAGTCATCAGGAAAATGCAAATCAAAACCACATACAAATCACACCTCTTAGCATGGCTATTTTCAAAAAGAGAAGAGATAACAAGTGCTGGTAAAGATGTGGAAAGCCTTTCTGCACTGTTGGTAGGAATGTAAATTGGTACAGCCATTATGGAAAATATTTGGAATTTTCTTTAAAAATTAAAAATAGGACTACCATATGATCTCAAAATCTCACTGCTAGGTATATATCTGAAGGAAATGAAATCCCTATCTTAAAGAGGTATCTGCATCCTCAAGTTCATTGCACTATTCCCTATAGCCAAAATATAGAAACAACCTAATTGCTCATTGATAGATGAATGGATAAAGAAAATGTAAATGCACACACATATATATACACACACACAACAGTGTATTATTCAGCTTTAAAGAAGAAGCAACTACTGCTATTTGTTACCACATGAATGAATAGCAACAAAACATACTGCATACTTTCACTTATATGTGGAATTTTTAAGAAGCTGAACTCATAGAAACAGAGAGTAGATTGGTAGGATCTAGGGTAGGGGAAATGGTGAGGTACTGATCTAAAGGTACAAAATTTCAGTTATAAGATGAATCAGTTCTAGGGATCTAATGCACAGCATGGGGAAGATAGTTAATCACACTCTATTGTATACTGGAAATTTGCTAAGAGAGTAAATCTGAATTGTTTCACCACAAAAAAAGTAATTATATGAAGTGATAGATGTGTTAACTAACCTTAATGTGGTAGTCATTTCACAATATACACATATATTAAATCATCATGTGGTACATCTTAAAGTTATACAATGTTATTTATCGAATGTATCTAGTGAAGCTGGAAAAAAATAAAGTAAGTTGCAGACATCATATTTCAAACCTAAATACTTCAGCATGCATTTCTTAAGAAATATTATTTGAGTTTTTAAGGCAGGAATATGGTTATTTTTTTTAAAGACTTTATTTATTTGATAGAGAGAGGTACAGTGAGAGAGGGAACACAAGCAGGGGGAGTGGGAGAGAGAGAAGCAGGCTTCCCACTGAGCAGGGAGCCTGATGTGGGGCTCGATCCCACGACTTTGGGATCATGACCTCAGCCGAAGGCAGAGCTTAACAACTGCGCCACACAGGCGCCCCGGAATATGGTTATTTTTATGAAGTCAGCAGATTTTGTGATTAAATTTGAGACAAAGCTCAGCAAAAAGTAAAATTTTATCAGTCACTTTCTATATGAGCAGAACACTGTGCTTTTTGAAAATTATATGCATCCACTATCTCATAGGTCCAACCCTAACTCCATGATATGGAAAATACAGTCACTACTGTATTGTGTTTTTAGTAGTAGTAGTAATAGTAGAGAGAAATGAGTACAAAGGATTAAGTAATTTGTTGGAAATCAAGCAGTGTGTTTTAAAAAGCTCCATAACTCCACTTTCCCAATTCCTTAAGTGAATAAAAGGATAGAGCTTAATGTCAGGCAGCATGCTAAGTTTTTAGAATCATAATTAATCTTTATCAATATAATATCTCTATAAGGTAGGTATCATTTTCCTCAGTTTACAGATGATCCAGAAACTCAGAGGAAACAAACTTTTCACCCAAAGTCACAGAGAAAGTGGTAGAACTGTAAGTTAAAAGCTTATTCTTTCTGACTTTTAAAACAATGGTACTTATATTACCAAATTGAGTCTATTCAGATGCCTTTCACTGCTCAGTGTTGTACCACCTTATTACAGAGTGCCATCAATTGCGTTTGAAACCATAATTTAGTAGATGCCTTTTTCTATGTCTTCAGTAAAAATAATAGCATTAAGTGGAAAATAGTAAACAAAATGTACCTGAAAGATAAATTCAAGGTATGAAAGAACTAGTGCCTAGATGCATATTAACTGACATGGACTGGGCTAATACCTATATAATTAATCCTCAAAAGAGCCCAATTATATAGAAATATTTCCTCCATCATATACGAGATAAAAATGATAAATCAAAGAGAAAGTACATTAAATGTTGGGATTTTGGATTTTGTACATGCTGTTTTCATTTGTCAAAATATTATAGTTCAATGGCAAAGTTCAGTCTTGCATATATCAAGAATGTTATTTTTTAATTTTTTTTATTTTTTAAAGATTTTATTTATTTATTTGAGAGAGAGAGAATGAGACACAGAGAGCATGAGAGGGAGGAAGGCCAGAGGGAGAAGCAGACTCCCTGCTGAGCAGGGAGCCCGATGCGGGACTCAATCCAGGGACTCCAGGATCATGACCTGAGTCGAAGGCAGTCGCTTAACCAACTGAGCCACCCAGGCGTCCAAGAATGTTATTTTTAAGTAAGTCCTGGAAAAGGCAAATTCAGAAGAGAGTGTCCATGTTTGAGAAACTTGCTTCCACTTTTCTATGCTTCCATCTCCCTTCCTGATGCCATGTGCCCTCTTATTGCCTGTGAGTCATTTAACTCCTAGTAATGGCTTAGTAGTATGACTATGATCACGTTAGATCACTTTACTTTCCAAAGAAACAATTGTATTTGAATGAAATCTTCAATTTGGCAAAATGTCCATCATAGTGGAGACACTGTCCTATAGAGCTGGGGACATTTAGTTGACAAAATGGTGGGGTATAGTCAACAAAAATATTTTTGATTACTTCTCAAATCATACAAGGGTGATGAAAATTATATAATACAAAACTAAACCAGATCAATATGGGATTTTGCAGTGAATATAGTCCCAGTCCACAGTTTTGCTTTTTTATCTCTCTTAAGAACCTTACAGCCAAGATCAGACTAAGCAAAATCTACTAGTATGTCATCTAAGCTCCCATTCTGTGCCTGTTTCCTTCCATCTGCCCATCCTTTCATTTCCCCCCTCCGAGTTCTAATGAGCCCTGAGGCTTTTTTTCCATACCCTCTATAAAATGTGAGCTCAGATATAATCTTATTTATTTATTTATTAAAGTTTATTTAAGCAATCTCTGCACCCAATGTGGGGCTTGAACTCATGACCCCAAGGTCAAAAGTCACACACTCTTCCAACTGAGCCAGCCAGGCACCCCAAGATCTAATTTAACAGTCACTTACCCCTCCTGTAAATGTAACCATAGCAATATTAGTAGTATTACATTATCTTTATATATAATATTTTACCTAAGATGAATCATTAATTTCCTATTCTTATACTTTTAAAACATTAACTCAACTTCTGGTACAAAAAGAATTGTCCCCATTATAGATGTTTCTGGCATCACTAGGTAAATTTATGTGTATAAGTGCTTTGTAGAGATTCTAAAATAATATCCCACAAAGTGGCCACCATTCTGCTTGCATAAAACCAACCCTGAATGCTGTCTAATCTGTAGGTAGAAAATAACTAGATTATGTGTGAACCAAAAGAATTTATGTTCAGTTAAGTTGAACCAGCCCCTCTCCTCTCTAATGAGAAAATATAATAAAATAATATATATTCATATCTTAGTGACACTGGCAAGGAACAGATTGTCTCCCCTGATCTCTGAAGCATCTACCTGTCAAATCAATCCTCCTGGAATAGCTCAGGTCTAACTTGAATAGAAGGGAGTCCTTCTATTTCTCTAACTGCACATGTACTCCCTTCCTCAATAGATGTTTATGAACTTGTATTCATTTTAGAGTGATTATGATAATAAACATACAAACACAAGAAATAGACACTTGAGGCAAATACATGGCTAAAAGCAAAAGTGATAATTACATTTTAATCACAATTATTTAACTTTCCAGGAGAATATGGTTAATGATCTAGAATTATTCAAACAATTAATAAATTTTTCATCACGTTTTACCCACACACGGTCTAAGTCTCTCTTAGTTGGAGCAGGAAGAATTGTTCTGGAGTTACACAATACAGCCAAAACCCTAATCCAAGTCCATAAATGCAAAGGATAATAAGGATTTAGTATTTACATAGGTGCTTTATTAATATCACCATATGTTTTTAAGTTAACTTTGTTTAGCATTTCCATAAATTTCTTCTAAATAAAAAAGAAAAATGTCACTTCTTGCAACAACTTGACATGCAGATAACAGATGGCTGTGGGTTTTTTTTTTTTTTTAGAGTAAAAAAGTATTCAGAATGAGGCATATCATCTATTATTTTGCCTTGCCCTCTTTATCACTTTCAATCTAAACAGAAAAGTGATGTATTACAAGAAAATGGCCCCCTTCGTGACATTTCTGATATGACTATACAATTTCAACACCAGGGTGGTTTGCTTTCTGAAATAAATGAGACATACTTTAACATTTCACGAATTCCATGTTTTGGAAATGAATGCTACAGAAATTCATTAAGCTACTGCATAAATTCTAAATATCAGAAATTATATAATTTCAATGACAAAAATATTCCAGGAAGCACCCTAAATTATGCATGTGTGGGTGAAAATGGACACAGCAGGAACAATTTTTAACCAATTAATAATTCCTTGCTCTGCTAACTGTAAAGAAGAAACTGGGTACCAATTATGCATAGTTGATACCTCTCTCTGTTCAAATTAGCACTGAAGATTCCTTTCCAAAATTGTCTTCCCTAGACTGCCTCTGTGAAGATTTGTTTTCCTTTTTTAGTACAAAATAACATTTGTGATGATTTATGTTGTGCTAACTGAATACTCTTCAGAGGTAAGTATGATTTTGAATTTGCTTCACAACAGCAACCCCATTATATAAAGAGTTTAAGAAACATGTTCCAAATAAAATATTTAATAAACTGTGCAACTAGGGTTAGAATACAGATGAACTTGAGGCCAAAATTTTAGGCTTGTAACCAATTTTACAGTTTTGGGATTTTGGTTTAAAATGCACCTGCACAGAATATGTAATTATTGTATTAATGTATTACAGCTTATGATTAGAAGGAAACAAGGTTTACTCGAGAAAATAACAACATAAAAATGTTGATAAAACTATTTTATAAATTTCCATTTTTCCAAATAATTTCCCCTATCGTTATTAGAAACAAATAGGTAACTGTCACTATTTTAGAAGGAAACCACTTTTTCTAGTCTTAAAAATTACATAAAGTCACAGCAATAAATATTTAATTGAAGAATACTGGGAAGTTTCTGCATCTCACAGACTGTGGGGGAAAAATAAAATAGCATTAACAAAGTGTTTCATTCCTCATTTTGGGAGGAACTCTGCTCGGTAAACGCCAACTGAACATCTGTATTTCTTTTCCCAGGCTGGCTCTTGCCACTGCTCATGTCACAACAGTACTGCCCTGCTCTAAAATCACTGTGGTCTGTGCCCATGTGGAGCACCTTCTCTGGCATGATGCTTCAAGCGGTCCTCTGCATCTCATCATTACTGAAACTGAGGAAATGCCCACAACCCCGACATATCACTACCTTTCTGACAACCCTGATGATTGTTCCAGTGTGAAATTGCTAACTCTTCCTGTTGGACTCTTTTAGGGATATCTCTGAGCAAAGACATTTGGGTCCTGAGATAATTAAATCTTTTTTTTTTTTTTAAGATTTTATTTATTTGAGAGAGAGAGAGAGAGAGAGAATGAAAGAGCACAAGAGAGGGAGGGTCAGAGGGAGCAGGGAGCCCGATGTGGGACTCGATCCCAGGACTCCAGGATCATGACCTGAGCTGAAGGCAGTCGCTTAACCAACTGAGCCACCCAGGCGCCCCTATAATTAAATCTTTTGGCATTATGTATACATAATTCTTCCTGTAGGAAATGCAGACACTATCAGAGTGACCGGATTACAAAGTTTTAATAAAAATTACTGGAATTTACTCAAAACTATGTCTCAACTCCAGTGCTTAGGCCTTGTTTTATACATCAACCAGATAAAAACATACCTACTCCAGATGAAGTGGGATTGGAGAAACCTAGCTGTAAAGAACCTCCCAAACTTGTTCCCTGTAGTAGCACCCGAGGCATACACAAGACACAAATTGTACACCACTGATCGATTGCTTTTTACAATGTTGTATATCTCTATATGCAATTAAATGTTACTCTCCTAAATTAAGCACACGATTCCTGTAACTGTCTCATGATACAAAGCCCTGGATATAAAAAGACACAATTATGTACCTGATTATTTGATTTAAATGTATACTTAGTATGGTCTGGAATGGCTTCCTGTTTAAAGTCCTAATATACACAAAACTAAAAGTAAAACATTTTTAAAACAAATAATGCCCAGATTTTTGTGAATAAGAACAATTAAAAATGTAAACATGGGTTAAAGTAAAACAAATAAAGTAAAATATTTTTACTTTTTCCCAATCAATTATACAGATACATTTATAGTAAGGGCATGTTAAAATTAGGTTCTGCTATTTCCAAAAGTAGCATGTTATAGCCAATTCTCATTTCACAGTTGAACTGAAAGCCAGAAATGAATAACCTATGGCCCATGGCCAGGCACCCACAGGAGAGATGAATAGTTCTGCATCTGGCATCCCAATGGGGCCTTCATAAATAGCACCAGACTGTCAGAATTAAACTGAGTTTAAAGAGGAACAGCATGGCAAAAACAGGAGAACACACTGAGGGCATAAGCAAAGGGGGGAGAAAAGGTAGACAAAATAACCTTTCCCTTAAATTCTCAAGAGAGAAGTACACATATTACCCACACTCTGAGCATAGGGCTCAGACTATTTCAGGAGGAAAACAAGCCCTGATGTAAAATTTTTGGACTTGGCTCTGCTACTAATCATCCATACAAAATGAGAAACATGTCAACTGTCTAGTTTTCCATTTATTTGTTGTTAAATATATAAATATAAATACACACACACGTATGTGTGTGTGTGTGTCTGTGAGTCTGTGTGTTAAGGCTATTCTGGGGTCTCTTACAAGTACATTGTTCTGTGATGATAAATAAAAACTCCTTTTCCTGATATATATTCCACTAACATTTCTGCCCACCCAAATTGTATTTTCTTTCTCTTATTTGTAACATATCATTGTGTCTGCCTTGTTGTGCTTATGTCTCATTAAAAAGTGGTACTGTTTAATGGAATAGAAAAACTGCACTTATAAATTATTCTAATCTAGAAAAGATGGGCATTCAGCATCTCTCCTTGTATAATTATTCAATTGAATGTGATATTGCAAAATCATTAGTTGAATAAAACAATCAGGCGAACAAGCAATTTCATTGTGAGTCTCGGGAGATTTAAATTTGGTTCAGCACAAGCAAGCAGTATTGCTCACTGGGAGGACCTTCCAGGTATGTTATATGTTTTATGAATGATAAGTCCAGAGGTAAAAGGCATAATTTAATGCTCAAGAACTACTGTACATCATAGAGTCATTTATTATACCAGTCTTTGTTGCTGGATATGAAGAGGAAAAATGTATTTATGTGGAGAAGGGAACATTCAGATATAGCCTGTCAATTTCAATTCCTCAAGTCAGCTTAGCTGTGGTTATTAGCATTCTACCGGGCCACATTTCCAGAAGGACTGAGGGAGCATTCTCTGCCAAAGGGTTTCAAAAATCACATGAAAATGTCGAGTTTTGAAAAAATTCTGATTCCTAGACTTCGGGTTGGTTTGTTATTTCTTGAAAGCCTGTGAATTAATGAAATCATCATTACTGAATGTATTCAAGAGAGAGATGAATACATGTGTGATCTAGTATAGTGCGGCTTGCTTTATCAAGTGATAAGCTTCAGAGAACCTTGACAATTGTGAGGTTCTATAGTTTTCCAAAGCTTTCATTCTATGGGTTAGGTATTTTCAGCAGATTCATAGTTTTACAGATGTTTCCTCTTCCTTTTTAGTTTGGATTATCTGAGTATACATCAACAAATGCACAGAAGGAAATAATAATTAATATTAATTGGGATATTGAGAAAATACACTTGAATTTTAAAATCTGTTATTAATCCTTAGTAAAATTTAACTAGAATTGCATGTGTATATACATGCATATAACATAATTGTGTATAAATATGTGTATATACATTGTTTACTATATATACAGAATATATAAAACACAGAAGCATATATGTAACAATTGTATATGTATTAGATATAATTATATTTAATATATGTATATAATATATAATTATGTAAATATATATAAAATGTAAAAGGGTTTTAATGCATATTTATCATAAGATTTTAGCCTTGAAATTATCTTGGAAATCCATTCTGTACCTTCTCCTACAAAGAGTCTTTTAATGTAGTCAAGTTTAGCAATTACATATTATTTTCATTATAAATGTTTATTTTTACCTCAACACTATTGTTCATTTTATTTTGGTTGTTTAAAAATATTTGCAGGTCGGGTGCCTGGGTGGCTCAGTCGTTAAGCATCTGCCTTTGGCTCAAGTCATGATCCCAGGGTGCTGGGATCGAGCCCCACATCGGGCTTCCTGCTCAGCGGGAAGCCTTCTTCTCCCTCTCCCACTCCCCCTGCTTGTGTTCCCTCTCTCGCTATGTCTCACTCTATCAAATAAATAAATAAAATATTAAAAAAAAATATTTGCAGGGTGGGGCGCCTGGGTGGCTCAGTTGTTAAGTGTCTGCCTTCGGCTCAGGTCATGATCCCAGGGTTCTGGGATCGAGCCCCACATCGGGCTCCCTGCTCAGCGGGCTCCCTCTCCCACTCCCCCCTGCTTGTGTTCCCTCTCTCCCTGTGTCTCTCTCTGTCAAATAAATAAATAAAATCTTAAAAAAAATAAAAATATTTGCAGGGTAAAATACATTTTATTATTTTCATTTCATTATAAAAAAATTTTACCATATATTCTTGGCCTTATTGCACTGACTAGAATTTCTAGCACTGTTGAATAAAAGAGGTGAGTGGACTTTATTGCCTTGTTTCTGATCTTAGGGAGAAAGCATTCATTCCCTCACTATTATATATAATGTCAGGTGTAGGTTTTTCGTAGATGCTCTTTATCAAGTAGAGGAAGTTCACTATAATTCCTGTAATTCTGAGAGGTCTTTTTGTTTGTTTTGTTTTTGTTTGTTTTAAAGAAAGGCAGACTGCCAAAAACAGTGCCTCATTTGGATGTGTCTGGAGTCTTGGAAGCTTACTACCCTATGTTTGCCTATAAATGGACCATGAGAGCTTGTTTAGAGTTTCCAGCAGGGAAGCACAGCTACTCCTATACACCTTGACTGAAGAACAGTCCTCCTCCTCTATCAGGGAATGTCATCCTCTTCACCAAACACTCCCATTCTGGAGGGACACATGGTAGTGGTAAGTGAGGAAGGGGACACCCCCTTAGCCAGCCAGATCAGCGGAATCAACCCTGACGATCAATGGGGTGACTGATGCTACAGCCAGATTGCCCTCACATCCTATTCTGAGTGTTTTTATCACGGACAGGTATTGAATTTCATCAAATGCTGTTTTTGAAACAATTTGTATGATCATGTGATTTTTTTTTTTAGTCAGTTAATACGTTGGCATATTATGAATATTGAACTAGCCATGCATCCCTGGAATAGAGCTCACTTAGTTACACTGTATTCTTGTGTACTGCTGAATTTGGTTTGCTAATGTTTGGTTATGGACTTATACATTGTAATTCATGAGGAATATCTGTAGTGTTTTGTTTTTTGTTTTTGTTTTGTATTGTTATTGTCTGGTTTTGGTAATAAGGTAATACTAGCTTCATAAAATAACGGTCTTTCTTTTTCTGGCAGAGACTGCATAAAACTGATAGTAAAATTTTTCTTCAATTGGCTTATAGAATTCTTTAGTGATACTAGTGTCTATAGACTTCTTTTTGAGAGTTTTTTAAATTATGAATTCTACTTCATCCACAGCTATAGGTATATTCAAAGTACAGATTTCTTATTAGGTGAGTTGTGGTAGTTTGTGGTTTTTGGCGAATTCATACATTTCATCTACGTTGTCAGTTTTACAGGTGTTAAGTTGCTTGTAGTGGCATTCCTCTATTGTTCTTATGATGTCTGTGAGGTCTATAGTGATATCCCATTTTGTTCCAAATACTGGTAATTTGTGTCTTTCCTCTTCTTTCTTTTCTTTTTTTTTTTTGTTGGTCTTTCTAGAGTTTTGCCAATTTTCTTGATATTTTCAGAGAACCAGCTCTTTGTTTCATTGATTTTCTCTACAACTTTTTCTATTGTTAATTAATTGGTTTCTGTGCTTATCTTTATGATTTCCTTCTTTCTGCTGGCTTTGGGTTTACTTTGCTTCTTTTTCTTGGTTCTTAAGGTGGTATATTAGATCATTGAGATTGTTCCTCTTTTCTAATGCATATATTTCATGCTCTAGATATCCTTCTCAATACTGCTTTAGCTGTATCCCATAAATTTTGACATGCTGTATTTTCACTTTAATTCAGTTCAATGTATATATATATATATATATATATTTTTTTTAATTTCCCTTGAGACTTTCTCCTTGACCGGGGATGAATTAGTAGTGTATTGTTTGATTTCCAAGTGTTTGGGCCTTTTCCTGTTATTTTTTCTGTTATTGATCTCTAATTTGATACCATTATGGTCAAAGAAGGTTTGCTTTATGGCCCAGGATGTAGTCTATCTTGGCATATATTCAGTGGACACTTGAAGGAATGTACATACTACATTTCTGGAAGTAGTGATTAAGAACCTTAAAAATGTTATACCTCCTGACACAGTAATCCCGTTTTTATGAAATACATTAAATAATCAGAGATACTCAGAGCTTTTTATATCCCACAACATCCTGATGCTTATAACAGCAACAAAAATGTGCAATTGAGTGATGTATTGGTGCCAGCTATATACATCTATAACCAACTCTGCATTTAGTGATGGCACATTGATGGCCTGAAATCAGCTATGGTGGGAATTTTTATGTAACATAAATTGGTAAACTCTATAAATCACTTCCCATTCCCACTGATAGGGGGGTAGTTAAATGTTTACCAGCACCCCACTGGGAAAAATTAGTAAATTATGAAACATCTACAGAAACAGCACTGGAAAGCAATAAAGGATTGTTTTATCAAGCAATATTTAATAAAAGAGGAAAATTCTTAATGAAATTATTATTATTTTAAAGATTTTATTTATTTATTTGACAGACCGAGAGAGAGTGTACAAGCAGGGGGAGCGGCAGACAGAGAAGAGGGAGAAGCAGGCTCCCTGCTTGTGGGGCTCAATCCCAGGATCCTTCAATTACGATGTGAGCCAAAGGCAGATGCTTAACTGACTGAGCCACCCAGGTGCCCCGAAAAATTCTTGATGAAATTATTGGAGAGAATATAAGACTATATGCATTCATATAGTGATAACATTTTACAGATACGATACAGTACATTGAAGTATTAAGTGCCTCATAAATGTTTTATAAGACATTAAGATATGTTTTTAATTTTAATATATTAGAAAACATTATGTAATAAAAAAGCCACTTGCTCTCTAGTATAACTCTGGCTACATAGATTTAGGAGAGATTGTTTTAAGAAGTATTAATAAAATAAATTTTTTTAATTATGAAATAAAAACTAGTAATGAGCAAAATCAATGCCCCAGCTTTTAGTTTATATAAAGTATCAAAAACTGTAAGTGATTACCCCCATGCAAATATATATATGGCATAAAATATGGCATAAATATATAACACTACAAAATTCCCCAAATATCTGATATAACTTTAATAAACATTGAAGGGATTCCAAAAAATTAAAGCCCTGATCCATATACCAGTGCTCTAGGCTAAAACACCAAACTGAATAGATCATTCTTCACTATCAGATTTGAAAGGACTAACACACTCTTTAAAAAAGAACAATAAAGAAGGCCATACGAAGAAATGGAACTGTGTTTTGCTGGATTAAAAAAGAAATATGAAAAAATGCCACAGAAGAAAGAACATTCCAGGTTTTTAATATCCTAGGATTTTCTCTTTCAAGAGGACATAACAAAAATCTAAAATATCTCCTTAGTTTGCTGATACCATTCTTCTTGCTAAAAATATCTCACTGCACATTAAACTTGAAGCTTACTTGGCTTCCTAAAGACCCTATGTGCCAGTTTTACTTACTAGATAGTTTGCTTTTTTTCTTTTTTCTGTTTTAATGTGATCAAGCAAGACTTGTTTTCCCCTTTATCCTGATTTTGAATGATTTTTTAAAAATTCCTACTCCTGATTCATTATATGCTCACCACCAAATCTTCTGTATCTGGTACAATACATCTGTTGCCTGTGGCTGGAAGTACATTCCCACACTGTCACTCCAGTATGTCCCCATTATGTGGGCTACCATGTAGCTTGAAGTCCATGTTCTAATGACCTAAACTGGCTATCTTCCCATCACATACAGCTGGTTATTTCATCTCACACCCATCTCTCCTTTGCCCAGTGGTACCCTTCAGTGTCAAGGTTTCAACCTGCTCATTTAGCTAAAAAGAATTTGTTCAATGAGTAAAGGGACCAGAAAAGAAACAGGCAAACCAAGAAACAGACTTTTAACTACATGGAACAAACTGATGGTTACCAGAGGGGAGTGGGGTGGGGGGATGGGCTAAATAGGTGATGGGGATGAAGGAGAACACTTGTGATGAGCACCAGGTGTTGTATGAGAGTGTTGAATCAGTCTATTGTATACCTGGAACTAGTATCACACTGTGTGTTAATTAACTGTATTTTAAATAAAAACTTAAAAAAATAAAAAGAATTTGTTCATTAGAAATGAATATTAATATGTATCAGTATAAATGATTAGAAATTATAAAAGTCCTTTTTGATGCAGAGCTCATCAGTGGTTCATCTGATATGTAAATATAGATATATGTGTTTTTAAATATTTTTCACCTTATTTTGTGTGTTTCTCTGTTTGCATGGTAAAATAAAACCTGTTAATTATTCCCAACTGAGTAATATATATTTTGTGAAACTCTTCCTGAAGTGCAAGTACTAAATATTATTTACTTTTAGATTTGTTCTAAGAAAATACCATTATTCAGGATTTCTTTTACATGTAAAACATATAAGAACATATCAAAATAAGTGAGAGTAAGATAATATATGATAATAAGGATAAAGAAGGAAGTACTCTAAAAGATAAATAACATCAATAAATAAATAGATTTTTTGTTTGTTTTTGTTTTTCTTGTAACTAATATTAGAACATATCCTGTGAAAAACAGTTAGATGAAAATGGGAAAAAAGTAAAAAATAAGCCCCATGGGAGACTGAGCAAGGAAATGAGGAAGGACGCAGTAAGTCCCATGGTCACTCAGTTTCCCCTCTGACAATTTTATCAAGATTTTAAGAAGAAGTTCAGTTAACTCTGTTTATATAACAGAAAACTAAAATAGACACTGGACAGGTCTTTGGTAAAAACAAGAAAGAAAAGGTAGACATTTATTTGACAGTCTGCCAGTCAGTGAACAGTTTTGCATTAAGTACTTAACTATGTATATAATAGTATGCAATATCCTGAAAACACTGTATTCCATAGACTTGACCTTTTCTCTCAAGGAGCTTACAATCTAGAGTTATAGATGGCATTGTCCTTTCAAGTGTTATAAAACAAAAAAATTAAATAACAGTATGAAATAATAATATACTGTCATACAATGTGAAATACCAGAATAGCAATGTGAAAGAATAGATAGAGACCACTTTGGTTTATTTATAGGAATTATAGACTATTCAAATAGAAGAATAGGAGAAAGGTAGTTACTTCCCGAGTTGAGAGGGACTTGGGAATCATCATGATAAATAAATAATTCTCTAAGATGTTTATTTCACTAGTCCTCAGTTTCTTCATTTGGGTAATAAGGTAGTTAAAATGTATAATCTATAAAATATTTTGTTGCTTCTTCATTGTATAAAGGTGTGACTAAGTTCTAGGGAAATTCCATATAACATGGAAGAAGTCCAGGATTGGTACTGTGCCAGAGTATTTTGGGGGATTCTGAGTGCTAAATTATTTCAGGTTTAAAAGAACAGGATGAGAAATCTCTCTTTCTTGAAGACATGGCCTTAAAAATCATTTTTATTCACAACCTGAAAATAGATACTACAATGCATACTTTTCCCCTTTATCTTGCCCCTGGGGAAAAAAAAAATCCTAATAATGTTTCTAGTTAACAAATCAAATAAAACACAATGACTAACTCTTAACGGCTTTTTAAATGATTGCCCACAACTCTAATGAGTAATTATATCATTTGCTATAATGGCACTCATGAAATTAATTATGGATTTTGAAGGAAAAATATATATGACATTACTGTAAAGAAAAAAGTGAGGTAGGAGTGCTAGGCTAATGATGGCTAATTGTACACATTTTGTAAAATTACACTTTTATGCAGCTTGCAAGCATTTGCTTTTTACCAATGTACTGGCTCTACGCTAGCTTTTTTAAAGCACTGTTCTCAACATATTTTGTTGAATTTAGTTGAATATGGTCACCATACAAAATGTAATCAGATTTGTAACGCAGGTAAGAAACCAGTCCTCATTATGCTGAAGCGATTACTTGAGGACACAGAGTTAATCTATCATTGGTAAAAGAAGACCACCAATGTGGATTCTATATTTTGAAATTTATTTCTCATACTTAGCATAATAGAATTCCCATGTTGATGACATGTATAACAATTCAAATCAGAAATATATACATGATATTATTTCACTAATATTTTAGTAAGCATTTGTTGCTCATCAAAATAATGCTACAGATGACCAACTGTGAAAACGACTGCTTGGTAAACAGTAATTAACATACACAGCCATAATTAACTTTTTCTTTTTTTGGCAATTTCACATGTTTCCAACAACACATTTGAATTCTAGTTCACAATCTCAGAGAATGCATTTCTAAAACAACCACGTGGATCACGAATTTTTGTCAGTTTGGACCCTCTCTAGCTGTAGTTCCAGACTTACAGCATTGTCAGAGTTCAGGTCATTAAACTTCAAATGCTCTTAAACCTTCTCAAATGAAGATCATTCTCTTAATTACCAAATTCATCTCCTCAGATCCTGCCCCTCACAGCACGAACAAGAAATGTTGGTAAAATTAACTCTTTATGTCCTGGCATCTGGAAGGACAATTCATGAATTTACCTCAAAGAGTTAGCAACTTCTCTACGTGAAGTCTGTGTTGGCTCTAAGTATATTTCCTCATAACAAGTCTCTCCTTAATGGTATTATGAAAAACCTGAGTTCCAAACAAGTTTCCACTGTTTTCCTATGGGTAGAGAGAGTAAGTGGATTCTTGTTCTTATGTTTTCTTTAAAAGATATCAAGGAGAAAAGGATATCTGGAGAATTTAAAATGTTTCTTCCAAGGTCATTGTCATTTTTGCTCTATGCCTTCTCTGACACATAACTCTCTTATAAGGCAAATGTCCAAGAATCACAAATGAAAGGTAAGGGGAAATGTGGTGTTTTCAAATTTTGTATTCTTTTTTTTTCCTTTAAGAGAAGAAAAACAAAGTCTGTATGAATTCCTGGGAATAATATCAGTCAACATTTCACTCAGTCTTTAGTTTTTGTGTCAAAGACCCATAAATCTTTGTTAGGTCTTTTCAAATAATCTGCTTATTTAGATGCTTATTTTAAACCATAGATCTTCACAGGAGTTTCTTGGAATTAATAGTTATGAAACATAATTGTGACAATTACAGAGGTTCAAATGATTAGGAGTACTCAGGATGTCCCTGTGGCATAAGCTAGAAATGCCTATATTCAGATGTAGCAAGGGCTTTTGTCATTGGAAAAAAAATTACTGAGGTCTAGATGTAAAATAAAGTTGATTAAAACACAAAGGGTTTGATTCAGGAAACAAAACAAAACAAAACAAAAACACAAAAAACACAATCTTTTGGTGAAGAATTACCAATCAAAGTGTCATTGGAAACTATTTCTATGGCTGGAAATACTCATTACCCATTCACCCCAAAACAATGATCAGGGTCATGAGTATTAGGAAATTCTGTTAAACAGTTACATGAACTCCTGAAGATTTAATATGAAACTGTAAATAATTAAAGACAGGAGGCAGTATGCTGACTCTAACATGTCATTTAATCACAAATTTCTTTTTCTTAGTTATAGAATTCAGACTATCTAAACTACATATTGGAAAATTTTGCTAAAGAAATAATAGAAAACTGGGTTAATGAGGGTTTTTTTTTTTTTACTCTTAGTTTTAAATTTTCCTCTTTCTAACTTTATGAGCAAGATTATTCACATTATCTTCAGGGTACCTCCATGAATTTTACATATTCAACAAAATATGAATGCCTATTAGGTGGCAGCTACTGTGATAGCAAATAGGAGATATGGGAAAATGAATAAAATACCCTCTCTTCTCTAGAATTTTACAGTACAGGAATCTAAGTACAGTTCAGGCAGCAAAGCTACTAAGAACTGATTACAATAAAGTGAGACAATTGCTTAGTTATAATTAGTAATAGTAATTTCATTTAGTGAGGTCTTCCTATTATCCTGAGTTTCATACTTTATTTCATTTAATCCCCACAACTACATGATGCATAGATTTTATCTGTGCTTTACAGATAATGAGATACTTGCAATGTGTAAAACCAAATCTCACAGTTAGTAAGTGGAATATATTCAAATGCAGTTCTGTCCAAATATAAATTCAGTTTTCTTAACTATGTCTGCTTCCCCTGAGTAGAAACTGGTTCAACTTAAGGGAGTCAAGATTTTACAAATAGGGATGCCTGGGTGGTTCAGTCAGTTAAGCGTCTGCCTTCGGCTCAGGTTGTGATCCCAGGATGCTGGGATTGAGTCCCGCATCAGGCTTCCAGCTCCATGGGGAGCCTATTTCTCCCTCTGCCTCTCTCTGTCTCCCATGAATAAATAAAATCTTTTAAAGAGATTTTACATATAAAGTAACATTAGATCTGAAACTATTTTTCTTAAAGATCTTATTTATTTATTTGTTTGTTTATGGGGGAGGAGGAGCAGAGGGAGAGGGACAAGCAGACTCCATGCTGAACGCAGAACCTGATGCAAGTCTCAAACCCACGACCCTGAGATCATGACCTGAGCCAAAGACAAGAGTTGATGCTTAACTGACAGAGCCACCTAGGTGCCCCTAGACCTGAAACTTTAAAGATTGCTGAAGCATAGAAGAACACATTAAAGACCAAAGATATGAAAATTAGAAAGGCATAAATGTATGAAAAGCATAATATAAGCAGGTAAGATACCAGTTTAGCATGTTTAGCATAGAATTTTTAACAGGAAAAGATGGGAGACAAATTAAAAGAAAGGTAGTAAAGGATCTCAAGGGCCATGCTGAGGGTTATGAGCTTCATTTAAAAGACCACAAATATAAAAATAATAATAGTTATCTATTATAATAAATAATTTGGGAAGTGACACCATGTAATGAATACTTTTAAGGTGATATTACTGGCCTGGAACCTAGGAACAACCAAATATCTTCCCCGGTTCTCACCATATTTTTTTCAGCAAAGGTCCCAGAAGAATTACCATATTCCAGTCAATGAGACTATTGGGCCAGGGGGCCACTGCCGCCAGGCTAGGCATCTGAGATAGGTCTTCAGTTTGTCATTTTGTTTTTAGTCTTCCTCCTTACTTTCTAATCCATCCTGCTTATTTTGCCAAACACATTTTTGAATCTACTCAAGAGAGTAGTGATTGCCTCTTAAATCAAGTAGAAATTCCTATAGTTACCCTGTGTATCTGGCCCCATGCTTAAATCCCATTTTCTCTCAGGAAGCCACATTGCAGCATTCAGATAATAATTTTACTCCCACACTCTGCCTGTGTCCATGCTGGTCGCAAACCAACTATATCACCTTTCCCTCACATTCATACAGCTAATATCCACTCATTCAGGCTAGAGCTAGTCCCATCAATTCCATGAAACCACCGCCTATTAGCCAAATGTATGAGCCTTCTGATGCTGAAGTTCTATTGTAACTTACAGATTATCACAATCTAACTCTAAAAAATTCCATGTGCACTTGTTATAAATGCAGACCAACTAAAACTCAACTTCAAATTTTCTTTCAGCACTAATATTAATTGTTATTTGTTTGTAATATTCATAGTAGGTGGGAAATAGCTTAGTACTGAAACATACAATTTAAAAGATCTTTAAAACGCTGATCCTTAGGGTTTTGCTACATAGCAGCTTTTGGTTCACATGGTTTTGGCTTTACTGAACATTCTCGAATTTACAGAACAATCCAGACTTTCTATAGCTATTTACTTTGAACAGAAAAGGAAACTCACCCACAGGGGTAAGGGTCATAGGGAGACACCTTTGGTTGTAGGTACTTAATAATCAGCTTTGATTTATACCTATCCTCCAGAAAATGATGTTAAAAGTTAATTGGGGAGCCTCAAATGGTTAGGAACAATGAAATGCTCTGATAATGTACAAATTAATAGAAATACTTTTTGACATATGCTTACTATCTTCACAGCCATCCCATGCTGGATGTGGGCATCTGGTGTTAATATTATCTCTACTTATGATGAGGGAAATGATGGTCATGGCTTCTTACTAGTGTTGGCCTCATCCACAGAGAGCTCAAGGCTGAAATTGCAAAGCTTTTGTTAGGTGCATTAAGGTGGAAATTTTTAATAGAAACACAATAGATAAGACAAGACTTGGTGGAATGGAAAGCTTAAAACAACAGAATATATACCTATGAACACACAAACAAATGTCAGTATTCCGAAGAGATACAGGTATAAGGACATCAGAAGTGATGGGGGCCACTCCCTCCCAGAAATGATGATGTGTCACATGCATGGCACCCATGGTGAAGGAGTATCTCTTACACATACATAACTTGGTACTGAAGCTCTTGCAGGTCTTGGGAGAACTGTTGATATCTTTCATTTTCTGCATCTTTCTTGTATAATTCTTAATTCACATTTGCCTGTTCATCTTTGGAGAACTCAGTCTTTTTTTTTTTTAATTTTAAAGATTTTTATTTATTTGAGAGTGAGAGAGAGCAACAGACAGAGCACAAGGCGGGGGCGGGGCAGAGGCAGAGGGAGAAGCAGAGTCTCCGCTGAGCAGATGGATGGATCCCAGGACTCCGAAATCATGACCTGAGCCGAAGGCAGACGCTTAAGTGACTGAACCAACCAGGCACCCTCAGTAATCTATTTTATGTGCATTTTGTTCTTGGGTCTCACATATTCCTCACCAGAGATTTTTTTCCCTAGCCTAAACCAGAATTCATCTCTGCTCTATCCATTCATCCAAGGTATGATGAAAATGAAGACCCAAACCTAAGATAGTAAAAGTCTATTTATTTTTAAAGATTTTATTTATTTATTTGACAGAGAGAGAGAGAGTGAGAGAGGAAACACAAGCAGGAGGAGTGTGAGAGGGAGACGCAGGCTTCCCGCTAAGCAGGGAGCCCAATGCGGGGCTTAATCCAGGACCCTGGGATCATGACCTGAGCTGAAGGCAGATGCTTAATGACTGAGCCACCCAGGTTCCCCGATAGTAAAAGTTTAAATGCTGTTAACAATATTGTAGTTGCTAATATTTAGCTGGTTCTCATATTTTTCAGTAATTATGTCCTATGAAATAACCATGAACACTGAATTATCAAATACTGAAGCTTGACACCTAGAGGAAATACAGGGTTAAGTTCCTCTGAGTTTTCATTGACCAAAGAGTACATAACCTTGTCTTATGTGTAATTTCTGTTTAAAGACACCTTGTTTAATATATATTTAATATGTATTTTTAATCCATCGTCACTGAACTCACAGCCAACAACATTGTAACACACACCTAAACAAGGCTATATAAGAAATATTTTCTCTGTAAGGCAGATCACAGCCTTCTTGTGCTTGGGAACACTAGGCAACACTTCACACTAAGCTTGGGGACCGTTTCAAATAGCAAAATAACCAACAAAGAACACAAAAATATAAAAATTGTGACACTAAGTAGACCATGAAAATAATAGTTTACATTACGAAAGCCAAAACAAGAAAAAGAAGGTAGAGCGTTGCCTTTTTTTTTTTTAATCTCAGCTGGGAACATGTGTACTAGGTGACTCAAATATTTTCCCACTCTGTGCATGTGGAAAAATGATCACAAAAATGCCATAGGTATTGATTTTGGGATTACAAATAAATTTTAGTGAGTAGGAAAAATCACAAGTATGGAATCCATGAATAGTGAGGACAGACTGCATATAGAAGAGTCTAGAAGAGGAACCAATTTGGAAGAGAAATCAGTAGTTTTATCTTGTCATATTTAGAGTTTCAGGAAAAGTTCTTTTGGACAAGTTCCCTAGTAAGAGAAGAGAGTAAAAGAGAAAACACGTTGGAGTCAGTCATCAGAGAAGAGATAACTGATAATGTACCAAATTATATAGAAAAGTCACTCGGAGGAAAAGATTAGAATTTGGGAAAGAACAAGTTGTTGCTGAGAAATGAGAACCCTGATCAATCAAGCATCCTAATTACTTTCTTCTTTTTTTAAAAGATATTTTATTTTATTCTTATTAGAGAGAGAGAGGAAGAGGGAGGGGGAGGGGCAGAGGGGGAGAGAGAGAGAGAATCCCAAGCAGGGCGTGGAGCCCTATGGGATACAGCAGCTGAAATCAAGAGTCGGATGTGCAACAAACTGAGCCACCCAGGCGCCCTACCTAATTACTTTCTTAAAGAGGGAGTATAATATTTAGACTGTGAGGCTAGCCTGTATTCATATATAATGATCAGAATTGTCCAAAAAAAGCCATATAAACTTATTGGCCTTTATAATTATTGGTGTCAGTCCCTTATCTTCATATTTCCCTTACCACTGTCAGCTGGATCCATTAATATTTCTCATTTTCAATATGCCTTTCAACCCATTTCTTAATATGGCAGAAAACTTTAAAATATCTTAGCCATTCTTAGTCCATTTAGTTCAAATATGATGGGGCTTAACATTAAATATGCCCATATTAGTTATCCTAATGCTGAAACCAGAGGTTCCCTTAAGCATGGTGATTTCATTATATTGATATGAGGTTAACTATACCAGAATTCCAGATCCAAAATCTCAAGAGTTGATTTCTGGTTATTTCCTACAATAATAAGGTTATTCCCTGCTAACCTGTCTAGTGCCTTAACCCCTCCCTGGGCACAGTGTCAATGGCTCGTGTCATATTACCCAATGATTGACTTACACCATGTACGATCTTTCTGTCATTACATCCAATGTTGCTAGCCCCCTACATTCTTCACCATCATATTATGCTCAACTTTAGGGATTCTTCATTACTTTATCTAGGACCATTAGTTCTTGGCATTACATACTTTGATTGAAGACTGCTATAACCTTTGAACACTGAAGTTAGGATGCCAACCTAATTCTATGCTTACATCCCAAACAGCCCTCACAAGTCAGTGCCTGTCTTCTGAATTGGACAAAGCCATATCAACCTTTTGCTTAAAAAAATCCTAAGACAGAAAATAAACAATTCTATAAAATGTATGTAGAACTTTTGAATTCTATACTATATTTCCAAGTAGTAAAAATATACTATTCATGCTGATTTTTGCATCTATAGAATTAAAAATGGCTGTATAGCATGTGATTCTGGTAAGGGTTGAAACCTTTAGATTTTAGGGGCACCTGGGGGGCTCAGTCATTAAGTGTCTGCCTTCAGCTCAGGTCATGATCCCAGGGTCCTGGGATCGAGCCCCACATCAGGCTCCCTGATCTGCGGGAAGCCTGCTTGTCCCTCTCCCACTCCCCTGGCTTGTGTTCCCTCTCTCGTTGTGTCTCTGTCAAATAAATAAATAAAATCTTAAAAAAAAATAAACCTTTAGATTTTAACAACCTTTTCTTTCCCAGGCCTCCTATAATCACCTCTTTACGGTAATGCCCTTCTTATTTGGCTCTCTCATTTTCCTTTCTTTCTTTCTTTTTTTTTTTTTTTTGACACCATGTGATCCAAGATACACATTAGTCTTTGACTTTCTGATCACTTTTTGCCTTTTACATCATACATGCTAACCAAATCATGTTTCATAATCCCGCCTGATGAGCTAACTATTTCCATGCAACTTTGCTTTCCTTTCCCTCTCCAACTATTTATTGCCTCTCTTACAGTCATTTTATATAACTACACTGCATCCATTTCCAATAACACTGCCCTAAATTTGTGTATTCAACTGGTCATAAGAGTTTTGCAAGCAGCATCCTATCCCCATTGATTCTTCAGATTCAATATATGGAAATGATGCATTCCTACTTAAAAGTTTGCTTACTCTAATTAGCACTCTTTTTTCCTAAAACAAATGCTGTATTCATAAGACCAGCAGTGCATCAGCTCCTCCACTCTTGATTGCAGCACTTTATTTAGCACTTTATCCTTATTTTCTCTCTACCTGCCCAAATCTTGCCACTTGGCACTTCTAAATAATCACACAGAAAGTGCAAGCACTTGTCTAACCCATTCCATAGACAGTTGGTAGTTTGCTGTGTGGAGTGAAACTTTCCAGATCATTTACTGAAGAGTACTTGTCAGTATAACCTCATGCTGTCTTGAACTTCAGATCTTTATACTAATTCTTATTTTCTCCTGGTCCTACACTATTAAAGGCAGCATGATGGGAAGTAAAACAATACTGCCTGAGGACTGATCTTATTTTTCTCAATCAACCTCTCTGGGTACTAACAAAAGTAGAACAGTTTTATTATTCTCATTCTAAGATGGTTAGTCCATGATTCTAGATGCATTCCTTTCAGATTCTGAAACATCTGAGAACAAAAGAGTTGTTAAGGTTATCCAGAGGATAACCATAATAAAAAACATACACAAGTATATATACATTGAGTTCTTATAATGTATCTGATACTGTATCAGTATATGTCTTTTACACTGCCTCACAAAATTGCTATATATTAGGTATTATCATCTGTTTTTGCATATTACAAAAGTCGTACTCCAAGAAGTTAAATAATATAATGGTCATATAGACAAACCATACCTGTTCTGACTCTAAACCTTGTGTTTTTTCAGATTTTCCATGCTTCTGTTCCTGTATTCACTCCTTGATTGGCAAAACTGTGAAGAATTATACGTTGTTGATGATCAGTCTTAAATTATTACCCAAAAAGCCACACAACAGAATATTTCTGGAGTGGTGTACTTATACAGCTACTACAAATAAATCATGAAACATGCAAATGACTAATTTGGCAAAGCTGCCAGGATACAATTAAAACAACTTATTATTCTTATTACATATAATAATATAACTTACATGATGAAGATATTAATAAGTAATAATATAACTTATTCTTACATTGACTTGCCATTAATCAACACTCCTTTTTTTGGACTATTTGTTTCTGTCTGGACTGTTAACTGTTAACTGTTTATTTCTGTTTGGACTATTTATTAACTGATTTTTTTTTTTTTTTTGACAGAGAGAGACACAGCGAGAGAGGGAACACAAGCAGGAGGAGTGGGAGAGGGAGAAACAAGCTTCCCACTGAGCAGGGAGCCCAATGTGGAGCTCGATCCCATGACCCTGGGATCATGACCTGAGCTGAAGGCAGATGCTTAGCAACTGAGCCATGCAGGTGCCCCTTATTAACTGATTTTTAATCAGTTCAAACATCCCAATATTTCAGGCTCTCCCTCCAGAAAGAGTGATAGCTAGCTAAGTTAAAGGAATATGAATGTGAACCCCCCTACAGTCATGCCACAGCTGGACAGGCAAGCACCCCACACCCCTCCCCCCCAATACTACAGTCACCCCAATGAGCCACAGCCACACCACAGCCAGGGGAAAATCAGGCAAAATAAGGAGAAAATGAGAAACATTTTCCAAATTAAAAAACAAGACAAAAACTCAGAAAAAGACTTTAATGAAATGGAGAAAAGTAATGTACCTGATAAAGAGTTCAAACAAAGAGTTCAAATAGAGTCATTAAGATGCTCACTGAACTCAGGAGATGAACAGATGAACATAGTGAGAACAGCAATGAAAAGACAGAAAATATAAGACAGTAACAGACAGAAGTCAGAGAGTTGAAGAATACAATAAGTGAACTGAAAAATACAGTAGGAGAGTTCAACAGCAGACTGGATAAAGCAGAGGAATAGATCAGCAAGATAGAAGACAAAGTAATGGAACTCGCTGAGACAAAACAGCAAAAAGAAAAAAAAAAGCTGAAGCTACTTTAGGAGATATAGAGATCTATAGGACAACATAAAGCTGAATAACGTCTGCATTATAGAGATCACAAAAGGAAAAGAGGAAAAGAAAGGGGGAGAAAATTTATTTGAAGAAATAATGGCTGAAAATTCCCTAATCTGGAAATATAAGCAGATATCCAGGACCAGGAATCCCATTGAATTCCAAATACAAAGAACCCAAAGAGATTCACATCAAGACATATTATGATTACAAGGTCAAAATTTAAAGATAAAGGGAGAACCTTAAAAAGCAGCAAGAGAAAACAACTTGTTACATACAAAGGAAACTCCATAAGGTAATCACCAGATTTTTCATCAGAAAGTTTGCAGGCCAGAGGGAGTGGCAAGTACTGCAATGAAAAAAACAAACGAAATTTCTAATCAAGATATTCTACCCAGCAAGGTTATTTTTCAGAATAGAAGAAAAGATAAAGAGTTTTCCTGATAAGCAAAAGCTAAAGGAGTTCATCAACAGTAAACTGGTCCTACGAGAAACATTAAAGGAACTTGTTTAAGCTGAAAAGAAATGGCACTAATTAATGATAAGAAAACATATGAAAGCAAAAACTTCACTGGAAAGGTAAATATATAGTAAGAGTAGTGGACTAATCACTTATAAAGCTACTATAAAGGTTAAAAGACAAAGTAGCAAAACTAACTAAAACTATAATAATTAAAGTGCCTGGCTAGCTTAGTCGGTATAGCATGAGACTCTTAAAACTACAATAATTAGTTAAGGGATATATAAAATAAGATGCAAAATGTGAAATCAGAAACAAAATTTGGTGGGGGGGGATAAAAATGTATAATTTGGGAACATATTCAAATTTAAGTTGGGGCACCTGCGTGGCTCAGTTGTTAAGCGTCTGCCTTTGGCTCAGATCATGGTCCCAGGGTCCTGGGATCGAGCCCCACATCAGGCTCCCTGTTCAGCGGGAAGTCTGCTTCTCCCTCTCCCATTCTCCCTGCTTGTGTTCCCTCTCTTGCTGTGTCTCTCTCTGTCAAATAAATAAATAAAATTAAAAAAAAAATAGACTGTTATATGTCATTTGCAAATATCTTCTGCCATTCCTTTAGTTTCTTTTTCCTATGCCTTTTTGTTTCTATAAAGAACTTACCAACTCAACAACCAAAAAACCAAATAATCCAGTTAAGAAACGGGGAGAAGACATGAACAGACATTTTTCCAAAGAAGACATACAAATGGCTAACAGACACATGAAAAGGTGCTCAACACCATCATCAGGGAAATGCAAATCAAAACTACAATGAGATACCACCTCACACCTGTCAGAATAGCTAAAATTAACAACACAGGAAACAACAGGTGTTGGTAAAGATGCATAGATAGGGGAACCCTCTTACACTGTTGGTGGGAATACAAACTGGTACAGCCACTCTGGAAAACAGCATGGAGGTTCCTCAAAAAATTAAAAATAGAACTACCCTATGAAAGCGATTGGAATATGAGGTATTTACCCAAAGGATAAAAAAATACTTATTCTAAAGGGCACATGCAGCCCCATGTTTATAGCAGCATTATCACCAACAGCCAAATTATGGAAAGAGCCCAAATGTCCACTGGCTGATGAATGGATAAAGAAGAAGTGGTGTGTGTGTGTGCATGTATAATGGAATATTACTCAGCCATAACTGCAATGACATGGATGGAGCTAGAGTGTATTATGATAAGTGAACTAAGGCAGTCATAGAAAGAAAAATACTACATGATTTCACTCATGTAGAATTTGAGGAACAAAATAGATGAACATAGGGGAAGGAAGAAAAAAAAAAAGTAAGAAGGAGGCAAACCATAACAGACTCTTAATTATAGAGAACAAACTGAGGGTTGTTGGATAGGAGGTGGGCAGGGGATGGACTAAACGGGTGATGGGTATTAAGGAGGGCACTTGTTGTGATGAGCATGGGGTGTTACATGTAACTGATGAATCACAGAATTCTACTCCTGAAACCAATATTAGAATATATGTTAACCAACTAGAATTTAAATAAAAACTTAAAAAATAAAATCAAATAAACAGTTATATATGTAGGATGTTATATGGAACCTCATGGTAACCACAAAGCAAAATCTTATATGAAATATACAAAAAGAAAATAAGAAAGGAATCTAAACACAACAATGAAGAATTTAACACCAAGGGAAGAGAGGAGAAAGGAACAAAGCAGAACTACAAAAACAGTCAGAAAACAATTAAGACAATGGTAGTAACTACATACCTACCAATAATTACTTTAAGTGTAAATGGACTAAATTTTCCAATCAGAAGCCACAGAGTGGCTGAATGGATAAAAAAATACAAGACCGATCTGTATGTTGCCTACAAGAGACTCACATCAAAAATAAGTACACACACAGACTGAAAGTGAGAAGATGAATAGACATTTCTCCAAAGAAGACATACAGACCCAGAGGCACATGAAATATGCTTAACATTATTAATCAACAAGGAAATGTAAATCAAAATCACAATGTGACATCAATTCCCACCTGTCAGAATGGCTAGTATAAAAGAGACAAGAAATAACAAGTGTTGGCACAGATGTGGAGAAACTGGAACACTCATCCAATGTTGGTAGGAATGTAAACTGGTAAAACCACTGTGGAAAACAGTATGGAAGTTCCTCAAAATATTGCAAAAAAACAAAAACAAAAACGAAAAAGAAATAGAACTACCACAGGATCCAGCAATTCTATTTCTGGGTATCTATCTGAAGAAAATGAAAACTCTAATTAAACATATATATATATATGTTTGCAAACAGTTATAAACATATATATACCCATACACACACATACACACACCCTAATGTTCATTGCAGCATTATTTACAATAGCTAAGATATGGAAGCAACCTAAATGTCCATCAACAGATGAATGGATAAAGAAGATGTGGTATATATACACAATATAATATTACTCAGCCATAAAAAAGAATGAGATCTTGCCATTTGTGACAATATGGATGGAACTTGAGGGTATTATGCTTAGTGGAATAAGTCAGCAAGACAAAGATAATTACTGCATGTAAGTAATCTAAAAACCAAAACAAACAAACAACAAAATAAAAGAAAACTCAGAGAAAATACAGAGAACAGACTTTTGTTTGCCAGAGGGGAGAGGTTAGAGGGGAGCAAAATGGGTAAGGAGATCAAAGGTATAAACTTCCAGTTATAAAACAAATAAGTCATGGGATGAAGAATATGAAGAATACAGTTAATAATATGTCAACTTTGTATCATGTCAGATGGTTAACAACTTACTATGGTGATCAGTTGCTATTGTATACAAATGTTGAATCACTGTGTTGTACACATGAAACTAATATAAATGGTATACCATTAAGAAAAATGATTAATAAATAAATAAAGACATAAAAGATTGTATCTGCGGGGCGCCTGGGTGGCTCAGTCGTTAAGCGTCTGCCTTCAGCTCAGGTCATGATCCCAGAGTCCTGGGATCAAGCCCCACATCAGTCTCCCTGCTCAGTGGGAAGCCTGCTTCTCCCTCTCCCACTCTCCCTGCTTGTGTTCCCTCTCTCGCTGTGTCCCTCTCTGTCAAATAAATAAATAAAATCTTAAAAAAAAAATGGGATTATGCTTAATGAATGGTGAGATAAGGATTCTGGCCAGGTCTGCTAAACAGGGTGGCATGCTTATCATTTTTTTGACTTCTCTGAATCCCAAAAGGGGGTGGGGAATATTTAGCACGTAAGTATGTAAGCAGGATTGCCAGATATAACAAATATAAATACGGAATGCTCAGTTAAATTTGAATTTCAGATAAACAATGTTTTGGTTTTTTTGTTTGTTTGTATGTTTTTTTAGTATAATTATGTCCCAAATACTGCAAGGAACATCCTTAAAGCAAAAAACTTAGATTTTGTTTACCTGAAATTAAAAGTAAACTGAGTCTCCTATATTTTATTTGGCAATGCTGGAGCAGGTTAGTTATCTCAAACTATAGGTTTGCATTTAGATCTCTGTCACCAGATTCTTCTTTGCCTTAAAGATCTATTCATCTACAAATGGGACCAGCTTTATTAGTAAGAAACGAAGCAATTGATTTTCCAATATATTTGATGGAAATGCGGAAAGGAATAATGTAAGAAATGTCATACTGATTGAAACCTTCTTATGATCTGAAGCTTCAAATTCTGTCATTAATAGTCCATTCCTTTCTTGTCTTTTATTGGAATTCGTTTTTATAAATATGAGCTGCTAGTGTATAGTATCACTCAGTTCTGATGCAACTAGATGTTAAAAATGTAATTCTCTTTTGTGTCAGTTTCAGGTACGTTCCACAGATACCAAAAAGGAGCAAGTATTTTTATAGGCCTAAGGTGATAGTTGTCTATGTAGGCTTTGGAAAGCAGTTATCTTAAAATCATGTTAGTAACAATTAGCCTAATTCCCAACTTGAGAGCATAAAATCATTAAGATTTAAGTAATTGGGAGAGAGGATTTTTTGAGGGGAGCAGTCCTTAGTATTCAGGGAGATACCCCCCTCTCATGGAAAAGGTGAAGGGTGGTTTTCTCTCCTATCAACCTCAGTGAGGAGAGCCACAAGATCTTTTAGAGAATGTAATGCTTTCCTGGAGTGGAATACTATCTGATTTAAGCATTAAACAAACCAATAAAAGAAAAAGAGAAAATGCTCTATGAGTAGGAGTCTGGCTGAAGTAGCTTGTGGAGGCAGGTTATAAGATTATTTGGGGGAAATAACTGCTCTCACCAAAAGCAGGCCATGGTTTTATGCTCCTAGGGGACATATGGTAGGAGTATCAGTTGGAGGTAGTTTTAAAATCCCAAGAGGCTTTCCTACCAGAAGTGAGACTAGTTAGTTAGAGGCTGAGGGAAGCTAACACGTGGCAAACAAAAAGAGGCTTTGGCCATTTCTAGGTAGTTCCAGTTGCAGGCATTCAGGAGCAGATCTCTAAGACATCTATGGAAGCACTAGAAGAGGCATATTCAGCTTTAAGCGGTGGCTAAAGACAGGGGAAATAAAGCTAGTTCAAAGAACGCCAGTCTCACATGACGTTTTCTGTACTTATTTCTGTGTCTTTCCTCTCTGAAACCTACAGAAGCCAGGGAACTTAGTGAGTGGGGGAGGATGGAAGAAGGACTTCATAAGTAGGGAAACAGAAAAAGATGTAATCATAGGCCCTACCCAAATGCCAATTACCAACCTGATGTAGGCCTAAGTTGAGGAATAAGTCAGAGAAACTTAAACTTGAAATGAAGTTCTGAGTTTCTGCAATTCTACAGAAAGAAAAATTTAAATACTAAATGAGTCTATTTTTGGGTTGAAAGTAACCAGAGGACTGCTTATTATCTGAATGACTACAGAATTCTGTGACTTGCCCAAGATAAATCTTGCAAAGTGGTGAGGAGTAAATGGCTGACATAGCGCATTTGCAAGGTAAACAGAGACTTTTGTCTGACCTCCAGAGCAGGGGTCGACTAACTTATTCTGTTAAGGGTCAGATAGTAAATATTTTAGGCTTTGGAGGCCAACAAGAAAAATGAGGATATTATGTAGATGATTATAACAATAGTTAAAACACAAATTTTTTTTTTAATTAATTCAAAATGTAATAATAACTGAGTAATTTTATTTTATCTTTTTGGTAATATAGGTCTACAAATGAGAATGGAATTCTTTTTTAGGGGATGACATTTTACACAATTGGTCTTAAAAGTCAGCATTCCCTATTATCAAATCAACTACTGATGTTCATTTGCAAAATCAATTCTTACTCATAAGCCATACAAAAATAGGCAGTGGGCTAGATTTGACTCCTGGGCCATTGTTCCTATCCCCAGCTTAGAGTCCCATTGCTTTCATCAAATTCATTATAATTTTACTTGGGTAATTACCTAAGAATTCCTAAATGAAGCCACCAGGAGTGAAGCAGGGTGAGAGGCATAAGAGATGGTTGTCAAGCCCTAGGAGGGAGAGAAGTAGGAGCCTACAACGCATCACACTTCCTCTGTTTCTAGTGATTACTCTTGTGGTAAATACCCTCTATGGTAACCTTGCTCCATTAGCACCTACAGAAACTATCAATTGACACCAAAATCTACCAAAGAAAATGAATTTTTCAAAAGGGAGAAGAGAGATCACAAAGAGACTCCTCTCATACAAAAAAACAACTAAGATGCTTGTTCCATAGATTTCTTCTTATTGGCCCTCTCCCTTAAAAGAATTAGTCAAGTTAAATTGGTGCCATTTGTAAGGGGACTGACATAAGTAAATGACAAACTTTGCAATGTATTTAATCAATATCTGAAATTATGTAAATTTTGCTCTGAATGGTAGGTGAGATTTCTTCAGTAGAAAACACACTATTCCAAATAATATTGCATTTAAATCTGTGGCACTTTAGCATTTTCAATATTTTTCTCTAGAGTAAGGTACCCAAAATTAAAAACCCCAAAATGTAGCGATAGAGTTTTATTCAGTGGTATATCCAGTGAGGCAGTAGTTTTTGCTTTGCAGAGATGAAAGAATTTTGTTATTGTTTTTTGAGGTAGAAAATGAGCAAAATATATATAGCATAAATTTAATATGAGCTCAAGGAAATACTGACAAGTTACTATAAATCATTATGTGAGACAGAAAGCAAGGAACAACCATGAAATCTCCCCAAGATTCCTTCATTTTGGTTCAGAAGCTATTTGGTTTGCTTTGATACATTCCTAATGTAGTGTGGAAATGGGTTTACTAGATATATAATGCATCACCTGGTTACCTGTAAAAGAGGAGAAAACTCCCAGGGAACCACTTCAATGTCATTTGGGAAGACCCATGTGATGCTCAGTACCAGTTAATTGAAGAGGTTAAGGAGACAAGCCCTGCCTATTGGCAGATCTTTATGTTCAGGATTGCTCAGACTCTGTTGACCCTTTCAAACAGGAGATGCCAATGATTCCATTAGATGTTAACAGGGATGCAAACTGCTACAGGGAGATGATCTTAGAGTGGGAGACATTAGCTTCCATGTCACCTGTCTGGCCTAGCTAAAGGTCATTTGTAAACCTCTAGAGATTCTAGAGATCTGAGGATGCTTGCAACCTCAGGACTTACAAGCACATCATTCACATATGGCCTGCTGGTTAAAAAGAAAAAACAAAGAGAAGGACAAAACAAACAAACAAACAAGAAAAGAAACATGACTAGCTCTTTAAATGGGAGTATAATGATGTTTCGTGGAGCAAGAAACAGCTCTAACATGTCTGTAGTAGAGAAGAACTTAAGTAAAAATTAATCAGAAATGTACTTGCAATCCCTTAAAAACTGAAACCTAAGAAATTTTTATCAAATATGACTTCAAAATCATTTGTGGATATTTCATTATATTTCATATTTTCCAGTTTGCAAATGTTTTGTGAATATATACTGTTTTCAGATATTATATTAAAAACCAACTCAATCATAGACAGCCAGAGCCTAGGAAGGACCTTAAAAATCAATAAGGCCAGAATTTCCCTGGCTTCTGGGAAATAAATGTCAGTGATATCCCCTAGTCACATGGCAAACAAAAACTGTCACCCACATTACTCCTTCATTTTACAGATGAGGAAACTAAACCCAAGGAATTGGATGACAGTAAAAATATCACAGCATAGTTTTTTAAAGTTTAATACCCAGAATAACCTGACTCAAATCCTGGTTCCCACATTTACAGCAGAGATATTTTTTTCCTTGCTTTTCCAGGTGATCTTAAGTATTTTATAGGGAAAAATATTATCTTCAATGTATCTGAGTTGGAAATTTATCTTATTAATTATGATAACTAACATGGAATTTTGTGATTAAGAATCTGTACTTTAAGGCCTTTCTGCTACTTCTCCTTAGACCCTACCTGTCATTTCCTCCAAGATTCAGAAAATTCTGAAAAGATCCCTAAAATTGAAGTTCAAATTCTAATTCCCAAATCAATCATCTACCAATTCTGTGGCTTAGGCACCAAATTTATTCCTCTACATACAATATCCCCCATCTACATACAATATAGTGACAATAAGTCAACATATATTATTAAATGTGATTTTTCTAAGAATTAAAAAAAATATAAAGCACAATATAATTTAAAAATATATTTTGTTAAGAGAAGATTTGTGTCTAGAACAAAGATTTATTTACAATTTTCTTTATACTATAACACTATGTTATATAGTAGAGCAAAAGACTGTACTTTGTAGGGTTTTTTTGTTTTTTTGTTTGTTTGTTTTAAGGGACAGGGTTTCTTCCTATTATATTCTAGTGTCTCTTGTGATTTTTCACAATTCCCTGGTCGTTGAGAGTAGAGTGTTGATAGTGTCCTGGAAGGCAAACCTAGACAGCTGGGGGCATACATGAGGCATTACACAGTTTAGGAGTAATATTAAAAAGCAGCTGAGACATTATCATGATGGCAGCATAGATCATCCCACTTCAGCCCTACTCACGAAGACTGACTAGCACCATCCATAGAAAAAACACCAGTGAAAAAATCCTAGGAACTGGGGGTGAGGCCAAAAAGCCCCCTAGACCACAGAGACTGAGAAGGACCTCATTGGAAGGCTAAGAGGAGTGGCTATACTCTGATACCCCCACGTCAGAAGAACACCACCCTAAGAGGTATTCCTTGGGCCTACAGTTTCTCCAGTGTGAAATAAAGAGCCCAAAGTGGACATCCAGCTTCTCCAGAATTGTAGGGTGCTTCCTAGGAGGCTCACTTGGGTCTTGTCTCATAGGGATCATTGTGGAAATCTGCTGGGCTTAACAACTGGAATCAGATAGAGATGGAGAAGGGTAATGGGCCTTACAGCCATCAGAACACAGATTTTGGCAAGCTGCATTCCTCCTCACAGTTGCACCCAAATGGAGATCTCAGCCAGTGGCTCTAACCATCTTCAGAGTCAAGTTAGTGTCCTTGCTGGTTGCAAAACTTAATGGGCAGTTCTGCCTGCTGTAGTTCACCAGCAAGTAAGCTGTGCAGACCATGGAGAGCATTCTATGGCCCTACCCAGGCAGGAAACCAAAGTTCAAGCCCCAACTACTATTACACATAGCCCACATACTGCCCACCCAGAAGCCTAACCAGTGCATCGAGGTAGCTATGTAGCCCATTTTTTAGCCATGCTTGTAGTGACACCTAAGGCAAGGACCCAGCCAGTGGCTCTGCAAAATCAATCTGGTGATCTTATTCCACCAGGGAGTTTGGTGTGTTAGTTCTGCTCGATTTGCATTACCAGCCAGTAAGCCATACTGGCTGTGAGTATGTTCTACTGCCCTGCCTTGGCAGGGAATAAAATTCAAAGCCCTGCCCAGCTGTTGATTATAGCCTCCAGACCTCCGACCAGGATGTCTGATCAGAACCTAGACAGCCACAGATACCATTCTACAGTCATGCTTGGACAGAAAGCCAAGCCAGCACTCCTATCTAACAGTGAAATATAGCCTCTGGCCCACATAACCAGGGAGCATTAACAGTGACACTGGAAAGCCTTAGAATTCAGCCAACAGTATCACCCAGCTGAGGAACCCAGCCCACAGCCCTGTCCCACCATAGAGCCCAACTTGTCTTGTCCGATTGTTGAATGTAGCCTATAGCCTCACCCAAGCAGGGAGCTCAACCAATGACCTAGTCAGATCGTAGAGCAAAGCCTATAACCCCACCCAATGAGGAAGCTTGGACAGTGACCCCACTTAACAACAGTGCATAGTCTCTAGTCCCACCCACTACAGGACACAGCTGGAAGCCCCTCCCAACCACAAAGCCCAGCCAGTGACCTTGCCCAGTAACAGAGCACAACCAGTGGGCTATCTGATCATGAAGGCCAGCCTGTGTATACGTCCAACTTGAAGACACTCTCTTGCGTACCTGCCTGATCACAAAGTATAGCCTGCAAAGTCTTGCCTAAACTTGGGAGTCCAGCCAGAATCACCATTTAGTCAAAAATCATATCCTGAGATTCTATCAAACCATGAGTGATTGTGGAGCCAAGCCCATAGCTCTGCCAGTCCAACCAGTGGCATCATGTTAAGGAAGTCAGCCAGTGACCTCATCTAAACAGAAGTAATGGCAAAGCCCAGCCAGTAGTTCCACATAACTACAGAGCACAGCCAGAAGCTGTATGTGATCAGGGAGTGTACCCTACAGTCCCACATGAACATGGAACCCAGTCAGCACACCCACCAAACCACAGAGTTCAGCTAATGGCACACCCATTCCCACCTCAGAGCACAGGCAGTGACCTCACCCAAATAGAAACCCTGAAAGAAAGTCCCACCTGCTCAAGGATGCTACCAGTTAACCTGTTCTGAACACCAAGCTGAAGTGAATGATGAAAGACTGTCATCCAAAGAGAATCATGAAGTCTGGAAAAGGAGACTTTTTACTCAAATGCACACACATCAGTGCAAAGACATAAGGATCATGAACAATCAGGTAAACATAATATTACCAAAAGAAAATAATAAAGCTCTAATAAGTGACTCCAAAGAAATGAACATCTAAAAACTGTCTAAAAAATGATTCAGAGTAATCCTCTAAAGAAGCTGAACAAACTACAAGGACACACAGACAGACAACTAAATGAAATTAGGAAATTAGTGCATGGGCCAAATGAGAAGTTCAACAGAGATATTGAAACTATCAAGAAAAAAAATCTTAGAACTGAAGAATACAATGACTGACTGAAGCATTCTACAGAGGACTTCAAAATCAGACTGGACCAACCAGAAGAAAGAACCAGTGAATTAGAGGATAGGTCATATAAAATTATCCAGTCAGAGGAGCAAAGAAGAAAAAAAAAAAAAAGAAGAATATAAAGAGTGAAGAAAGCATGCTGGACTAATGGGACACATTCAAAGGAACCATCACAGAAAGACAAATGGATTGAAAGTCTATTTAAAGCAATAACAGTGGAAACTTTTTCAAATGTGGAGTGACAGGTAGATATGCTGATTCATGAGGACCAGAGGCCCCATCAGGTAAATCCTCAAAAGGCTGCACTGAGACACATTATAATTAAATTCTCAAAAGTCAAAGACAAGGAGAATTTTTTTTTTTTTACAAAGAGAATTTTGAAACCAACAAGAGAAGAGCAACTCATCACATACAAGGACACCCCCATAAGAATGGATTTCTCAACAGAAACTTTGTAGGCCAGGAAAAAGTAGGATAATATATATATATAATACCAAAAAACCCCCCAAAAAACACCTTTTAATCAAAAATACTATGCACAGGGGCACCTGGGTGGCTCAGTTGGTTAAGCGACTGCCTTCGGCTCAGGTCATGATCCCGGAGTCCCGGGATCGAGTCCCATGTCGGGCTCCCTGCTCGGCGGGGAGTCTGCTTCTCCCTCTGACCCTCCTCCCTCTCATGCTCTCTGTCTCTCATTCTCTCTCTCGCAAATAAATAAAATCTTAAAAAAAAATAAAAATTAAAAAAAAAAATTAAAAAAAAATACTATGCACAGTAAAATTGTCCATAAGTAAAGATAAAAACTCACAAACAAACATACAAAAAATTGAGGGAGTTCACCAAAATTAGAACTTCCTGGCAAGAAATGCTAAAAAGCATTTTTCAAGCAGAAATAAAAGGATGCTAATTAACAACACAAAATATAGGATAATTAACAACACAAAATATAGGAATATGTAAAACTCACTGGTAATAGTACATATATAATCAATATTAGATTCTCTAATATTATAATGGTGGTGCATTCACTTACAACTCTAGCTTAAAAGTAAAGAATCATATTAAAGATCACTATTACTGGAATAATTTATTGGTTACATAATATTAAAAAATATGTAAATTATAATATTAATAACCTAAAATGTTGAGTAGGGGTAGTTAAAAGTATAAAGTTACACTAACCTATTGAAATTAACTTGTATTCAGCTCAAAATAGCATGCTATAAATACATTTTATGTAAGCCTTCTTTCACAATGGAAAAACCAGTGGTAGAAAAAAAAAAGATTATGACAAAGGAGTCAAACACAACACTACAAAAATTCATCACATCATGAAGGAAAGCAGCAAGAGAGAAAGCAAGAAACAAAGGACTTACAAAATGGTAAGAAATGGTAAAAGTAAGTTCATAACTATTAATAGTAACTTTAAATGTAAATTAATTAAATTCTCCAATAAGAAGATGTAGTGTAGCTGAATGGGAAACAAGAGGATTCAACAATATGGTCCATCCAAGAAACTCACTTAGCTTTAAAAACACATGTAGACTGGGAGTGAAGGAATGGGAAAAGATAATTCAATCAAATGGTAACAAAAACAAAACAGAGGTAGCTATACTTCTATCAGACAAAATAGACTTTAAGTTAAAAATGGTCAAATGAAACAGAGAAGGCCATTATATAATGATAATGATATAATGGCCAATCCATAAAAAAAGATAAAAATTTTAAATTTTAAAACATCAGAGGACCTAAATATATAGAACAAATACTAAGAGAAATAAAAAAGAAGAAATGAATAACAATACAACTATTATTTGGGGACTATGTAATACTCCACTTTCAACAATGGAAAGATCATCCAGACAGAGAATCAAAAAGGAAACAGTGGATGTGAACAACACTATAGATCAAATGGCTCTAAAAGACATACATACAACATACTATGGATACATACATACAAGTGTAGAGAGAACATTTTCTAGGATAGAGCATATATTAGGCATCAAAACAGTTCTCAAGAATTCAGAAGACAGAAATTACATGAAGTATCATTTCTGAGCACAATGGAGTGAAACTAGAAATCAATAATAAGAGGAGAACTGGAAAATTCACAATTACATGGAAGTTAAATACCACACTCCAGAACAACCAATGCACCAAAGGATAAATCAAAAGGAAAAAAATCTTGAGACAAACAAAAATGGAAACACAATGGAAACCAAACTTAATGGGATGCAGCAAAAGAAGTTCTAAGTTTACCGTGATAAATGCATACACCAAGAAAAAAGATTTAATTCAAATTATGAGTTTTTATTTGATCTATGTGACACTTAGACAATTTTATTTTCAGTCATATGGAAATTTTATAGTTTTCTTTTGCTAAATTTTGTATTATTTCAATCCTTTAAAATTTTCTAAGAATCTCCTTATAGTCCAGCAAATGGCCAATTTTCTAACTGATATGTGTTCTCTTGGGGAAAAAAAAAGTTTACTTCGAAGTCACTGCATGCAGTATTACATGCATTTAATTTAGGTGTACTTTATTAGTGTTTTAATATCTTTATTTTGCTTTTTCAACTTCTTTTGGATCAGTCACTACAGAAAAAGGTTCATTAAAATTTGTCCATATTAACATTGATTTATTTTTCTTTTAATTTTGTCAGTTTTCCTTTATATATTTGAATGGTATATTATTAAGTGTGTACTATTTAGTGTTTTTATATCTTTTTATATTTTAAAAAATTTTTATCTTTATGAATTGTTCTTTGTCTTTAGTGATGATTTTAACCTAAAAATGTCTTGCTTGATATTAGTATAGATTGACCAGATTCATATTTGGACAGTGTTTCCATGACATATTTCATAATCTTCTAACACTTTCAGGTCCTTATATTTAAGTGTATCTCCTATAAGTAATATATAATTGATTTTTTTAGTGCAATTACTCAATCTGTATCTTTTCATAGTGTATTTAGTCCATAACAGAATTACTCATTACTGGGCCTTAAATCTAATCTCTTAACATTTACTCTGATGTTTTTAGGGATGTATTAATCCAGATTCTTGTCAGTAGTGCCTTCTCTTATTTTGATGTCTTTTCTCAGTTTTGAAAAATCCTTACCAAATTATATCATCAAAAATATCTCTCTTCTCCTACTGACACTCAAACTACATTTAATATTAGATGATTAAATGTCTTTATCATTTTAATGTTCTCTTTCTTCCCATCTGTATTTCAATCTGTATATTTGATTCCCTCCAATATTCTAGATAATTCTTCTGCTAGGTCTAATTTGCAATGTTATCCATACATTGTATTCCTAACATTAGCATTACATTGTTTCAATTACAGATATTATTTCTTTTTTTATATTTTTTCAATTATTTACCAAAACACTCCATGTTGACTTTAATTTCTTAAAATAGTAACCATAATCATTTTAGTATATATTTGATTCCCCCATTATTTGAAATTCTTATGTATCTATGGTCTTTTGTTTTTCTAAATTTGTGGTCAAGTTGTATTTTTATTCCTGATTCATTTCGAGGGAATTCTAGACATTATTTATTAATATTTGGAAGGTACTTTGGCTAGGTAATAGGAGCAAATCATTCTGTAAAACATAATGGATTGTGATCATTCAAGCTTTAGTTCTGAATTTTGATTTATTTTCTTTTCATCCTTACTATACTTGTATTCCTGTAAGGTCTCATTTGACAGTCCAGATGCTTACTAGGATATCTCCTACTCAGGAGGCCCTGACCGCTAATATTTTCCATCATCCTTGGAAGATCTACTTACCTTCTTAGCCTCTAACTGCCAATTTCATAATTGACAAATCCTTCAATGTGAAATGCATTCCCAAAAGTCTGCCTCACCTGTGAAGACCTTCTTCTTCCTCTGAGTTTTTAGCACCTAAATTTCATTACCTCTATACCTCATTATGCCTTCAAACAATTAAAACAAGTAAGCAAACAAACAAAAAATCATTTTTAGGAGGAATGTGATCTGTAACAACCTAATCTACCCTTGGACAATACCAGTTATCTTTAAACAATATGATGGCAGGTTTTTATTTTTAATTTTCTTTTTTATTAATACACAGATTTACCAAATTTTCTAAATGGTGATACATTTCTTTCATGGAATTTATTAAACACTAATATTTTTATGTATAAAAATAATATATATGGAATATCTGCTTTCAGGATTGACATGAAAAACAGTAGGAAGTCATCACTCCTGTACCTATAACAACAACAACAAAAAGATAAACAAAATTAATGCCTTTCTTGGACCAGATGGTGGGAGCCAGGTTTCTCACCGTTGGAATGGGAGTGTACAGATAAGGGAGGAGGATAGCATGATTCATGTGCTAATGGATTTGAGGTGGAGGTATCATTGTGAACTCATGTTTACCTTAATATAGACACACATGGTTACATATAGAAATATTTGTAGGTGTTTGTATACACATGGATTAGTATACACACATATATTTCCTTGATGTGTCAGCTAACAGAGTCTATACACAACAACTCTCCAGTAGTAATGAGCACACCTACTACCCAGATCTTGGTTTCTAACACCATCCTCCAATGAAAGTAAAGGCTCCATGGAAAAATGGCTGATGCTAGGGTTAAGCTGGAAAACACACAAGATGAATCTGAAGTATTTTGTAGTGCCAAAAAGAAAGAAAGTGCTCAAAAGCAAAAAACACACTGCACATAGATTGGGGTATGTCAAAGGCCAAATGAAAATCCTCCCAATGGACAAAGTCAGAAAAAAATTTGAGCAACAAAATAAATAAAATAGTATTAGATTATACCTCAAAGTATAAAATAAATATCCATGACTCCATATTGATACAAGTAAATGATCAAATATATAAATAAAAAAGGGACAAACCTGTGGAGAAGGATTCCAAATAATATATGTAAATACTCCACTCTCAAGGAAGAGTTACATAGTTCCCAGCTCCTTAGTATAGGCTATGTATAGTGACTTCCTTCCAATGAATATGGTATGAAAGTACAGTATAGAAAGGGAGGGAAAAGAGCAACTTTAAAGTGAAGAAACCTGACAACACTATCTTAGCCAGTGTTCAAGATAAACCTCTATTACATTGATAGCATATTCCTTTGATATGATAAAAATGGCCCTTTACCTCTATGGTCTTCTTCCCTTAAACCTATATTCCCAGTCTAATCATGAGAAAAACATCACACAAATTCCATCCTATAAAATACCTGACCACTAACTTAAAACTCATCAAAACTCATTAAATTGCACTTGAGAAAGCATAAGCTCACCAGGTGTAGGTATACACAAGGCTCATACTAGGTAGAGAGCATTGCTTTTTGAGAATTTGCAGTATGAACTTTTTTCTGCTGGTATATGATGCCTTCTTTCTTGAACCGTATGCCTTAACTCTTTAAGACTTGCATCAGGACTCTTGGGATTGATAGGCTTAAACAGTCTGTGTAGGATTATTTGTTTCTAAGAATCTCCCCTGAAATCATGCTGTGTTTTTAAAACCAGATTTCTAAAAGTGAATCTCTGCACCCACCTGTATAAGAAACACCTATTATACTTGCTAAAAGACAAGGTCCTTGGCTTTCCCACAGTTTTTCTGAATCAGAATCTCCAAGGGGTTCTCTTTGAAAATACTAGATATCATCTTAGGCTGTACAGTGGCATTAGAGATTTAAAAATAGTGGTATCTGGGTCCCACTTGAAGAGAGTCTGATTTAATTGGTCTGGAGTGTGAGCTGGCCATGAGATTTTTTAAAACAGTCCATGGATGATGATAACGTGCAGCTAAGGTTAAGAACCACTTTTAAAACAGCTCCCCAGGTGGTTCTCATGCATATAAATTTGGGAAGCATCACTTTTAACCAATTCCTAAGCAGGCTTTCCTGAACCAGGCAACCTTGACAATCTACTCCATCAGGCTCTGATTTGCAAAAGTTAGATTTAAATATCTCCCTAGATTTAAATGCCAGTGTTGGAATACAGGCTATCTAATTTAGTCAAATGTGTCCCTCTGTTTAAAGAGTCTAACTCAAATACTGTCTTTCATTTAACTAGATTCTACCTGATAACTAACTAGCAGCTTTTGGCAGTTCTGTCTTTGACTGTCAGTCTGGCATTCACTCATATAATCTACTGGTTCCTGGACCCTGGAACTGTAGCCTCTACACTGGATTCCACACAGTTCTAGCTCTTTTCACTCAGGTGACCTACTGTACCTTTTCTGCTTGTTTTGTTGTTACTCAGTATTTTCCATCTCTCTGCAGTCAGGCAACACATCCCTTCTCTCTCTTTCCTCCTTACCCTTTTGAGATATGCTTTCAAAAAAAAAAAAAAAACCATCTTATATGGGTTATTCTCAACTTAGAAGGGACAGTTTTAGCATCATGTTACACTATGGAATGAACAATTTTATAAGTTAGCAAGTATTAAGCAACAATGAACATGTGGGAAAGGAATATTTTGATATTAAGGAAACCTATCTAATTTCTAGAAATCACAGCTTACCTTGTTTACATATATATATATTCAACCATCATGGTATGTGGGATGGAAAGTTTGAATGTCTGTTGTTTCTTTTTTTAACTAAAGGAAAAATATTTCAAATTATTAAAACTTATTATCCTATTGGAAGAACAAATATTGTGAGAATGTCCATACCATCCAAAGTAATCTACAGATTTAATGCCATCTCTATCAAAATACCAGCAACATTTTTCACAGAACCAGAACAAATAATCCTAAAATTTTATGGAGCCACAAATGACCCAAATAGTCAAATCAATCTTGAAAAAGAATAAGACTAGAGATGTCACATTCCCAGTTTCAAAATATACTACAAAGATGTAGTAATCAAAATGGTATGGTACCGGCAGAAAAACAGACACACAGATCAACAGAACAAAGTAGAGATTCCAGAAATAAACCCATGTTTATATGGTAATTTAATCTATGACAAAGAAGGCAAGAATATACAATGGGGAAAAAACAGTCTCTTCAACAAATAGTGTTGGGAAAACTGGACAACACCATGCAAAAGAATGAAACTGGACCACTGGCTTATACCATACACAAAAATTAACTCAAAATGGATTAAAGACCTACATGTAAAACCTGAAACCATAAAAATCCTAGAAGAGAGCACAGGCAGTAATTTATCCAACATAGGCCATAGCAACATTTTTATGGATATGATTCCTGAGGCAAGGGAAACGAAAGCAAAAATAAACTATTGGGACCACATCAAAATAAAAAGCTTCATAGCAAATGAAATAATGAACAAAACCAAAAGACAATCTATTGACTGGGAGGAGATATTTGCAAATGACATCTCTGATAAAGGGTTAGTACCCAAAATATATAAAGAACTTACACAACCCAATATCCAAAAAACAGATAATCCAATTAAAAAAAAATGGGCAGAAGGGGCACCTGGGTGGCTCAGTTGGTTAGGTGTCTACCTTCGGCTGGGGTTGTGGTCTCAGGGTCCTGGGATCAAGCCCCGTATTGGGATCCCTGCTCGGTGGGGAGTCTGCTTCTCCTTCTCCCTCTGCTCCCCCAGTACCCCCCCCATTTGTGCTCTCTCTTGCACTCTCTCTCTCTCAAATAAATATCTTTTAAAAAATGGGCAGAAAACATGAACAGACATTTCTCCAATGAAGTCATCCAGATGGCCAACAGATACATGAAAAGATGCTCAACATCACTCATACTAGGGAAATGTAAATCAAAGCCAAAATGAGATACCACCTTACACCTGTCAGAATGGCTTAAATCAACACCACAAGAAACAAGTATTGGTGAGGATATGAAGAAAAAGGAACCCTCATACACATTTGCTGGGAATGCAAACTGGTTTAGTTACTGTGGAAAACAGTATGCAGGTTCCTCAAAATATTAAAAATAGAACTACCATCTGATGCGGTAATTCCACTACTGTGAATTTACCCTCCAAATACATAAAAAAATAATTCAAATACAAGTAATTAAAAAAGATATATGCACCCCTATGTTTACTGCAGCATTATTTCAATAGCCAAGGTATGGAAGCAGCCCAAATGTCCATCAGCTCATGAATGGATAAAGAAGATACACACACACACACACACATACACACATACATATATATGCACACATATATACACACTATATATGTCTATATACACACATGCTGTCTCTCTCTATATATGTCTACAGTGTGTCTATGTATACCCACACGCACACAATGGAATGTTACTCTGCCATAAAAAAGAATGAAATCTTGACATTTGCCACTACATGGATGGAGCTAGAGAGTATAATGCTAAGTGAAATCAGTCAGAGAAAGACATGTACCATATGATTTGACTCATATGTAGAATTTCAGAAACAAAACAAATGGCCAAAGAAAAAAGAGACAAATCAAAAAACAGACTTTTTTTTAAAAAAAAGATAATAGTATCTTTCTTCTTTTTTTAATATAGCTCTTTTTTTTTTTTTGGTTCAAGTTTTTACTTCAATTCTAGTTAGTTAACATATAATGTAATATTGGTTTCAGGAGTAGAATTTAGTGATTCATATAACACACAGTGCTCACAACAAGGGCCCTCCTTAATAACAAATAATCCTAAAATTTTAGGATTTTTTAGCCCATCCCCTGTCTACTTCCCCTCCAGCAACCCTCAGTTTGTTCTCTATAGTTATGAGTCTCATATGGTTTGCCGCCTTCTCTTTTTTCCCCTTTTCCTTATGTCCATCTGTTTTGTTTCTTAAATTCTATATATGCGTGAAATCATATGGTATTTGTCTTTCTCTGACTTGTTTCGCTTAGCATAATATACTCTAGCTCCACCCATTTCGTTGCAAATGGCAAAAACCAGACTCTTAACTATAGAGAACAAACTGATGGTTACCACAGGGGAGGTGGGGGGATGGGTGAAACAGGTGATAGGGATTAAAGAGTAAACTTATCATGATGATCACTGAGTAACGTAAATAATTGTTGGATCACTATATTGTACACCTAAACTAATATAACACCATATGTTAACAATACCGGCATTAAAAAAAATAAACAAATAAAATTTATTATCATACATGAGTACAATGTGAACTTCTTTGATCCTAAGTGGAAACAAATTTATTTGGTGCTCTAATATATATTGAGCACTTATAACTTAGGCCTTATTTTAAGGACTTTTTGTATTTTGTCTCTATCCTGAAAACAACACATAAGGGAAGCACTCTTTCTATTGCTATTTTATGAAGAAGGCAACTGAAGTCCAGAGACTTTGACAGACTTTCACAGCACAGTGGGGCTAGAATAGGAACCTAAGTAACCTTTCCCCAAAGCCTGTTTTCTCCTCATGGTATAGCTAGGCTCCCTACTACTCTATCCCTTTCCTTAATTTTTTGAGATTGTAACATCTCTCAACAACACTATAAGTACTCACGTTCAGAGACACCTCTGTTTTACCTTTTATTATGCCATAGTACCCAACATATAAAGCCTTTCAAAAAGCAAGCTTTTTAAAAGAATGAACAAATGAAAAAATAGATAAATAAAAGAAGAACATGAAAAACAGTTATTATCAGTTCATATGGAAGCTTCATGGAAATATGGACTTGGATCCAGAAAAAAAACTTTAATAGTTGCTGGTTGGCCAGTGGAGTCTTTGATCATTTCTCTTGACATTTAGTGAAGTCCACCTAAGCTGTCAGGGTCACCAGCAGTGATATCATGAAGTTTTTGGCTTTCTTTGTTGAATTAATTCTACATCTAGCTCTTGGGATTACTATGGTGTGATTATTTATCATATTTGGAAGCTCTGGCACAAGTAATAATCTAACTGGAAAATAAACAAGTCTGATGTGTTTGGAGTATCTGCTAAGATGAACTTTATTAAACATATACTCTAAGGACACTGTATATCAATTCTTTCTCATTTCTAACAAATCTTGCTATTTATGCATCAAAAAAAAGTAAAGGAGTAAAAGCCAATAGAATTTAAGCCAGTGCATGACAATATTCTTTACGTAACTACAAGTCAATTCATAAGTTGCTTACTTTCTATTGTTCATTCATTCCTTTATTCATGCACCATTTTAAGCATGGAGGTGGAACACAGAGGTGACATGGTCTAATGTAGTTTACAGAAGTATGAGAGATAAGTGACATTTAGACTTTCTTCAGCAGGCTGTCGGGTATAATTTAAAGATTTTTTAAGCAGGAGAGTCGTATGTTGAAATCTACACTTTAGCTCTCAGCTTCCCAGGATGGACTTTTCAAAAAGAGAGTTTGAGGGCAAAAGAGAAAATTACTGATGCAAATATGATACATATGTATTATGAAGTTTTAAAAAGGTTTCTTTCTTCCCTGAAATGAAGCACCTACCTTTCCAACAATTGTAAATAATTTTAGGTTCAGCAGTGCCCTCCAGGGTAAATATGCAGCAGCCAGCATTGCAGCCTTGTGGAGGCCAAAGGAGAGCGATTTATCACTTACTGATCCAAGAGGTAAATAGAGGCTATAATCAATCTGCACCTTTCAGCACACTCTAGGACAGTAGAATGCAACCCCAAAGGGATTATGCTGCAGGATGACTGTTCTTTAAACAATTGTAAGGTAGAATTCCACGTACAAATAAAATAAACAACAAAAGGATGGAGGGTGATCTAAGAATAAATTTATTTCAAATGTTATAGAACACACGTATTTATGTGTGTACATATGTGTTATAGAACAACACACAAAGGGATTAGTTTTATTTCCTTGAAAAAAATAACTTCATAATCAATGATAACGTCTAGTAAGACAAGGCGATTTGTATGACATTCACAAATATCCTCAAGTTTTAGTATTCTCTTCCTTTGTAGCTATACATATAGTCATAGATAAACACTGAGAATACTGACAGAAGAAAACATCTATTATATAATTTTTATCATTTTCCTTCACATCAGATCTCATCTTAGTGTATACTATGAATTCATATTTTTCAAAATCCTGCTTTCATCTTGTTTCACACTGTTTATCTTAAGTAATTTTTTGGCTCTTTTTCATTTCTTTAAATATTTATTTGTCCTCATGTCTAAGGAGAGGGGAATTAATATTTATTGATAACAGCATCTCCTATGGACTATAAACACATTGTCTTACAATAATATACATATGTATACATATGTGCATACATATATGCATCATAAAATTATACAGATTTACTTATTTTTTCATGAAGGAACTGGATATTCAGTGGTTAAGATTCTGGCACAAGACAGGACAACAGAGAAATCTCAGGAGAATCTTACTAATTCCTTTAACTCGCATCACATTGGTGATACACTTAAGTGTCTTCATGGCAGATGAAAGGCTGACTGAGGAAATCAGAGAATGGAATGCCTCTAACCTTCTTCAAAATGAGGCCTCATTTAGACTCAGAATATTACCTAGGACTATAATATTTCAGATGCTTATTTAGAATCCATTCAATGCTCCCTTCCATGGGAGGAGTTAAGTTTGGTGGCCAAGAGGATATTGTAATTAAAGGTATTTTTGTAGAGGTAAATCCTGTCATGACGTTATACTGTTATATGTCACAAAATTTCCCCTATTTATTTTACATAGGAAAAAGCAGCAAATGCTAAGAATACAAGGTGGAGTTTATGATTTAACCCTTTTGTGCCATAATCACAAGCCTGTTTAAGTCATAAGGCCTTTCTTAAATCCTCATATGCACTTAACTCTTTCCTGCCTTAGGCCTTTGTTCACTCTTTTCTCTTCGGGAGAGTTCTCCACATCTCCTTAACTACTTCTACTCTCCTTCGCTTAAATATTTTTTTTCTCATCCATCAGAACTTAGCTATTCTTTCACTTTCTCAAAGAAGTCATCACTAGTTCTCTAAAATAAATGAGGTCAAAGAGACACAACATATGTTTTTATATATGTAGTTTAGATTTGTAGCTTTTTCAGTTATAATTGGGTTTATATTTGTTTAGATTTGTAGCTTTTTCAGTTATAATTGGGATATTGATTCCTTAAGAAATTCACTAAAATTATCCAAAATATTAACAAAAATATCTCCTTAAGTCTGAGTTTTCATTAAATATCCTCCTTTAATGTGAAGATAGATCTTAAGGGGTGCCTGGGTGGCTCAGTCAGTTAAGCATCTGCTTTGGCTCTGGTCATGGTCCCAAGGTCTTGGGATTGAGCCCCAGGATGGGATCCCTGCTCAGCGGGGAGCCTGCTTCTCCCTCTCCTCCCTACTTGTGCTCTCTCTCAAATAAATAAAATCTTAAAAAAGAAAAGATAGCCCTCAAAATAGTGGATGTAAACTAGTAGCCCATGGTCCAGATGCAGCATGCAGGTGTATCTGTTAGGCTCACATAGTGTTTAAAGAATGTGTTTAGTTGCGAGTATGTAAATAACTAAAAATTTAACAACAAAAAAATACTTCCTCTCCTGAAATTCAGAAGATCTGACACATCTAGAATCTTTCCTGAATGACAATAATCAACAAGAAACATGTGGCTTCTGTACCATTTTTAGATAGAACATATATAAAATATATTTCTCACTTACCACTATTCCTGCCTGGTTTTATGCCTGACTTTGTCACATTTCATTGCCTCCGTGTCTTTTGTAGGCATTTGAATAGCCAATTCAGTCTGGGAGGTTTACATCTGAAATCATCTACCCCTAAACCTCTAAGCCAGTGCTTCTCATTTTAATGTACTTAGGAATCCCGAGGAATCTTGTTAAAATGCAGATTCTGATCCAGTAGGTAGAGGTGGAAGGTTCTGTGAGTCTGGATTTGTAACAAGTTCCCAGGTGATACTGAAGCTGTTGAAACATGCCACATGTTAAGCAAAAAGGCAGAACTACATGTACCTAGGTGAAAAGGAGATTCATATGGAATTGCTCTCAAAACAGGTTGATCCTGGTACTAGGCAAAATAATGAGGTTGGGTCTGTGGCCTCCTGTCCTGACTCAGGGAGATAGATTTGAAGTTCTCTGGAGTGAGGTGCTCTGAGCTATGTGAATAGAAGGCATTAGTGAGTGGTACTGAAGGAAGGAGTGCCCTTAGGTACTAATGGTAGACTCAGCCTGGATCACAGGCATGTATTCTATCTTGACAATGAATTGACAGCACTATAAGGTCTGGATTTTTAAGAAAGCTCTAGAACCCATGGCACAGGTCACAGGATATGGTAAATTGTGCCCTAAATGGTTCCACTGATAGAGAAAGTAGATAAATGTATTTTCTGTGTTTATCTGATTAATCGTTACAATTTAGACAATATATAATTATTAGGTTTCTGTTTGTTGTAGGATTATTTCTAAATAATATTGAGTCAGTTAGCAGCAGTATAGTTTAGCTACCATGTGTTGAGTTACTGTTTTGAAGGATCACAATGTTTTTGGTGGTTACTTTGTATTGTGTCATGGTTCAAGCATGTGTGGGTTGGGAGGAGGTATGAAAAAATCAGTGACTCACAGCATCATTCTCTTTTCCCAGTTTCTCTACCTCATTTGTTTATTGCCTAAACTGATTTACATAAGAAACAAATGAAAAATAGTACACCCAAAAGATGGTGGTAGATGGGAAAAGGAGAGGGGGAAATAAGGAAGACCATACAGCTGAATTTAGGTTGGGTAAAAACAGTGATGGAGAGAGAATGGGGAGGATTGCCCATATAAAATCAACTATTAATTGTGTTTTAGAGAATAATCACTGCTCTAACTTTGCTCTTCAGAAAACTTCAGTAGACATAACCTAGTTATTCAGTGCATTGAAATTAAAACAATTCTCTTCATATTATAACTATGCCATTATAGAACTTAAAGGAGGTAAAATCTGGCATAGTTTTATTAACTTTATACCTAAAACATATTCTTACATATTGTAAATGCAAAATATATTTATTAATTAGTCATTGATTCAAGTTAATATTTTTTTCATAACTCTGGCAGGTTTATAAAATGACTTTTTGCATGCAACTTAGGATATTTGTATTAAAAAACAATGAAATTATTAAAGCTGGAGATCTTAGTCCAGGGATAGGTATGGTGCACTTACCATCACAAGTGATTTCTTGATTTCATATGCCTGACATTGACATACTGATTTCAAACGCGCACCATAGAATTTAGGATTTGTTTAATTTTATACACACATACACACACACACACATGTATATAAAGTATTATTAAATGTTACATTTCATATTAGAAATACATACAGATAATTGATAATTATAAAATTATTATAAAATAAGATTATTACAAAACTGGTTCATAAATACCCTAAAGAATATAGAAAGGAACATGTGGAAGATGATTTATTTTTGAAATACAGAAAGATAAAGACAAAAAATTTGAATTTCAGATTCCAGACAAATCAAGTAGTAAGTCTTGTTGATAATGAGAGAAAAACGAATATTTAGGACGGGTGAACATATACAAATACATATACATTCACACGGTTTTTTGAATAAGAAATATCTAGAAAGTAAAATAACATTTGTAGTACATTATTAATCTTTTATCTAAAGTGTCCCCCTTTAGAGAATGATGAGCAGAAATCATAGAAATGTTTTTAAAAATTTAACTCAATAATTTCTAGACTATCTAAGGCGGTATTCACCTGCACTGTCTCATCCTTGTTCACTTTCTCTGTCACTTCTGCCTCCTCCACTTCTTCCCCAAAGTTTATTAAAGACTACAACCTAAAAACTCTGCCCTGTCTCTGTGGAGAAGCCCATCTTGATGGAGGCAAATACAGTCCAGTCTCAGACTCTTACTACACAGAATTTAGAACCCAGCTACTTATCCAACTTGTTCCTCAAAATAAGAATAGACCCTGGAAAATGGCAAATGATCAATAAGTATATGTCGAAAGGATTAATAGATGGATAAATTCTTTTCCAGCATCATTTTGTTCTGGAGTATCCTTTGCTGCCAATTAGATCTGAAGTCCTCCGATGCCCTGGAATGACTTTGAGGCTCCTATGTTGCTCCCAAATCAAAGTTTTCCATCTTGTCCACCATGGCTTATGACTGAAACTCATTATCAGACCCATCAGTATGACCAACTGCTCTCCCAACTAAAGATATCAACTGTTGAATCAACCCTTCATCTTCTTTTAGATTTTGTACTTCTCCTTTTACCTTCAACATCAGAGTCATCCTCAAAAGCTTGAACAATTTATCTCCAAGTTTTCTTCCACCTCAATAGTAGGGATGTGTTTTTTCATCATGGTCTAAATGACACTTTCAAGCTAATCTCAGGCTTTAACAAGCTTGGGACCAAGGCAGAGTGGGAAAGGCAAATTACATAAGAGAATACCCACAAATTTAAAAACCATCAACATCTACATTTGAAAACTTAAGTATGTGAACACATAATCTGTGTTTCTTTCTCCTTAACTTACTAATTTTATTTCAAGGAATCCACAGTGAGATAGTTCTGGGAAAGTGTGAAGAACTTTGCATGAAGTAAATGGAGGAGAACTTAAGAAAGTGCCAGAGGTAATTAAATTATTAGCCAAGTGTTAAGAATCTCATCTAGGGCAGAAATTATAGCCCTGGGTTCTTTATTATGGTGGAAGTTAACTGTGCCATCAGAGAAATGTCTGAATGGAAGCTTCTAATGGTTCCTTGCCCAGGTCTAATTTCATAATAGTTCATTTGCTAAGTGTCTGTTAAATGCTAAGTTTGCGTGCAGGAGCACATGGGGGGTTAGTGTATTATGGTTATGTAAATAAAACAGACAAAAAATCATAAATCAAATGGAACAAAAACAACAAAACTTTACAACTTATGGAGAAATACATTAAAATCAAATGTATTAGCTTTTTTTGAAGTTTTTATTAAACATTATTACTAAATGAAGAGAACCTTTACGACATAGGAGAGAAATATGAAAATCTATGAGAAGTGTATGGTTCTTGGTCATTTCTCTTGGAGGAGGCTGCCCACTGCTTTTTCCATAATATTCAAATTCTTTGGCATGGCTTTTTACTGAATCTCTCCTACAAAAGAGAGGCCAAGGTTCCCATCATTGCCATTTACTCAATGATCATTTATTTCCCAGCTTGTCTACCATCTCCATTTCAATGTTATCACTGTTGAGTAAATTGTCCAAAGGCAACAATCTGTCATTCACCAAAGACAACTTCAATCCTCTCAGACCTTTAGAAGGAATATAGCTGTAGCACTATAGAATGTAATTTACAAAATGATATCGTGGGATCCTGAAATCTTTCGTTTACTTCACATGATAAGTCATTTCTCTGAAAGTGGTTATGTCATCACTGATTTGTGGCAGAGGGCCAAGGGCAGATCTTTTTAGCTAGCTGAGGTCACTTGGCAAGCCTGATGACCATTCTGGTCATGATGAGATTCATCTCAGACCAAGTAAATCTTCATTTGGCAAAATAAAGCCATTGAGTACTGTTGGCTAGGATACAGTAAAACAGCCTAGTTACCCATATAGAATTCTATGATAAGATGAAATTTAATTTTTTTATATCCAAATAAGTGACCATAGAATGATCATATAAATATTGAATGATTGATTCATTAAATCATTTATTCCCTCAACCAAACTTACAGAGTGCCATCTACAGCACTGCATCAGACATAAAAGGAGAAGGTCAATGAATTAATATGAAACAGGTACCTTACCTGTCAAGAGTTATGTAAGAAATTTGAAGGGATGATTAGCAAGAAACACAAAATAATTTCTATGAAACTATTTAATTATAGGTCAGGGAGGTGTGGTGTGGGTACCTTTTCCATTCCTGAATCATCTTGTGATCTCAAAGGTAACTATGCAAAGAATCCAAATAGCTCTGAATGTGAAGGCATGGCACACCACAGAATCCCCGGGGTGGTGTCACCTCTAGGTAGGGCTCCCTTAAAGGAGAGTCAAGATTCTTTCCAGAAATGTATTAGGAGAGCTGTCCACAAAAGCATGGGCTATCTCCCTGGGGAATGGAGGCCAAGTCTTTTTATTTTACCACATTGCCCTTGAAGAGGTTTGCTATCAAAGCAGACCCTATGTGTCAGTGAGGAACATGTGCGTTTTTGTGTAGTTGTTGGCTGCTTCCCCTTCCCTTTATTCCCGATTAAATAAAATTTCACAATAAAATTAATATTTCAATTATAAAAAAAAAACACCAGAAACTTCCTCTATAACTGATAAGACTTGATAAATCGAGCCCCATCAACCCAATACCCACTGCAGACTTGCCTTCCTTCCACTACTGGTTCCCTACTCTCCTCTGCTGATATTCACATCCTAAATTGCACAACCTTTTAAAATTAAGGCAGGCAAAAGAGATTCTAAAGTACTTCAGTGGCCCACCAGTAAGCCCACTCCTTTCATCTTAACCTGTATCAATAATTTTGGAATGGAATGAGTTTTCTTAGGAATCATGATCTAATTCATTCCTTTTTTGAAAAAGAAGCCAGGTTAGTTAGTGGCAGTTAATTAGCATTGTTCATTTCTTAGTTCATGCTCCAGAATTTTAAAATATGTGCTTAATGGTACACCGGGAAGAAACAAGTTGTAAGATAGGAAGTGGTGGAAAAGACATACTAGAAGTGAGAATGACATTTGGCAAGTACTGCAAGCCAGTTAGAATGAGAGGGAAAGAGAAACAGAGAGAGAAAGAGAAAGGGAGGCAGGAGAGGACTGCTGGTCTAGCTAGACATCTTCAATTCCACTCTATTGAAGGTATGAACAATCTAAATAAAAGGTAATAGGGAAGATGTCACTTGGTTAGAAGTTAGACAGTCTTAGTAAATTAAGATGCTTACCATTTGGGAAAGCTGTTTGCTTCATGAACTTCAATTTCCTGATGTCTAAAACAGGGATCAGTTGTTGTGAGGATCAAGTAAGATCACACATGTGGAGCTCTGTGTTCATAATAGATCCCAGGCAAACATGTTCCGCTTAGTGTAGACAGCTTATTGTTTTATCTAATTCTGGGACAATCACCATAGGGTCCCAAAATATTCTTATTGATTTTTCTCCTAAAAACCAAATCTATAAAATTCTTAGCTGAATACACCATGGGAATACTTTTCATCCTTGTACCTAATATAGTAACTTCTGAATATATTCTTATGAATCTAGATTCTTATTTTCTGTGTTTGTATTGGCATATCATTAGTGTGAGAAAACATACTGGAGGGGTGCCTGGGTGGCTCAGTCATTAAGCATCTGCCTTCAGCTCAGGTCACAATCCCAGAGTCCTGGGATCGAGCCCCACATCAGGCTCTCTGCTCACTGGGAAGCCTGCTTCTCCCTCTCCCACTCCCTCTGCTTATGTTCCCTCTCTTGCTGTCTCTTTCTCTGTCAAAATAAATAAATAAAATCTTTAAAAAAAAAAAAAGAAAAGAAAACATACTGGAGGCTGGAACAAAAGAAAAAATCATTAATACTGATCATATCTCCATTTTAAAATTTGACTTACTGTTCATCATAATCTTTTTGCAATAATTTTGACTTTTAAAAATATTGTATTAAATATGTTATCTTGACTACTGATTCATTTGGAACCTCCTTAAATTGTATACCTACAACAAATATCTGATTTGTCTCACCCTAGTCCTGGCACTGTGGGAGATGTTTTTAGATGCAGATATTGAGATTTTGTTTTCGTTACTTTACAATACATTTCAAGATGAACCCCACCAGAGTATATTCTGTCAAATCAGCAACAAGCATTAAGGTGAAAAAAAAAACCACGCACCCTCAGAATAGGAGTGGGATTAGTTTACCCCAACCAACAAGGGGGTATCCCCTGAATGTACTCCCTTTACTTTCATTATCTTCAGTGTGACTCCTTTGTGGCCTGCGGCCCAGTGTTTGAAGGTCCCTTCAAGGTATGTGGCAGGAAGGTATGGTACTGGAAAACTAGGCACCTCCTCTTTTTGTTAAGACACACCTAATGCTTTGTGTTTTTCTAACAATAAATTATGATTCATTGTACATTTATATCAGGCATTGGAGCATATTTTTTTTGCCCCCAGCTTATTTAATTCTCTCAAAGAAGTTAATAGGAAATTATTACTAATAACAATTTAGAGATGAAGATTTTAACAGAACAGATTTAATATTTACAACGAAGAATCTCAAATTCATAAACATTGGCCAACCTATCAAAAGCCTGTTCTTTGAGTCAGGTCTCAAATATGGAAGCCTTCCTCAAGGAAAAAGAAAATTGGAAGAAATTAGATAAAGTAGAGTTGGAACTCTGAAGTCTGGAAATAAGAATTAGACTATAGACTACTATGTCTATACTTGACAGATCTTTATGATCCACATAATACAGAAACAACATCCTAATTAAGTATTATAACCTTGAAAAAAAGATCAACAATGTAACAACAACACACTCAAAAAAAGTAAAAGTGTAAGCCCTGGGAATAGAGAAAAAGACATGAGGCAAGGATATTATTGTAGAAGAGAAAAACTGGCCAGGCAGTAGGGAAATCCCAGGAGCTCATATTGGCAGAGGCTGGAGAATAGAACACTATGATTAGTCTACAAAAGATACAGGCCATTAATCAGCTAGAACTTGGCAAGCTCTTTGGTGATTAAAAGCCAAATAGAGAGAAGTGGCATAATTATCTGAGGGTATGTAGATGATAAACCATCCTGGTTTACCTGGGACTGAGAGTTTTCCAGACACAGGTTATGCAGCGCTAAAAGTAGGACAATCCCAGGAAAACTGGTACAGTCTTAGGCAAGCCAGGATGGTTTGTCACTCTAGAGTATATTAGAGGTCCAAAGTCTTAGCAATCAATACACAGAACCGGCCAGAACTGGATGAAACAAGCAAAGATGAGAGGTTAGGCAAAGTGGTAGGATAGGGCAGATTCAGAGATGGAAATACAGACAAGAGAGTCAAAAGGTCTTAGTTATTCAAAAATCCATTAGGCTAATTAGTAGATAATACATGTACACAGTGTTGCAAAGTAAATGATAATGAATTTCATAATAGAAATAGAACAAGAGTTATGTGAATTCAGAGAGGATAGAGAATTGCCAATTTCAGTGAGATGAGAAAGGACACATTAAAACTGAGATTTTAAGCATGATTGGTTGTTATTAAGCAGATTTGGAAGAAAGTCAGAAAAAGAAAATATGATATCAGAAGAGGATGTACAGGTTATACACCAGATCTGCCCTTTCATCTGAGTGAAACTTGAAGGTGAAATATAGTTCATAGAAGACAGTATTTGAAAGTAACTTTGGGATTTGTCTTTGATATCAAGATAATCATTTCAGATTTTATTCATCAAATATCAGTGAACCAACCATTTAAAAGATTCTGATCAGGGAAGTGGGCAATGAAGCTGACCTTTACTTCTGAGGAATTTGTACCAACATTGGTGAACAGATAGCTTTGGGATAGGGAGTCACTGGACACAGAGAGTTCTTGCAAAGCACAGTGATAATTACACAGAAAGTGAGAAGAGACAAAGGCTTGAAAGAATGAGAGGAGGATGGAAAAAATAGGATAGTGAAAGGATTAGAATTCAAGGCAGTGTGGCAAATAGGATAAACTCAGGCTTTAGAAATAGACAAACCTTGACTGATGTCCCTAATCCTCAGCTTACTGAGGATCTGACAAAATGGCCTGACATACTGACAATATAGCATCAAGAAGAAATCTCAACCTTTCCAAGCCTCAGATCCTATACATAAAATGGATCCATATGACCCATCAGAGGCCTTTTGTAAATTATCAAATATGATAATAAAGTCTATATTATAATATACAGTACTTAGACCTTCATTGAATGACAACTATTACACTAAATTAACAGAAATTGGTTAATTGGTTGAAGATGGCAGTAAATGGTATAGAAATGTCAAAGATATCTTCAAAACTTTAAGGTTATATGAGATTCCTCAAAAGTTCACAATATAGCTAAGAAGGGTCTCCTCTATAGTTGTAAATTAACCTGGTTTCAAGTTTCATCTTTCCCACATTCTAGCTCTATAGACTGGAGTATTCACCTAATTTTTCTGGTTATTATATAAATGCATTTTTCATTTACTAGTTGATAAATATCCTACAAAATACTTATATTCTTAAATTTTTCTTTAGGACAAGATTTTAGTATCAGGCATGTCAAAACAAAAAAAACCAAACAAACCCAAAACAACAAAAGAATCACTCTAAAGAAACAGACTCTCAATTATTTGCAATATAAAACAGGTGATAGATAAGCTTCTGATGCAGTGCCTGACTGAATGGTACTGAATTAAACCTAGTCTATACTCAGACAAGAGAGACTGTACTGTGGGATGGGTATTCCCATGGTAGGTTTATGGAGGATGCAGGATTTGAGCATCAGTATACGGCAGGATTCATTGGATGGGATTCTTAAATAGGAATCAGAGCAGTGTTTGCAATACTCCAACCTGTTCCTTAGAGTGGAAGTGCTTTGGTCTGTGATAAAACCCCATAGAGCCTTTCCCTTTTGTAGATTCATAAGTGAACACTTCTTACGGCTTGGAGATCCTGATGATGGAGATTTGCATGTTAAGGTGTTAAAGTGGGACCAAAAATTTTCCAGGAGCAGTCATCCGACACCAAGTTATAAAAACGTCTTGAGTGATGGCAACTTAAAAGACCTAATGATCCAGGCTAAATGGAAAATAAACCTGAATGTAGTACAGAACCATTCCCAAGAAATGTTGGCTTTGAAGGAAGTTCATTTTGCATGCCACATTGGTCCTCTCTGAGGATGATTTTTAAAAAAGAGGCAAACTGAGGATATTCTGTACTTCCCACACAGACCATAGTAAAATGCGAGAATACCAGTGCTCACATTGGAATTTCTGTAATGACTAGAGAATATATATCCATATGGCTTGGGAATGTCCCTCAGCCAATAACTCTTAGAAGGAAATTATAAGTGCACTAAGGGGCATCGTTAACAATGATATTCTCTTAACCTTACAGCGATGTATTTCGGTTTATGGAACTTACACCAGCATTTACAGATCTTTGGGGAAAGTACTAAATATGAGTTTAATCACCATGGTTAGATATGTGAATGACCCAGCTGGTAAAACTGTTTTTGAAAGCATACTCCTTTTTTTAATTCCAACAGGTGTTGGAAAAATGGATCTGCATGGAATATCCATGCCCTTGTATAAATATATCTATCCAGTAAAGAAAATGAAAGGTGCGCTATAAAAATTCATTACCAATATGAATATATTAAGAAAACCAAATTGTTGGTTGCTAGCGTAAAATTAATTGTTCTTTGTTAGAGAAAGTTGAATCCACAAAACAATTGTGAAGACATTCACAAGACTGCAGGCATTTATTGGATACAACAGCTCAAGCTAACACATTTTTATGAGAGGTAGATATGATTCAATTATTTGCTGTTAAGTTACATTCCCTTCCCTCCCTCTGTGTGTAAACCAGTTGCCTTAGCAACATAGGTGCCCAGATGACTCATCATGCATATTGTTTTGTCTTTTCTTCTGCTTTGATCTGCTCTCTAATATGTGAGGTTTGAGAAAGACTTTAAAAAAAAATTGCTTTGGGGACATTCATCAAGAAAAGCCCCTAGGAAAGGGGAGTTTTATATACTTTTTTTTTTCCCCTCCCACCACATGCACTTAATTGTTATTCACACAATGTGGTTTGTGCATCCTGCTCCATTCCCTATCCATTCTTCAATGCTTAGTTCAACTGGCGCCTCTGTGAAATTGCTTGGTACCATATTTGCTCAAGTCTCTACTGCTCCTGAAGTTTTGTAACAATTCTTAAATGGACCTTTCATCTGGCTGCCTTGTCCTTTGGTTATTGTTTCTTTGTATGATAATACTGAACAGTTAGGACTATAGCAGACATAAGCAGTTTGTGATACAAGCACAAAGGAGGAAAATCTGACCCAGTAAAGTTAAGACTTGCTCGATGCTCTAGTGCATAAAGGAGTAGTTATCTTGGATGAAAACAAGCCATTACTGTACATGAGCACTGCTCATATATATAAGCAAAAGATGGTCATTTTAATAATTTTCCTTGCTGGCTAACAGAAATTATATCTAAAGTGTAGGCACATATGTCTAAATAATTTCATCAGAGGTTATTGCCAGAAAAGGATTATGGGACCTGGATTTTACTTCTACTTGCTATAATATACACAGAATGAATTAAGTGGCTAATTAGTTGCCTGTACATACATTACACAGACCCTACTCTTAAAGGCAAAAAGGAATCTAGGGAAGTTTGGCCTAGTAAAAAAAACAACAACAACAACAAAAAAAACAAAGGCATAAAAGGAATGATTACCATTCTCACCATAGCTCTATGTCCCTCTTCGCAATCACTTCTTGCCCATGAAGCCGCTGCAGTACTTTCTGAGTTTTTGAATATGGCAATTTCTTTCTCATTACTAGCACCTCATGCTAACCACGCCCTTCCCTCCCCACTGTCCTTTGACTGCATCACCCCCAGAGAGGAAGTTAATCTTCACTAAGGTGGTATGAATGTTGTTTGCCAACCCTGTTTAATATGTTCTATCTCAGACATAGCACTTTTATATTTAATAAATGTCCAGCGGCATAACTTTCTAGTGTTACGGAGGATTTGTGGGCAAAAGACATTTTGGTCCACACCAAATCATACAGAATAAATGCCTTTCTGTGGCACCAAGCTTTCCTCTACTACTAACCTGGCATTACAAGTGAAAAAATATCAATTATCTAAGGCCAACTCTTTTTTTAGAGAATGGAAATTTTGCATTTTTCTGTCTTTTTCTCCCTAGAAAAGACTACTCCTCTTACATGGACCATGCCAGGTACTTCTCTTCCCTGGAGACTGCAACATCACTTAGGGGATTATGAATTGGGATGCAGTGCAAATTTACTTTATTAGAAGAGAGAGAAACAGTGAAGCCTTTTAAGCACTTTCCTTTTTCTCATTAGTAAACCTAACTGCATGGTATTGTGTAGGCATGATCATATTGATCTAGATCTCACATCTTTGCAAAGCAGGACCAATGTGATTCATAAAACTTACATGAATCTGTTCTAGTGGTAACCACAGAGAAACAAATACTTTGCCTAAATCAGCATATGAAACATAAACTCAGTAGAAACAAATTCTTCAGTTTAAAAAAAAATAGTGGTAGGCGGAGGCATGCTACTCTTCAACTGATTAAGTTCCTTCTGAATGCCTGAGATTTAACTCCCTGTTCAGTCTGTCAAAATATCTCCCCAACTTATTTTTGGTATAAAAAAATCCACATGGTTTTTATTAGGATACTCTTCTATGATCCTTTATGGATGCCTTTATGCTTTATTTTCCTTCTGCTTCCTGCAAGCTGTGAATCTTAGCTCAATGGAAGTATAAAGTAATTCAAGACTACTTGCCTTTCCTTCTACCTACTCATAGGAATGTATTTGTACACCAAATATGATGTCACTGTCTAGTTCATAAAAAATAAAAATATAACCCCTTATATCCCCTCCCTTAATGCTCCTAAGCATAGGAGAGGTTAAGTGAAGTGCTGGAACATTGGACATTAGTGATTATCCGGGCACAACACTGAATCTCATTGCTGGAAAGTCAGCTCCTTCCTCAACTTCTTCAACTCTTCTCATTTATGGAATAGGAAAATTTGGTTTGTGTCTAGTCTATCTATATTAATATCACTCTACCACTTTCTAAATAAGTCTCCAAGTTACAGTTTCCTTATCCTTAAGGAAGAGATAATAAAATCTCCTCCCTCAAGCAGTTGTTGTCAGAATCAACTGTGGCATTGTACCTACAGAAAATATTTAGAAAACAGAATGCCTCACAGATGATAAAAGCACAAATTCAATGAGCAATCATTAATATCATTACGATTTTCCATTAAAATAAAAGAAAAGGCAGACTCTGGACTCAGAATCTCAGGCATGCAGACAGGCATCAGTATCTTATCAGAATTCAAAATTTTGCTTTGCTTCCTGTTTATATTATCTTTCCTACTATTTAGAGCATGTTTTCTGTTCCTGGATGTGCTACAGCATTTTCTTTAGGAATAAGTTTATTCAAGGAAAAAGTAAGTCATTATAAAGAAAATATGAATTAAAGCATACTTTAGTTCATGCACTGATGTTGCAAAATATCTGAACAAAAAGACTTACACCTGGGACTATGTAGTAAACAGTGTATATGTTGGCTCTTATCCTTTTTACTGTCATATGCTTCTCCCGTTTCCCCTAGCACCACATCCTTGCCTTTACCAATTATGCTGCTCTCCTGCTTGAAACACTCCCAACCTTCCCCCTCACAGTTTGGTTCATCTTCTTCAGGAAACCACCCCCAATCACCCTGACCTGTAATTATCTTCCTGTTTTGTTTTTAACCAATTCTGTTGTTTTAAAGGGCTTTGTGGTCAAGCAGCACTATGGTCACTCCCAACCCTGCCCCTTGCGAGATGTATAACTAGGGGAGAGATACTTCACAATTTCCTCAGCATTAGTATAAAGAACATAAAGATAATGACTCTTTGTCTGTTAGTGTGAGGATTAAATGAGATAAAATATAGGAGGCATATATTAGATACCCAAACTCAACAAAAGTTCAGTGGTATGACAGCTATACTTGTATTTGAGAACCACATCCGTTTTCATATTCCTTCCTTCCTCCCTTCATCTTCCTTTTACATCTATTCTTTGAGCATCTTCTTTGGGCAGGGCCTTTGCTCACTACAGATGGTTCCCAGACTTACATGGTTTGACTTATGATCTTTTGACTTTATAATCGTGAGAAAGTGACATGCATTCAGTAGAAACTATACTTTGAATTTTGATCTTTTCCCAGGGAAGTGATATGTGGTATGATACTCCATCATGATGCTGAGCAGTGACAGCAAGCTGCAGCTCCCCATTAGCCATGTGGTCACGAGGGTAAGCAACCAATACAACCATTCTGTACCCATACAACCACGTTTTTTTTTTCACTTTCAGTACAGTACTCAATAAAATACAAGATATTCAGTGCTTTATTGTGAAATAGGATTTGTGTTAGATGATTTTGCCCAACTGTAGGCTAATGTAAGCATTCTGAGCACATTTATAGTAGGCTGGCTAAGCCATGATGTTTGTTAGGTTAGGTGTATTAAATGCATTTTCGACTTAATGACATTTTCAACCTACAATGGGTTTAGTGGGAGGTAATCCCACTGTAAGGAGAGGAAGATCTGTACCATTTGTAATGTAGACAGAACAGCCTCCAGTCTCTTCCTAAAGTCTCTCACCAAAACCATATTTATTCATTTAATTTCTGTTTACTGAAGCTTTATTTATATCACCTTTAAAAGTTTTTGAGTTTACTTACAATAAAAGACATTTAAAATAAGACCACTTAAATTTCAATGTTAAGTTCAAATATTATATGGAGGGAATGGGATATAAATATGCCAAATACTTCAGCTAATAGAATTAGTGTAATTGGACATAAATTCAACTGTGCAGTTTTGGCAGCTCGGGCATAAGGGGAATTGAGACAGATTATGAGTCTGATAAGTATTTTCAAAGACCTGACTCTGGGCCTGAAAGCTGAAAGCTGAAAGTTGCCTTCCACAAGTTGGATCAGGGATAGTTGATCTATAAATTATTTTCCTAAGTGTTTTCTGTTGGGGAATATTTGTCATATAAGCATGGTAAAAGTTTATTAAATATAACTAAGTCAGGCTACATGTTTTTAAAAAAATTGTGTAGCTTGTCACTGTTCTTGTTTTCTTATAAAACATTCAACTATAAATTGGAATTTGATATATCACCCACCAAGTGACCAAACTGAATGCATAATGCAATATTTGGAGCTCAGGAATAATTTTTGGATAGCTGGTATATCAACAAACTCATTCTCTCCATTTGTTTAGTATTTTACAGTTTACAGAGTGCTTTGGAATATATTATCACTTTTAGAAACACAGCTGAAATATATTAGAAAGAGCTCTGGAGTTGAAGTCAGATGATTTGCATTCAACCCCGCCCACCACAGCTTATAACTGCTCCCCCTATTTCTGTAACTTCCTCTTCCTGACTCATCCATATAGAATGAATCTACAGATAGGCATCTCCAATTTTGATTATTAATTCTTTTATATATATTTTTATTCCTACAAGGGAATGCTGGTATAGGCCATTATATAAAAGAAAATGATTACGTTATTAGGCAGCCATATAGAAAGGTTAAAAACATGTTATTCCCTCAGGTGTTTTTGTTTTGTTTTGTTTTGTTTTTCCAGTCCATGTACCACTGACTTCACATAGTGGTCTAGAATCCCTTCATCTTCTGACATTCTCAGCCACTTTCCCTCTTGAAACTCTACCCCCTGCACTGTTGGCTCGATTCTGGAGGCAAATGGAGAACTGCTATAGAGCTTGGTATTGACTGTTAAGAACAAATGAACAGTCAACTCTCAGATAATACTGATCACTTACCCCTCCTCCAAAGAGTTAGAAGAGGGAAAGCAGGGAGTGACAAAGAGAAAAGATGTGTACTTGCCCCATCCACCCAGTAGATAGAAGAGACCTTGGAGGGAGAACCAGGGTTTTTCAACGTTGTTGTTTTATCATCTACAAATGGATTCTCCATCATGTCCAGTCAGTAAGAAAGTGAAAATTGATGAATTGATGAGAGAAGTCATGCACTTCATGAGAGAATATGTTTCTTGGGTCCTAATTCTAAGAGGGTTCTTTTCGTTTTATCCTTCAGGTACATAATATTGATTTAATTATAATTTTTAGTATGTGGTACATTATGTTTATATGTACCTCATGCTAGTCAATCTATACCTCTATTTCTATCTCTGTCTTTATCTCTGGTTTGTTTTGTCTTCCTCTCAGATCCCCACTCTCATTCATTCCTTACACACACCTTTTTAAGCACCAATTCATTCTACTGGATATTTGTAAAATATATGGCAATAATTAATTTGTTTGGCTTTATAAGAAGAATATTGTGCTATAAATCCTGTCTCTTTAGTCCTCTTTATCAGGCTCATGTCTTTGTACTGCTCCACAAAATTCCATTCCTGTATTTCTGAATCTTATTTTCTATTCCAAAGGTGATAGACGTCTAGATCATCTCCAATTCCTTGTTATATTAGGTACTACATCCTTGCCTGCATAGAACCCTCACAAATGATGTGAAAATTTTTCCTGGAAACACACTCAAGATTGGGATTGGTCTGTCATGGTGTATTCATACTCCTCATACCACAAAATGTCACCAATATTACTACCACCAACAGTATATAAGAATTCCTCTTGTCCCAAATTCTTGCCAAAAGTTGGTTTTATCCAACTTTCTAATGTTCATCTCTAATGGGTATATAGTAGCATCTCATGATCATTTTAACTCACATTTATCTAATAATAGATTAAATTGAACATTTTATATCTCATGTCCACACTATTTTTTAAAGACAATTTTTAGAGTTTTTGTTTTATAACAAAATTGAGGGAAATCTACAGAGATTTTCCATATATCCTCTGACCCCACACATGCATAACATTCCTCATTATCAACATCCCCCCACCAGAATGATACACTTTTTTTTTTTTTATTAAGAAGCTACATGAAACTACCATGAAACTACACTGACACTTCATATCACCCAAAGTCCATAGTTTACATTATGGTTGGCTCTTACTGTTGTACAATCTATGGGTTTAAACAATGTATAAAATATATCCATCATTATAATATCAAACAGTATTTTCACTGTTTTAAAAATCCTCTATGCTGTGCCTATTCATCTATCCCCAGCCTTTTCCCTACCCAACAAATGATCTTTCCATTATCGTCATAGTTTATCTTTTTCCAGAATGTTATATTGTTGGAATCACACAATATGTAGCTTTTTCAAATTGGCTTCTTTCACTTATTAATATATTTAAAATTCTTCCATGTCTTGTCATGGCTTGAAATCTCCTTCCTTTTTAGCACCGAATAATATTCCATTTTCTAGGTACACCACACTTTATTTATCTATTCACCTTTTTTAAATTATTATGTTCAGTTAGCCAGCATATAGTACATCATTAGTTTTTGATGTAGTGTTCAATGATTCATTAGTTGCATATAACACCCAGTGCTCATCACAACACGTGCCCTCCTTAATACCCATCACCTGGTTACACCATTCCCTCCACCCGCACTCTCTTCTGTAACCCTTAGTTTGTTTCCCAGAATCCAGAGTCTCTCATGGTTTGTCTCCCTCTCTGATTTCTTCCCATTGAGCTCACAGCAGCAATGTCCACAATAGCCAAACTGTGGAAGGAGCCAAGATGCCCTTCAACAGATGAATGGATAAAGAAGATGTGGTATATATATATACAATGGAATATTACTCAGCCATCAGAAAGGATGAATATCCACCATTTGCATCAACATGGATGGAACTGGAGGGGATTATGCTAAGTGAAATAAGTCAAGCAGAGAAAGACAATTATCATATGGTTTCATTCATATGTGGGACATAAGGAATAGTGCAGAGGCCCACAGGGGAAGGGAGGGAAATCTATTCACTTTCTGAAGGACACTTCAGTTACTGTAAACTTTCTTATAAATTTAGTTGCTATAAAGCTGCTATAAACATTCATGTGCAAGTTTCTGTATGTACATAAGTTTTTAACTCCTTTGGTAAATACCAAGAAGAGTGATTGCTGGATCAGATGGTAAGAGTCTGTGGAGTTTTGTAAAAACGCTGCTGAACCGTCTTCCAAAGTGGCTGTATACCATTTTTACATTCCCCTCAGCAGGATATGAGAGTTCCGTAGGTTCCACATCCTCGTCAGCATTTGGTACTATCAATGTCCTGGATTTTGGCCATTTTACTATGTGTGTGGTGGCATCTCATTTTTTTAATTTACATTTCCCTGATGGCATATGTTGTAAAACATCTTTTCATATCCTTGTCATTTGTATAATACCTACTTTGGTGAGGTGTCTGTTAAGGTCTTTGGGCCATTTATTATTATTTTTTTCTTATTGTTGTGTTTTAAGAGTTGTTTTTATATTTTGGATGAGTCCTTAACTAGATATGTCTTCTGCAAATATTTTCTCCTAATCTGTGTCTTGTCTTCTAATTGTCTTAATGTTTCCTTTGACATAACAGTTTTTAATTTCAATGAAGTCAGCTTATCAAGTATTTATTTTGTAGATCTGTCCTTTGGTGTTGTATCTACAAAGTGATCACAATAGCAAAAGTCATCTAGCTTTTCTCCAACTTTTAGGAGTTTATAATTTGGAATTTTACATTCTGGTCTATGATACATTTTTTTTTCTATGATACATTTGGAATTAATTTTGGGGGAAGGTATAAGGTCAAGTTTTTGACCAAGTTTTTTACATGTGAATGTCTGGTTAATCCAGCACCATTTATCAAAAGACTATCTTTGCTCCATTATATTGCCTTTGCACTGTTGTCAAGACCAATTGACTATATTTATGGGGGCCTATTTCTGGGATCTCTATCTGTTCTTATTGCTCTATTTGTTTATTATTTTGACAATACCACACTGCCTTGATTACTGTGGCTTTATAGTAAGTTTATATATATATATATATATATATAGTAAGTCTTGAAGTCAGGTAGCCTCAATCCTCCAACTTTGTTCTTCTCCTTCAATATAGTGTCAGCTATTCTGAGTCTTTTGCCTCTCCATGTAAACTTTTGAATCAGTTTGTCAATATCCACAAAATAACTTGCTGGGATTTTGATTGGCATTTCACTGAATCTATAGATCAGGTTGAAAAGAACTGACATCTTGACAGTATTGACTCTTCCTACTTATGAACATAATCTCCCCATTTATTTCTTTGATTTCATTCATCAGAATTTTGAAGTTTCCTTCATAGAATTCTGATGTATATTTTGTTATATTTATACCTGTTTAACTTTGTGGGGGGAGCCTTAATGTAGATAATACTGTATATTTAATCTCAAATTCCATTTGTTCATTGTTGGTATATAGGAAAGCAACTGACTTTTGCTATGATAACTTTGTATCTTGAAACCTTGCTATAATTACTAATTAGTTTCAGGAGAGTTTTTGTTTTTGTCTTATCTTGGTTTTTTTTGTTTGTTTTGCTTTGTTTTGTTTTGTTTTTTGTCCATTCTTTTGGATTTTCATGGCATCTATGAACAAAGACAGTTTTATATCTTCTTTTATAATATGCATACTTTTATTCAAGCACTACTTTTTAATAAAGATGATTAACTTCATGAGGACTATTTATTTTCCCTTCTGTGAATTCCCTATTCCCATTCTTCTGTTGTTTTCTTTTTTAATGTTGGATGTTTTGTCTTTCTTTGTTGTTGATTTTAGAAGTTTATTATAAATTCTAGATATTAATTTCTTATTCGTCTTAAAGATGAAAATACGCTCTTCTATTCTGTCAGTTGTCAGTCATTTTGTTTGTCATTTGTTAAAGAAAAATCTTAATTTTGTATGAGTCTTTATGTACAAATTTTTAACAAAATGATAGATATTTCCAAAGTTAGTTTGGCAAAAAAATGTAAAAACACTCTCCATATTCCTGATTCAGACATAAGCCTTAAATACTGAGTGCACAGAGTTGAGGCTCTATCTACTTAAAAGAGATGAACAGACTGAATCTGTTTGTTTTGATAGTTGATTGCTTGATTCGTTGGCATGTGTCTATCCATTGTATAACCTACTGCATTGTTTCGTGTTGGTCTAGTGAATGTTACAGTTTCTACTTCTTCATTAACTATGTTATGAATAATCCATAAAATGAAATCCATAAAATAATTATATAAGATAGCTGAAACTTAATCAGAAATACAAAAATAGATATGGAAAATCAGGACAAAGTATATGAAACAATAACCTAAGCCAAAACAAAGTCATCTTATTTAAAAAAAAAAAAAAGAGAGAGAAAGAACAAAAGAAATTGTCTCACAAAATACAGCTGATTACATTATTTTTAATGTAATGTTTTAAATTTTATACTTGAAATTTATTTTCTAGTGGGCAATAACCAAAGTTATCCCTGTGGACTTTCTAATCATATATAATCTTTTTCCAACTCAACAATCTCCAAAATCTTTAAAACACTGAATTTACCACTGTTCTTGACAATTCCGTGGCATGTAAGGCTGTACTCAAATTTTAAAAGCACTTTGACCAGTCATATTTTCTTTCAGGCAGTTGTTCTGAAGAAGGAAACATACTCATATCAAGAACCAATAGGGTCAAGTCCACATGATGCCAAAAAATAGAGTTTGTACGATATTGGTGAAGAGTCTGTCAACCTGGATTTTAGTGTCATATTAAACTCAGGAAAATATTAACAATAAAATCTACATAATAAGACTTAGGGGAAACACAACAGTTCCATCAATTACTTGAAAAACTGTCAGGTGTAAGAATTTGACTTATCTTGGATCATCTCATAGGAAAGAACTAGAAGCTGACAGTCAAATTTTAGCTTAATTTAAGAAATAATATTCTAAAGCTAAAGGAGTTCAACAATAAAACAGACTGACTCAAAAGACAGTGAGTTTGTTACAAAGGTCAAGCTGACCCTGGAATCTTAGTGTTAGGACCTGGAAAGGACAAGAAGAAAATGGTGAATGGAAATTTGGTAATTTTACTTTCCAAAGAGCTACTCTTCTTTTGGACAGGTAAGGTGATAGAAGGAATTAGGTCTTGTTTAAAATCATTCATAATGCCAAGACCTCCAATTTCTGTATCTCTCCTCTTCCTGCTGTTTCTTCAAAATATTCAAATACCAAGTGTTCTTGGCATAGTCTCCCTCTACTCTCAGTGAATCCCATGCTATAAAATAATCTGTAATTAAAAACACAAATAAAGTCCTTTAGTAATATTTGCATTTTACCCAAGAAGAAAGTTTGACAAGAAATTAAGATAATGTAATGTTGTCATTGTTCACTGAGATTAGAACTGTTAGAGGAGCTCAAATGCCCAGAGGTAAAGCTCAGGGAGGGCAAGTTAATGATGGAAGCACAGTTCTAACACATGTATCACCAGTGAAATTGTATCCATCCTTGTAAAGACATGCTTGCACACTCTTTTGTTAATACACACAAGCACCTGTGTGCATACACACACGTGCGTACACACACACACACACTCATATCCCATTCTCACAGATAAATTCTGTTATTTTCATCTAGCACATAGTTACAAGGAATCAAAAATAATATCTGGGCCAGAACTGCCTGTTTAAACCTCTAAATCTTGGGGGTCTTTAGGAATCAGAATATAGTATTAGTCCAGATATCTTGAATACAAAGGCTTGAGTCATGTCAGAACCCTCACCATACCCAAATCTAAGATCTGTCATTCATTTTCAGATATTGTTGCTTCTGGAAGGCCTTATATCTGGTCATTTGTCTCCATTGACTTTCTGGTGACTTGCCACATAATGCAATTTAGTTTCCAGGAAATCGAGTATCAGGGCAGTGGTGTAGAAAACTGTTTATTTATGTGAAGTAGATTTGGGTCTTCTTTATCTAATTCTACCTTCCAATGTTAAATGCTGACATTATACTTTTGCTTACTGGGCCTCAGAATATCATCTTGGAAGTGATATGGGACCAAATTAATCAGGAGAAGGAGCTAATGTAAACTTGGGGATTTTAAGTAGTATTTAAGCTCTTAAATACTTAAAGAAATGTCATATCCAAATAAGAGTTTAGGCAAATTCAGCCTAAGGAAAGACCCAAATCCAACAGGCATGCAATCTAAGGACAAAGAAAAATACAGAGTTTGGAATATCAAAAGTTAGTGGGTGAATCAAGGTCCAACTGAAGAAAACCATTAGAAAAAAACAAAGTACACATAATAAATATAGAACCCAAAGAAAAAAGTTTGAAGGAACAGGCAAGAATACAGCACATAGATATTTGGTCGGGTATAGAGGAGAGCTTCTCCATAGTACTGGGTTACACAATGGAAAGAGACAAAAGAACCTGGATTTCTAAGACACAGGCTTAAAAAGAGCAGGTGGTAAGACTTGGCTTCAACATGGGATATCCAGGAAAGACCTCCAGTAGACATTTCTTAAAGTGTTCAGTATAGCTGCCCAGGAGTATTTCTAATCAAATACTGTCACAGTGTGGGCTAATCATCACCTCTGGTTCCCGGAGTGGAAGGTTAGTCTGCAGGTGCCTGGGTGCTCATTAGACAGGTGCAGGATGGATTTACACTAAGAAAAGAATTTGTGCCCATTTTGTGCTACTTGGCATAGATTTTATTTTTTTTCCACAATCCTTATAAACTAATTTTCTTTACATATTTGTTATTAAAAAGCACATTTTTTGCTCTGTGTAATGAGGGTAACTATAGCTTTAATTAGCATGTGAATCTGTAGCTTTTATAATCAACCTCACATAATTTCATATGGGAGAAAGTTTAAGTTTAAGCTTTGCCTGGAAGCCTTCCTATGTGTTCACCAGGTCGACGGACTTAATTAATTTTTCAGGATATATTAATCAACATAACACCTTTGGGGAGGAACAATCTGAGATCGGAGTCACAAAATCTGGAACACAAAAGATTAAAAATAGTAAGAAGGAAAGAAAAGAAGCATTATGGATTAAGTTTACTTTGGGAAAAAATGTTTTTTATTGACTTCCTAGTGGCCATCACTTTGGCTCCAAAACAGTTACTTATAAGCATAATTTTGTTGACCTGCTGTCAGTCTCTGTCCCCAAATCATGAGTCCAGTGCTCTCTACTGGGATAGGTAGACTTGATGAAAAGCTGAATCCAAATAATCTACTTTGCATTTTGTAATTGTCAGTTCTTGTCGGGAGATGGTTTAGGGAGCAGGAATCATTGTAGTTTCATTCTTACTAATGCTGCTCTCTCTCCCTTCACCCAGAATCAGTATTTTAGTCACCTTGACATCTTCTTGAGCCCCTCTCCTCATGTTAGCAAACTGTATTTTTGTTCTGCTATGATATTTCTCATATATATGTTTCACTCCACCATAAATAATAGAAATAATAATAATGCAATCTTATTAATAATTAACTATTGAACACTTGTTAAGTGCCAGGTACCTTAAGTAGTTCACATATATTATTTTAATGAATCATCACAGTGACACTGGAATTCTCCATCTTACCAGTAAGGAAAATGAGGCTCAGAACAGTTAAACAATATTGCTCCAAATCACATAGCAGAAAGTAGACTGTGGTTTGAATCAAGAAAAACCTGAGCTTTTGAGCGCTGTTTCACACTCTCCATGTCACACTTTCTTCAGACACTAGTTCTAGTTTAAACTTTCCTTAACACTGCCACCTGATTTAATTTTCCTAATATGAATCTCTAACCATGTCAGTTCTCTTCCTCAAGAATCGTTCCCATTTATTAAAGGGAGTATAGTTGTGTTTTGTACCTAGGGCTCTAGCGGCTGACTGTCTAGATTTGAAATTTTATTCAAATATATCAAAGCTTCTAATGTCCCCTTTGTTGGATGTTAAGAGTATCCCTGAGTCTTATGGATCCAAATATCTGTGATAAATACCTGGTTCACAGTCTTACACATAGTACTCACTCTACAAATATTTATAGGAATGAGCTTAACTGAAAAGAGATAAAATTTCTTAAAGATAATTTTGATTACATAAAAGAGGTTAATGCTGTCACTTTTTGGAATGTTGATGGCATTACTGAGATAAGAGAATCAAACTTTTTGTTAAATGGTGTAGGAAAATACAAATAACAGAATGATATAGTAAAAGATCAAAAAGACATAAAGTAAGGTCCATCTCTACTTTGCTGTGAAGTAATATGGCATATTGGAGAAGTCAGGAAGCCCTTGTGCCCTAATAGTTATCAGTCGAACAAGATAGTCTCTGTTGGGCTGTCCTATCCTCTAATACCCTCTCATTCTAGTCTGTGTCCCATTGCACTCCTTCAGTCTAGTGATGACTTCTAGGATCTTCTATATCATAAAATCTATTTTAGGTCTCCCGGAGCGTCCTTTACCTATTTTTGTTTCTAGTAGTAAAGGAGGAATTCTCTTCTCCCATGGCTCCAAACCAAACTAGAAATTCTATTCAAGAACCAGGGATCACGTACACAGCCTTACCTCACAGATGTGTCACACTGGGCTACCACTAAAATTTCTTGAGACTAAAGAATCCCACAATGTATAACTTTGATAACCTACCTCTCTCATACCAAGTGTAAGATGAATTATTTCTTAAGATAAATCTACTTTATAGGCAAGGATGTGTAATTATTCTGGGATTCTCACAGATATTGAAATTATATTAATCTGCAAGGGTGGGTTTGTGAACGTATTTCTAGAATACTTAAATCCAGGGTACAAAAGTTAGACTGCCTTGGCTAAAATCACCAACTACCATTTACAATCTGTATGACACCCAAAAACATACTTAATTTCTCTGTTCCTCCATCTGTAATATGAAACTAATAGTAGCACTCTTGTGATAAAATTGTTGTGAAGATTCATGAGAAATTAATTGTGAGCAGTATCTCCAAACATAATAAGTAGGCAATAGAATAAATACCAGATGTTAAGTTTGTTTTGGTTATTATTATCAAGTACTACCATATAATTATTCTAAGCTTGACTCTACACAAAATGAGGCTAAGACACTGCTTCTAATAGGATTTTTGGGAAGGATATGAAAAACGCCTCTGCCTCCTACAACTAGTATAATGCATTGGTTAGTTCAAGTTTTGTAGAAGCAGCATTAGGAAGGAAGGAAAGATCTAGCTCACAGGGTGAAGCATCTTAAGGGAGAAATCTCTTTCTTTCTCTCTCTCTTTTTCTCTCTTTTTCTTTCTTTCTTTCTTTCTTTCTTTCTTTCTTTCTTTCTTTCTTT
>NW_023270305.1:34919416-34988038 GCF_011800145.1 Mirounga leonina | reverse complement strand
TTTCTTTCTTTCTTTCTTTCTTTCTTTCTTTCTTTCTTTCTTTCTTTTCTTTTCTTTCCTTTCTTTCTTTCCTTCCTTTCTTCCTTCATTCCTTCCTTCCTTCTTTCCTCCCTCCCTTCCTTCCTTTTTTTTTTTTTTTTTTTTTTTAAGTAGGCTCCACACTCCGTGTAGGACTTGAACTCAGGACTCTGAGATCAAGAGTTGCATGCTCTACTGACTAAGGCAGCCAGGTACGCCAGGATAAATCTTCTATTTAAAAAATATTGAGCAGGGGTGCCTGGGTGGCTCAGTCGGTTAAGCGGCTGCCTTCGACTCAGGCCATGATCCCAGGGTCCTGGGGTTGAGCCCCGCATCGGGCTCCCTGCTCATCGGAAAGCCTGTTCTCCCTCTCCCTCTGCTTGCCACTCTGCCTACTTGTGCTCTCTCTCTATCTCTCTGTCAAATAAATAAATAAAATCTTTAAAAAATATATTGAGCATGTGGGGTGTGTGGGTGGCTCACTTGGTTAAGTGTCTGCCTTCGTCTGGGGTCATGATCTTGGGGCCCTGGGATAGAGCCCAGAGTTGGGCTCCCTGCTCAGCATGAAATCTGCTTCTCCCCATCCCTGTGCCCTTCTTCCCCACTTGTGCTCTTTCTCTCTCTTTCAAATAAATAAACAAAATCTTAAAAAAAATATATTGAGCATTTAAAACATGCCAGGTTCTATGCAAGATGCTGTGGGATTATATATTGTATATTGACAATTAAGCCATTCATGCCAGCACACTCAAGGAACCATATATTCCCCTCCTAGAGAAAGACAAGCAAGAAAACAATTGCAACACAATGCAATGTACTCTAACATATGTAAATGCAAGATCTGTAGAAAATGAAGTGCCTAATACTTTCAGGGAAAGTGAGAATGCTTTATAGGTAAGGTGACACTGTCCATACAAAACAGATGTTTGTGAGTCAGTTTGTCAGGCAGACAAAAGAAATCAGCATGTGTAGAGACAAGAGGAAGAAAAGGCAAGGGATCTCTACAGATTCAAAAGTAATTTGGTATAACTAATGTGTAGCATATGGTGGATGGAGTCCAAAAGCTTCAGCAGGAAGAGAGGCTGGAACTTAAACCTAGGATTTAATATTAGAGATCTTACATGGGAAGCAGTTTATTCTTAATTCTGCCTGAGAATTACAAGCAAGAGGCTGGTATTCTCAGAATTCAGAATTTATTTCTGTAAGTGAAGTATAAGAAGTGTGAGTGAAGGAAGAGTACAGAGACTGGAGTTCTAGAGCAGCCCTTCTCCAAATGTGGTCCCCAGACCAGAAGTTATCCGCATCACCTGGAAACTTGTCAGAAATACAAATTCTCAGTCTCTACCCCTGAAATCCTGAATCAGAAACTCTGGAGTGCAGCCCAGTCACAGGTGTTTGACCAAGCTCTCTAAATAATTCAGACATTCACTAGCGTTTGAGAACTATTGTTCTAGATGGATTTGTTGCCTTCATCCAGGTAGAATTATATGTTATTTCCTACAAGCAGATGTATCAGAGTGCAGATGGAGTCAGAGAAATAGTCCTGATTTAAAGTGGGCCATAATTGAGTGACCAGATGTGAGCAGTTTGTGAGAGGGAGATGCTGAGAATGAGTTTGGTGGGGCAATCAGTCTATAAAGCTTAATAAGGAGATAAAGAATACAGAGTGATGTAATGGGGCAATTTGGAGGATCAGAAAAGGAGTTTTAGAGACCTGTAGTAGTAAAATATTATAATCAGAATCTTGAGCATCTGGCAGAAATGCCTAACATGGGGATGTGGAGAGAAAAGAGAAAAACAGCTTTATTTACATCCTGGACTTCATCTAATTTTATCTACATTCCTTATGAGCTTCAGTGAGTTTTGGTATTGGTCTGTACAAAAATAATGATTATGGTTTTTTTTTTAATACGGAAGGACCAGAGCTGGAGAGAAATTTGTGGAGATATATTATATTCCTTGAAATCCTGGTATATGATAAATATGATTTCCATTCTCTTCTCTACAACACTGCTAAAAAAAAAAAAAAATCCCATCCTCCACCAATTTACACAAGCCCAGATATTTGTGAACTCCACACATCTCATACAGAAGCTCTTTGTTTCTGCCTCTTAAGCCCTTGCCAATTCTTAGTTTGACAGTGTTCTTTTTCCAAGCAATTTGAACCAATTTTACATGTGAAACTTCATGAGACACTTCATCAAATTCTTTGCTTCAGCCCAAATATATAGCATCCACTGCACACTCTCAGCCGCTAATCTTATAATTCTATCTCAGTGAGTTTGACCCACACGGAGTGCTTTCCCTTCCAGGTCCACTTAAACACTGTAAAATTCTGGGCTCAGGAATAGTGCTCTAGGGTAGGGTCAGGCAAGAAGAACAGGAACAGTGATTAGGGTGAGAAACCGGGGGACATGTGGGGAACCCTGAATAGTTATAAAGAGAAATAATCCTAAGGAAGTCATATGCAGAGTGGAAAAGGGAGGGAAGAATCCAGCACTGCATACAGAAGGTAGATACAAATGGAGGAAGTATTTTTATATGATCAGCCCTAGGTATTATAATGAAAGGTAGTCTCTTGTTTTCAAGAGACTCCCTTAAGCTACAAGAAGGCAAGAGACATTTTTTCTCCTATACCATTCTTCTATACCACTCTAAATGCCCACTATAAATCTTGTCACGAATTAGTCACTCCTAAATAATTTGTTTCAATGTATGAATGAATCCACCTTCACAGATGCCCAGTTCCATCTTATTCCAGCACTGACATTGTAGCTCATATCCACAACGTCACTCCAATGTATGTATCACCTCCTGGACGCTTCTGATGACCCACTACTTCATCTGGGCTAGAAATCTTGCCAATGCATTTGAAAGCTAGAATGAGACATTGTTATTTCAAAGTATAAGGTGCTTAGCTATCTTTAAGTGATTCAAGAGAAAGCAATAAAGTCTATAGGATGCCAAGGATCATCACATTTCTCCAAAGAGACAGTAATAGTTTATAGTTTTTGCAGTCCATAAGTCTCTGTTGCAACCACTCCATTTTTTTGGAGTATATAATACATGTAATACATAATACATAATATAATTATGTAATTATAGCACAAAAGCAGTCATAGATAATACATTAAAAAATGGGCATGGCTGTGTCCCAATAAAATTTTATGTATGAAAACAGATGTTGGGGCAGATTTAGCCCCAGGGCTTTACTCTGCCTTTTTTTTTTTTTTTTTTTTTTTTTTTTGCCAAGGATAGATGAAGTCTTTGTTGTCTATGTACCTGAGCAGTTCTAACACTGTAGCAAGACCTATTGACAAAATACTGATATCCATGCTCCAACTAAAGACTGAAACAAGCAGAACTCTTTGAGGTTAATGTACCTATTGCAAACACATGAATTTGAAAGCCAGATGGCTGGACTTTATACCCAGTTTTTCTATTTACTATATGTTCTTGGCCAATAGACATGCTTTCTTTAGCCTCTGTGTTTACCTGTCCTCAAAATAAAGAAGTAACATGTACTTTTATTTTCAGGTTCTTATGAAAATAGTTCACATGAAACTTGACAGAGACTAGAACAGATGAGAACTCAGGGGAAAGAGTACTGGAAAAGAAATGGAAACTCAAGATCAAGTGATCTGCTAAAGTTCTAACAGCTTTTGACAGATGATAATGTTCCATAGAACACCATAATGCTTTTTCATCATGAAATGGTCCTTTCCATACTGGGCAACCGTGCCCTGCAGTTTCAGAGGTCAGAGAAATGAGTTCACCCTTCTTATGTGACGTGCACCAATATAACCGAATCTATTCCAAAAATACAGCATGCCAATCGATAAAGATACAGATTTAATCACTGAGAGCAATGTGCTAGGACATTGTGCTGTCTTTCTAGCTAATGATCAATGTCAGGCAGCATAGTCTTTTGCATTTTTACCATCTGCTTACATACTGGTTAAGGATATATTTCTGTGTTTCAATTATTTTATGAAAAAAGTTAATGGAACGTAAGTGGGGACACACAAAATTGCTGTCTCACCATGCAGCATACAAAATACATGCATTATTCTGTTCCCTGCATCCCAGTTAGTCAGAATTCACTATTTAATTCCTCACCAACCTGACCTTCCAAGATATGCTGACAGATATAGACTCCTTGTTGACTTTTGGAAAGAGTCACATGTTTCAGTGTATGCATGGCCATATTATAAAAGGTAAAGTGCAAGTACACCCGATGGAGCTGCCAATTTGTTGCCACATGCAGTTAACAGGCTACATGCAACATACCTGATGCAAGACTGGAATTAAGGAGAAAGGACATAATGGATGAATGGAAGAAAAGCAACTCTTTCACATAAATTCATGTTAAAACTTTTAAAAATGTGCTTTATAAAATCATCAACTATTAGAGTCAACAGAGATCTGGCCTTTAAGATAACTGCAAAGCAGAAACAAACCCAGAACATGGGTCACATACCTCGAGTCTGTATTTTTTCCATTAAACTATGCTATCATATAAATCATACACATATAGTACACTTACATATTTATTTGGCATAAGAATAATTTCAAATATTATTTTCCTCCTGTTGAATTATAGCCATAAAAATCTACATAAGTGAATTATTAAAGATCATTTTTTATATGTGCAAAGTTTAGTGTCTTAAAAAAAAAGACAACACTGTGATTCTAAATAGTGCTCACCCTCTTCACATTTCACAATGAATCATGTCATGTTCTCTCAGAGGCTTCCGCCTATCAGCCTGGGCTGATAGCTCCAGGCAGGAGATGGAAGTTTCCTATAAAACAAAGAGGTTACTATTCTATTGACTTATTTGACTGCTTTTAGGTAAGTGATAGTTTTGTGTGTGTGTGTGTGTTTAAAGATTTTATTTATTTATTTGACAGAGAGAGACACAGCGAGAGAGGGAACACAAGCAGGGGGAGTGGGAGAGGGAGAAACAGGCTTCCTGCCGAGCAGGGAGCCCAATGCGGGACTCCATCCCAGGACCCTGGGATGCCCAACAACTGAGCCACCCAGGTGCCCCTGTACGTGTGTTTTAATGCCATCATTGTGCAGTACCATATTAGGCCCTGGAGTTCATGCCTGCCGGAAAAGACAAGACCTAAGAGAGGACTTGGAAAGTATGAAGAGTCTGCCCTTTTTAGGTCAGAGAGTTGGGGTAAGAAGAGAGAGGCTAGCACATATCACTGAGCATGCCCCTGTCCCTTTTGTTTCAGTGGTGGGAAAGGGGAGAAGATCCAGATGATTGTGGGAAGTCTGAGACCACTGCAGACCAAAGCACCCAAGTGTTAAAAGAAATCCTGTAAGTAATTACTTCTAAAGAGGTGAGGAAGAGTGGCAAATGCCCTAGATATGAGATGTTGCATAGATGAATCTGATGCCCTGTTTCTGGCTTCTTCTCGGATGCCTGTGGACTGCTGGGTCCCAGGAGTTCCAGCTTGCTTTGGTGAGTGCCCTGCATAAGGCTTAGCTTCTGGTCCCAGAGGCCAGGGTGTCTGTTGTGTAGGAGAAAATAATTCTACTCTACCCTCTTTGAGTCTCAGGCTGGTCCTAAGAATTAAACTGATAGAAGATAAACAGGAGAAAAGTATACACATTATACAGAATTTTTACATGTACATGGGAGTTTTCAAAAGAGAATGAAAACCTTAAGAAGTGACCAAAGAAGGAAGCTTTTATACCATTTGGGCAAAGAAACAATACATTTGTAAAGAACTAACAAGACAAAGGGGTTTGGGCTAGGGGCAGTAAATGGTGAAAATGTAAATAAGAAGATGAGGATTAGAGTAAGCAAGTTTGTGCACATAGATTTCTTGTGCCCAAATTCCCTGTCTCTGGTAATAAGGACCTCTTCTATCCTCCTGCTACGGGGCGCATACTTTTCACATGGGAGTTTTATCTCCTGCTTTCAGGAAGACAAAGGGCGGAAGGCGGAGGGGGGGGTGTCTTTGTTTCCTCTTTACAGGTACTGTTACATAAGTGGCTTTATTTCAAAATAATCAATATGCCAAAGTGACATATTTTGGGGGTGACGTGTTCTGAACTCCTTCAGTGGCATACCAAGCATGAGCAACTGCTTAGACCAAGTACTCCAGCAGTGGGTTCCAGTATGTCATCCTGCAATGTCACCTCCACTATCACCTTTGAAAGAGGGCTCTCATTTCGATATGCAACAGAGAACAGTGAAGAGACACAAAACACTGTGTTCAGGTAAGAGCCCCTTCTATCCACAAGTACAAAATGTTAAAAGTCCCTGTATATGCCCAAATTCCATGAAAGGGATTAAAGAAAGAGGACAGAATTCAGGGATAAGTAAAAATTTTCTAAACACACTGAATCATCTATAAGAGCTTATTTAAGCTATTTATGTTAAGAGATAGAAGTTTCAATATTTAGAGTCTTATTAAATATAATATTTGGAATTTATAAGGTTACATATTTAAACTGACAAGAATTTTTTTTAAATAGGAAGAAAGAAAATATTTTAGATTGGGAAATATAATGTTCTCAGCCAGTCTGTGGGACAAGGGTCACAAGGAAGGGATGATCAGCTATAGAAGTGAATGAAAGAATGTAGTAGGTTTTTGTACTTCTAAGGAAAGAGGTGAGCTGGATATACCCATAAGACATAACTAGTTCCACAAACTAAGACAGTTTAATTTAGGGAAGGATAAAAGGAATAAAACTCATGACATCATTTCTAGGAGACTGATACCATTAGCCTGTATTTTAAGTAATAAGAGTAATGTCATTCCCATTTTATATGAGGGCACTGAGTCTCAAAGAGGTTAAACAATGTTGTTAGGACCACCTATTAGGGACTTGACTTATTTGACTGCCTAAGACTGCAGAACATTTGAGAGTATAAATCTCTAGAACCTCTCCATAGTCTACAAATTTTGGGGGTGGGTAAAGTGTCCACAAACACCAAAATAATCAAATAAATGTATATTATACCTATATATCAAAATAAATTGGATGTTAGATGGTTCAATCTATCTGTGTTAATATAAGTAGAGATATGTATCAAACTATAAGGCTGTGTCAATTTCCATATTTCTTTTTTTTAATGCTCAAAAAAATGATAGGAAAAAAATGATAGAACTCATCAATCAGCCTTCGAATGTAGCTCCACAACCTCTAGACTAACATGTCTTTCACAGACCTCTGAAATTTGTTGATACTTCTTTTACAAGAAAGTGCCAGGGACACTGGAAGAGAGAATGCAAAACCAACAAACTTCTCTGCAAATATTCTGGAAGACACTGGAAGTAGAAAACATGATAAGGTGATGATGACCACAGCTTAGTTTCTTTAAACTCAAAGAAAATTTAGGGAAGAAAATAAACCTATTCTAGAATAGTAAAAGATAATCCATCAAATTTAACAGGAAGTATTACACTTTAATTTACAAATTATTTCAAGTATCAAAACATTAAGAGGTCTTTATTAAGTTCTTCTACTGTATCTCTTCAAAATTAGATTTAATCTTTCAATACCAGAAAATACCAATTTCTCTCTCTCTCTCTCATTTCCAATTTCTCTTAATTCAATAATATCTGTTCTTTTTTTGGGGGGTGGGAAGTAGGAGAACCACCTAAAGGCTAGCAATTTGTAATTTCTGTATTACTTTATTATAATTTTTGTTACCTGACCTCTATAGTAATAGTCTCATATTTTATATGTAAAATTCCTAATGCAAGGTCAAATATCCAGAAAACCTGCCTTTTCATTTACTTTTTATCTCTTTTATGAAATACTATTGACTATTTACTCTTTTTATTGTTCTGACCTCTTTGAATCAATATTCTACCAGGCTGTTGTCCTATCAGCTGGTATTTATCATATACAAGATGTGCAAAGGTAAGAGCAAAATCTTCTCTGGAAAACATGTAATTGAATACTACTACTACTACTACAGAGAAGGAGCTTGTTAATCTCATAAAGAGTATCCACATATATTAATAGGATTATAACTAATCCCATAATTACATCTTTTGGTAGAAGCAAGGAAAAATAGTCAATTTCATAGAAACAAACAGAAAAAGGTAATTATCTGGTTTAATTTGCATGTTTTCAAGTTCATTATTATAAATGTTCAATTCTATCAATGCCTTAAATTTTCACAATTTAAAAGGTGAATTCCCATCAATTCAGTTTTTGTTCTTATATTACACTTCAAAAAGTTAATATCCATCTATTAGATGATACATATAGATTAGATACATTAGGTTCTTCAGCTCACAACAGAAAATGAATATTCAAGGAGCAAGAAATAAAAGACTCATCCCTCATCGGGCCCCTTGCTCAGTGGGGAGCCTGCTTCTCCCTCTCCCTCTGTCTGCCGCTCCACCTCCTTGTGCTCTCTCTAATAAAATCTTAAAAATATAAAAAAAGAAAGAAAGAATAGACTCAATTATATGCTTAATCAAGCAAGGAACATGGAGAATGCTGTTCCCTATGGACAGAAGGGTTCACTTCGCCTCTAGAATCTTAAGGCACAAATAAAAAAAATCCTATTGTTTTAAAGTTGAAATTTGAGTCAATCAAGCAAAAATGCAATGGTAAGGTAGAGAAAAATACACAAGGTCTAGGAACAGAAGTCTTTTTATGGGCCTTTTTTCTCCCTAACTAGCTATATGACCTTAGACAATTTAATTAAGATCTCTGGCCCTCAGCTTTAACATGGATAAAACTCTAACGGTATAAAATACATTTTTTTCCAAAATATATAACAAAAGGAAACAATGTAAACACCTCTTTAAAATGTTTTTCAGTTAGTTTTCAATTACCTTTATATGGATTGCTTTATTATATCATAAATGTTACTAAATTACACGGATTATATGAATTAGATTCCCAAAGAGTTTAGAATCCCAGATTAGTTCAGGAAAAACATTTAACCCATCATCCACTTGCTCTGAGTTCTTTTTTGTTTAGCGCTTATCACCCCTACACTCCAAAATTAAAGATCCATTAGAGCAGGGGCATTGTGGTTTTTGCTCATTGTTTCTATTGCATAGATTGATATATAAAATAATGTTACTGAGTGAAATATGTCATTCAGAATTCCCTAGATTATGCTACAGTTAATTCAAACCCACAAGTCTTTTTATTCAACATGCACAAAAATGTATTAAAGTTTTGTTCACACTACATTTCCACAGTGAGTTACCAAGGGGATATGCCTAATGGTAGTGTTATGGGCTATGTTTTATGTCCTCAAATTTCAAGTGTTGAAGTGCTAGCACTCAGTACCTTAGAATGTAATTGTATTTGGAGATAGGGCCTTTAAAGAGGTAACCTTCCACCTTCAGAATTTTCTTTTCCCTACACTAGCAATGAACAATCCAAAATGAAGTTTAAAAAATAATTCCATGTACAATAGTATGAAAAAGAATAAAATACTTAGGTATACATTTAACAAAAAAGCGTAATACTTATCCACTAAAAAATACAAAACATTATTGAAATAAATTGAAGGCCTAAGTAAATGGAAAAACATCCTATATTCATGGATTGAAAGCCTTAATATTTAGGATAATGTATTACCTAAACTGATTTATAGATTCAGTGCAATTCTATCAAAATCCCAGCTGCCTTTTTTTTGCAGAAATTTATGAGCTGATCCTAAAATTCATATGGATACATAAAGGATCTAGAAGAGCCAAAACAATCTTGGAAAGAACAAAATTGGAGGATTCATACCTCCCAACTCCAAAACTTACTAAAAAGCTACAGTAATCAAAGCAGTGTGGTACCAGCATAGGAACAGACATACAGACCAACTGAATAGAATTGAAAGTTCAGTAATACACTCATCCGTTTTGTTCAGTTTATTTCTGACAAGATTATCAAGGTCATTTACTATAGACGGAATGTTTGTGTCCCTCTAAAATTTATACGTTGAAACTTAATCCCCTATGTGATGGTATTTGGAGGTGTAGCTTTTAGGAGCTGGTTAGATCCAAAGGCAGAGCCCTTATGAAAGGAATTATTCCCCTTATAATAGAGACCCCAGAGAGTGCCCTTGCCCTTTCTACCATATGAGGTTCTAGGGGATGATGATGGTCTATGAACAAGAAAGCAGACTCTCATCAATGAATCTGCTGGCACCTTCATCTTGGAACCTCTAGCCTCCAGCACTGCAATAAATTTCTGATGTTTATAAGCCACTCTGTCTATGGTATTCTGTTATAGCAGCCCAAACATACCATGACACAATTTATTAGGGGAAAATGGTCTTTTTAGCAAATGGTGATGGGACAAGTAGATATCCTCATGCAAAAGAATGAAGTTAGATCCCTACCTCACAATACATTCAAAATTTAAAGTGGATGAACGAGCTACATTTAAGAGAACAAAAGCTATGAAACTTTTGGAAGAATGTATATATATATATTCATAAATTTGGATTATAGAATTGTTCCTTAAATATGACATGAAAAACACAAAGAAACCAATAAAAAAGTAGATAAATTGGACTTCATCAAAATGGAAACCTTTTGTTCTTCAAAAGACAGTATCAAAAACTGAAAAGACAACTCCAAGAATCCAAGAAATAGTTGCAAATCATATATCTGATAAGGATCTGACATTCATAATATATAAAAAACTATTACAACTCAATGATAAAAAGACACATAACCCAATTAAAAACGGATTTGAATAGATAATTCTCCAAAACAGATAGAGAGATGACAAATCAGCACATGAAAAAAAATGCTCAACGTTATTAGTCATTAGGGAAATATAAATCAAAAGCATAATATAATACCACCTCACACACACTAGGAGAGCTATTATCAAAAGGCAAACAATAAAAAATCTTGGGTGTAGAGAAACTGGGATCCTTATACACAGCTGATGGGACTGTAAAATGAGGCATCCATTTTGGAAAATAGTCTGGTAATTCTTCAAAAGATTAAACAGAGTTACTATATGACCCAGCAAATCTATTTCTAGATACATACCTGAGATTTGTAAACATATGCCTACACACAAAAACTTGTACATGAATGTTCATAGGGGGATTACTTATGATAGACAAAATGTGGAAAAAACCTAAACTTCATCAACTGCTGAATGGCTAAACAAAATGTGGTGCATCCATACAATGGAATATTATTCAGCTATACAACAAAGAATAAAGTAATTACTCATGCTACAACATGGAACAATCTTTAAAAAATCACACACAGTGAAAGAAGCCAGACAAACAAGGCCATATATTGTGTGGTTTCAATTATACAAAATATACAAAATAGGAAAATCCATAGAAAGAGCTAATTATTTGTATATTGTCTATCATCAGAGAATGAGACAATGATCAGTAATAGTCAGTGCTAAAGTTTCTGAACTGAGAAGTCTCATGGAGAGATGCTATACAAGTTGTTTTGTTTTATTTTTTAAAGGTTTTAAAAATTTATGAGAGAGAGGGAGAGAGCGCACAAGTGGGGGAGGGGAGAGGGGCAGAGGGAGAGGTAGAGGCAGGGTTCCCTGCTAAGCACGGAGCCCTGCCTCTGGGCTCGATCCCAGAACCCTGGAACCATGACCTGAGCCAAAGGCAGACACTTAACCAACTGAGCCACCCAGGTGCCCCTTGTTTTATTTTTTATGTTGTGTAACGCTATGGGAAATTGAAAAGAAACAGGGAAACGTTTTAAATGGTGACAATACTACATTCAAAGAATACAAAAATAACTAGATTAGTAGGAATTCTCAGTTTTTAGTTAGCTGACTAGTTACCTCAGATATGGGAAGTTTTAAAAAATGCAGGTACCTAGACATAACACAAGAGTTAATGAATTACAACTGATGTAAGATGTTATGATGGGAGGGTCCTGGGAATTTCTGTTGCTCAAAATGTTTCCCAGGTATTTCTTTTTTTTTTTTTTTCTTAAAGATTTTATTTATTTATTTGACAGAGAGACACAGCGAGAGAGGGAACACAAGCAGGGGGAGTGGGAAAGGGAGAAGCAGGCTTCCCGCGGAGCAGGGAGCCCGATGCGGGGCTCAATCCCAGCACCCTGGGATCATGACCTGAGCTGAAGGCAGACGCTTAACGACTGAGCCACCCAGGTGCCCCTCCCAGGTATTTCTAATACGCAGCAATACATAAGAATCACTCCTATACCCTGTTTCCTGGAGGGCAGATACCATGCTTTACTCATATGCTTATCTTTCAAACTCAGTCCAGAGCAGTTTTTCAACTGAAGGTGAGCTAAAATTCTTATTGTAACTTGATATACATGAAGAGGTAGAAGTAAGTAACTCACCCATTATTTAACTAGCAGGGTCAAATTATATTAAGGACTTTTGCCATAAATAACTCTTTAATATTCAAGTTACTAAATGGGTAGCAATTGCAAAATTTCTAGTGGTCCTATCAAATAACTCAATTTTTTTTTGGCTTCCTTTTTGTTGATTGGCTTCCTTTCTCAGATCCGAGTCTGAGCATCTGTATACTTTATTAATGCCATTACCTTCCATATTTCAATGCAAGGCATTTTATGGGAACCTGTCATTAACCATATAAAAACTAATTGCAAGTTGTATGCTACATTAATTCTCCCCATAAACAAACATCCAAGAAGTGAAACATATGCTAATAGAGAACTGATACTTTTATCCACATACCTGCCAAGACAGATGGAAGGCACATCAGACAGAATTTTGATAAGTGGAAGATTATAAGCTAAAACACTCTTTTATGAGATCTTGACAAGTTCCATGTGATCTGTTGTCACATTTACACCGTCAGGTGCCACTTTCCTACACCACCTTGCCTTTCTACTTGAACTCATATTGTACTTCCTGATAAGATATGGGTATTCAGGACTGTGTGATAACTGCAATCCATATCAAACACACAGCTTTGATCCTTACATTCCTGGGCTAATAGTTGTCTGAAGACATCACCTGGTCCTTCCTCCTGGATTTACACTGGTGAAAATCTATGTCAGCTGGCATAAATGGCTCTCTCTTCTCCTCGGATACTTAAAATACATTCTTTGAGTATTCTTTTAGATACTCTTTTGAGTATTCTCCAAGGATAAAATCTCATATACAACTTGACTCAGATAAAGGGGCTTCCTGACAAGTAAGTGTCTTATACATATTTTCTAGGCCATGTTAGAGCAAAGAGAATGATAACCTCTTCTCAGTTGATGGAAAAGGAGAACAAGTCAGACTGTCACTGTTTCCCTTTTTATCACTGGAAACCTAAGGAAGGTAAAATGAGGCTAAGTCTATTCATGTTTTTAGCTTTACAAATTTGTCTATTATTTCTCTTAAAATAATTATTGATAGTTTTGCCTGATTCCCCCCCCCACATACAGGATTGAACAGTTTAGGGAAAATTGCAGAACTGGCTTTTGACAGATAAAGTTGCAAGTGTAAAAGGTAAAGGATAAATTAGGAACTTCATTCGACCATTCTAAACATAACTGCAATTGAAAAGGCAGAATTATCCAAACAGTGACTAATTATTGAGGACTGGCTTGATTTAGTTGAATGTTATAGAATATACATACACCCATGTACTGCTTACCAAACATACATGTGTTCTTCCTCCATACTCAGTCTTCTTGAGTGGGGTGTCCATGTGACCAGCTCTTGCCAATTGATTCTGAGAGAAAGTGACAAGTATCTCTTCTGCGCCAGAATATAGAAGAGGTGTGTCTTCTCGAGGCACTCTCCTTTCTTTCTCTTGTCACCCTGGAAGACACCCATGGAGACTGCAGAGCCCCCAAAAGGAGCATGGAATAAATTTCCATGGGCTAAGCTCTTGAGATAAGGGGTTAATTTATTCCTTCAGTATAACCTACTCTATCTGAATTGACACAAATATATATTGAATTTATAATTAAAAAAACCTGAGTTTTAGTCCCAGCTCCCTTATATTCTTTATTGCATTAATAGTGTTAGGCAACTTTAGTGAATAACTTCTCCATGAAGTTACTGCTTATCAAGTATCTTCTTTTTATCCTACATTTCTTACCCTATATTGTACTTAGTATGCAGTATGACTAATTATGGTTAATGGACAGAGAACAATAATGATATGCATTCCTAATAGTCAAAGGCAATAAAGAACTGGTATTCCCTTTTCATCTCTCTTTTCCCATGTCATGGGGATACAGAAACCAAAGGTTCCGGGTGGTATGAGCTATAAGAGAGAATCATGGCTTGACCCACAATGGACTCTGAATGATTGAGAAAGAATGCCTTATTATTTAATCCATTGATATTTGAGATTTTTAACTTCATCGTCGACTGGTCTATCCTCATTAATTAAATGGTCTTTGTCAATAGCATGCTTGATTCCTTAGTAGCTACCATATTTTCTTTTTTTTTTTTTTTTAAGATTTATTTATTTATTTATTTGACAGAGAGAGACACAGCGAGAGCAGGAACACAAGCAGGGGGAGTGGGAGAGGGAGAAGCAGGCTTCCTGCCGAGCAGGGAGCCCGATGTGGGGACTCGATCCCAGGACCCTGGGATCACGACCCGAGCCGAAGGCAGACGCTTAACGACTGAGCCACCCAGGCGCCCCAGATTACAGAAACTTTTTATAGAAACTGAATATTTCCATGACTTCTAAGAGTGTGATCATATTTCTGGTGATTCGTTTTTATTGTATTTCACATGTTTATTATATTTTATTCAATTGTATTGTTCCATGGCTGATTTCAGGAATAACGTGGAAACTGGCCTCTACAACACGTCAGGTACTTGAAAATGTTCAATGAATGAATAAAATTCCTGTGTTCCTTATATAGAGAGACATGGTTTGGCTTGACTTTAAAAAGAAATTTACCATTTTGGGTAAATGTGATATATACTCAACCAATGTAAATAATATATTGGCAAGTACATAGAAGAAAGCAAAAGTCACCAAAATTTCATTATTATTAACATTTTGGTGAATTCTAGATATTTACTTATATACAACTGCAGGCTTTCAAGTATATACTTAATTGCATTATAAAATACCCATTATGCACTATTCCTTTTCAGTCAAATATATGACATGAACCAGTTTACATGTCAATAACTTCAATTTTACTCAACATTATTGATGTATACCTAGTTTTTTATTGTATACACATACCATAGTTTTGTTTATCCAGTCCCACGTCAAAATAAATTTTGGTTATTTCCAACCATTTGTCATCTGTGACAAATGGCAAAACCATAAACATACTTACGAATACATATGTTCACATGCATATGTTTCTTAGTGTAAATTGCACAGGATCCCTGAAAATGGGTATGCCTATTTCACAGATAGTACTGATTTATGATATTTTGAACAAGATCCATTTCTTGACCATTTCTTCAGACTCAGAATTTTAAAAAACATATATTCCTCCCATTTTACGTAATAGGGATCCATTTTTCTTTTCCTGCTCGTGGAAGTAATGTAGTTCTCAGGGTCTGTATACATGGGATATGGAATGGGCTGCAATTACTATAATTCACTTTTATATAGTTGGGAACAAGCCAAGGTCAAACCCAGCTGGCCAGTTCGACCTGCGAAACCATTCTCTTGGATGGTTGTACGTATGCGGATTGGATAGCGGCTGTTTTGTATCGTTCCCTTGGCCAGCAGGTGTAATGGGATGAGACTAATGTTCCTTGGTGAGCCCATACTTTTATGATCCATCTGTTCAAGTAGGAAGGAATGGGGCGGGTGGGATTCTTCATGCCACAATAGGGCCTAGATAGAAGCAAATGGAAACAATTTTAATAATCTTTTCAGAGCTATAACTCATAGTTTCCAATTCAGATTAAAGTTACCTTCCCACCGTCAGGAAAGCTATGACTAAGGAAGGGTGAATTTTAAAACAAAATTCTGTATCTCTAACATATTACATTTTTTTCGTGAACCCTTTCACTGGTGGCGGCTGAGGCCGGCCCGAGGCCTACCTGGCGCTGGGTGGCCAGAGACGGAGGACGAGCAGCACAGAGGCGCTACAGCCCACGGCGGGAGACGCAGCTCGGCAGCCACCGCCTGGGTTCCCAGGCAGTGGCCGGACAGCGCTGCGTCCTCAGGGGGGGGGCACGCATGTGCGTCACGACGCCGAAGAGGACGTGGACCCGGACCAGCCTCCAGCGGCGTCCCCAGAACGCAGCGCAATTGGAGGAGGGCGGCGCGCAGCTGGAGGCGCGCGGCCGACATGCGCATGGGCAGTGGCAACCGTACCGCGGCTTTATCTGCGCTTGGCGGAGGCTTTGCGCCGAGGGGCCCTGGTGCCCTTGGTTTGTCGTGGAGCTCTGTGAAGGTGAAAACCAGCGCCAACAGAAGCTTCATGCTGCAGGTCGCAAGCACCACTGCCTTGCGGCACAAAATCATATCGTGCCCAGTGACGTAAAGCCAGGTAGCAGCCTCATCACGAAGCGGTCGGGCACCCCCATCCAGAAGGTAGCCGAGTTGGCACTAAGCAAGGGCTGTCCTGGGCTGGCTCGCCCGAGGCAAAGAGAGCAATCAAGACAACAAAAATGCGAATGTGAATAAATACCACCTGTCCTCAGCCTGTGGCTCAGACTTCCACGTGGCTTCTGAGGTCTGGGACAGACACGAGACAGCCAAGGCTGGTATCTTAACACCTGGACAAAGAATCACTTTGACGGACTCTGAGACCTTCAAGAAGGAGCTCTTGAGGATCTGTATCAAACAAGGGACCCAGGTGGTCCTTGATACAGGACTGAAGAAAACTAAGTGCTTGTTATCAAAGTTTCCCCCCAATGTCCTTGAGATATGTGGGATTATTTAACTATGAATTAGAAGATCTAGAGGAGTCTTTCGAGCGGTGGTTGCATCTGAGGTGAGTCTTTTAATTTTTTTTAGAAACACTTTATCTCGTCATCAATTAATAAATGATTACTGTAGAACTTGCAAAAAAAATGCTGGATAGTTTATTTGACTTGAAACAACTTTTAATTTAAAATGATAAGGAATTATCATCCTCTTGAAATAAAAGAGACATTATTTTCCTTAGGTTGCATAGCATGTAAGGAATTCTCCAGATTCTTTCCTTTACATTTCAGGGAGCTCTCAACAACCTTTTTTTTGTTGTTATATACACACAAGCATTCTGCCAATCCTATTGTTTCAGTGATATCTGGGAAAGGAAAGGAAAAAGAAAAGAAAAAGACTTAATAGGAAATGCTACAAACAGGAAGTTCATTCCACAGGAAAGAAGCATTTTTTTGGATAAAGATCCATTTCACAGCTGTGAAAGGAATGATGGGAGGAATATATTAAAGGAAGAAAGGAGGTTCCCGTAGTTGGAAAGATTAACAGGTCTTATCTGGAACCTGGACTCTTATTGTGGGACTACTTGTTAGTTAAACATTAATCAGAGATCACTTTGGTTCAACTTAATGGATGTCTGGGCAGCATGAAAATGAACAAATGCCATCCAGCTCAAACGTGGACATTCTAAATAAGGATTATCCAAGAAAGAGAAAGAAAATGAAGCAATTTCTCTTGTAACAGCTTCATTCCATTTCAAGCCTTGCCTTAGTGTGTGTCTGTGTGTGTAGGTGTGTCGTAATTCACACCTTTGGCATTGGGGCTAGGACTGTTGTGGAGACTCTAGGACCTCAGAGACTGTACACATTTTTAGGAAAGATGGAATTCAGCTTGTCTCTGTGACCTTTATATAAAATGCAGGGGTGTTTGTTCAGGAAAATCATTTTTTGGGGGCCAGATTGAAGTGGCTTATATAAATATTTAGGACCTGGAAGACAGTCTGAGACCCTAATATTCTTTGAATCAGTACAAAATCCATAGAAAGATTTTTAATTGATTCACCCTTTACAGGGACCCAGAAACTTCTTTTTTCCAACTCTACAGAGAAATAATTGGCATATAGCATTGTGTAAATTTTAAAGTATACAACATGATGGTTTGAAACGAAAGATTGTGAAATAGTTACCACAGTAAGGTTAGTTAAAACCTCCATCATCTCACATAATTACGTTTTGTTTTGTGGTAGAACATTTAAGATTTACTCTTTCAGCTATTGTCACCATGCTATACATTACATCCCCAGAACTTACTCATCTTATAACTGGAAGTTTGTACCCTTTGATTTGAGCAGTAGCTCCCTACCCGCTCCCCAGGTCCTGACAACCCCATTCTATCCTCTGTTTCAATGAGTTCAGCTTTTTTAGACTCCACGTGTAAGTGAGGTCATGCAATATTTGTCTTTCTCTGACTTATTTCCTTTACCGTAACACTGCAATGTCCATCCATTTTGTTACAAAAGGTAGGATTTTCTTTTACTTATTTAATGACAAATTATATATGTGTGTGAATATGTAATATCTTACATTTTCTTTATCCATTCATCTGTCATTGGACATTTAGGCTTCCATGTCTTGACTATTATGAATAATGCTGCAGCAAACAGGAAGGTACAGGCTATCTCTTCAAGATCCTGATTTCATTTCCTTGGGATATTTTGCAGAAGTTGGATTGCTGGATCCAATTAGTTAGTTTTGTTAGGAACTTTTGTTAGTTATTTGAGGAACCTCCATATCACTTTCTAGAGCGGCTGTATTGATTTACATCCCCACCAACAGTTTATAAGTGTTCTCTTTTCTTCACACCCTTGCCAACACTTTATTGTACTTTTTTTTTTTTTTAAAGATTTTATTTATTTATTTGACAGAGAGATAGTGAGAGCAGGAACACAAGCAGGGGGAGTGGGAGTGGGAGAGAGAGAGTGGGAGAGGGAGAAGCAGGCTTCCCGAAGAGCAGGGAGCCCGATGCGGACTCGATCTCAGAACCCTGGGATCATGACCTGAGCTGAAGGCAGAAGCTTAACGACTGAACCACCCAGGTGCCCCTTTATTGTACTTTGGATAATAGCCATACTAACAGATGTAAGGTATTATCTCATTGTAGTTTTTATTTGCATTTCTCTGATTATTAGTGATGTTGAGCACCTGTTCATGTACTTGTAGGCATTTTTATGTTTTCTTTGGAAAATATGTGTATTTGAGTTTTCTGCCCATTTTGAAATTGGATTACTTTTTTTAAAAAAATGTGTGACTTCCATATATATTTTGGGTATGAACCCCTTCTCAGTAGATTGCCTCTTAATTCTATTGAATGTTTCTTTTCGTTGTGCAGTTTAATATAGTCTTCTTCATTTATTTTTGCATTTGTTAGCTGTACTGTTTGTGTCATGCCTGAAAATTCATTGCCAAGACCAACATTAAGAGCTTTTTCTTGTGTTTTCTTTGAGTTTTCCAGTTTCAGGCCTTACATTTAAGTCTTTAATCTATTTTGAGTTAATTTTTATGAGTAAGTAACGTAAGCTAGGCTCCCGCTTTAGTTTTCCACATGTGATTATCCCGTTTTCCCAACACCATTTATGGAAAGGACTAGCCTTTATCCATTATATGGATATCCATTGTATGTTCTCGGCTCCTTTGTTGAAAATTTTTTTTTTTTTTTAATTTGACAGGGAGAGAGACAGCGAGAGAGGGAACACAAGCAGGGGGAGTGGGAGAGGGAGAAGCAGGCTTCCTGCAGAGCAGGGAGCCCAACGTGGGGCTCGATCCCAGGACCCTGGGATCATGACCTGAGCTGAAGGCAGACGCTTAATGACTGAGCCACCCAGGCGCCCCTCCTTTGTTGAAAATTAATTGACCATGTATGCATGGGTTTCTTTCTGGGCTGTCGATTTTGTGCCATTGGTCTGTGTGTCTTTTGTATGCCAGTCCAGTACCGTTTTGATTACTCTAGGTCTGCATGGATGGGCCTGGATTCTGGGTTGGGGAAAGGGGGTTGATCAAAAGCATGAGACCACTGGTGTGGGTCTAGCAAATGGGGTCTGTGGAGCTCTTACCAGTGTTGGGTCAGGTTGGGAGCAACAGTCTGTCACCTGGGCAGGGCTAGAGCCTTTATCCATGGGAGTCACAGAGGCAGGGAAGGAGCCTGGGAGACTGGCCTGGTGCTGGGGCAGGCTGTGAGTCTGGCACCATAGGCACTACCTGGTGCTAGGATAAGCTGGGAACATGGGGTCCCAGGAGCCAGCCAACGGGAGCTGGTGCAGGCCTGGTGCAGAGGTCCACAGTGAAGTCAAGAGAAAGGTGCCTCTCTCCATGCTGGGCTGACAGGGATTGGGGTATTGGTCACAGGGTCATGTGAAACTGTCTTTCCTACTCCTTAATATGTCTTTTCTTATTTCTGTGCTCCATCCAAGTGCTGTCATATCTCACCAGAATCCTTAGCAATTGTGAAGGTAATTTCCTGTGCAGGTGTTTATTCAAATTGATGTTTCTGGGAACAGGGAGTACTAGAAATTCCTATACTACCATCTTGCTAACTCCAGAAACTTTTTTTTTCCTCCAGCCAAGTCTGGATGAACTCATTCACATGGTCCATCCACATTCCAGTTTTTGTTTGGAGCATCTTAGATACCTAGATACACATTTTAACATTTATGACTCTCTCCCATGTGCAGCAACTGTAGAGCAGAAAACACTATTAAATTGATCATAATATCAGGAAAAGATTAAAGTGTAATATTCATGTTATATTACAAGTGTGGTGGTGTTTGGTTTGGGGGGGTAGGGCCAGTGGGAAATCAATATTAAAGCATGTAGGGTTTTTTTTTAAGATTTTATTTATTTATTTGACAAAGAGAGACACAGCGAGAGAGGGAGCACAAGCAGGGGGAGTGGGAGAGGGAGAAGCAGGCTTCCCGCCGAGCAGGGAGCCTGATGTGGCACCCCTTAAAGCATGTAGCTTTGACTGGAGTGGGGGAAATGGTCAATAGAAATTCTGAAATAGGTGCAAACCAGTGAAGGCTATTCTTAACAACTTACTATATCAGCCTAAACTGCCTTTCTGATAAATTTTAGGTAAATAACTGCTGTTTGTTGGAGCATATAATGTAGGTAAGGTCTTCATCTCTTTCATAACTGTGTACATTTTGATATTTCCCTCCCCAGAATGGATAGTAACAAGTTTTCATTCTGTTCTAAGCAAAAATCTGTCCTGTCTTCATCATTATAATAACCTTGCTCCATCATTCTCCATTTTTATATGCTCTTACTTGAGCATAGAGTCTTGCATAGAGCCTGAGAATGACAGACCCAATGACAAGTGTCCTGAGTAACTTCCTTGTCTTGAACAACAAAGGAAAAAAAGTCACAGAATGAATCTATACCGTATCTTGTGGTTGAAAAATGGCTGTGCTCTTACTGAATTCTGAGGTTCTAGAAAGGTTTCCTTTCTCTTCCCTGCCTTAAGTTTTTTGGGATTATGATCAAATCAGACTGAGCATTAAAACCAGAGCATTCCAGGGATCTCAATTCAATCCCAGCCCTCTGTTTTTCAGGAATAGCTTTTTTGAAGAACAGTGTTGCTTTGGAATCTGTATCCAGATGGCAATGCAAAATGTGGAGAACTTGTCTGATAATCTCAGAATTTTTAAAGTGTTTGTTTTGAGTACTAAGAAATAAATTTGTAGAGCTGAGCATGTGGTAGTGGAGAAGGCACAGGCAGCTTTCCTAAATTGATTCTCACTTGCATAAGAGTCTGTATTTGCTTCAAATTATTCTTTCCTTCCTGGATTTAGGGGTTAAGAACACAAAGAGACATGATATATTAATTTAAAGGTCAATTCTAAAAGGCCGTAAATGGATAAAGCCCTACCCTACCTTTGGATTTGAATAACTACATACCTATATTCCTCCTAGTCTGACACCAAAAAAGCCAATATCCAGTAAGAGAAATGATCAGATTCTCAAATTTCATACACCCTATTAGATTAGCATATATGGCAAAGCTTATTTGTAAAATGTGAGAGCAGAGAGGTTTGATGTCTAAATGGAAAAAAATATTACAACCCATATCTCTGGCTTTAAATAATTACTCCACCTCCAGGGTGAATCTGTCTTCATCTCCAGTCCTTTCTTTCTTTTTTTTTTTTTTCAAGTTATGAGACTTAAATAATTAGAGTCTTATGTCTCCAGTGATAGGAAGTTGTTTCTCCTTCGAATATGTAGATGGGCAGTTAAGCTGAACAGGAGGCATTCATTCTTTCTTTGAAAAGAAATTATAATTATGATGGTTATTGGAACTGGACTCTCAGACTCAAAGAACCCAACTCTAAATTTAGACAGTAGAAGATTGGGTGAGTTGAGTCATAAAATCTTTGAGTAGAAAGGAAATGGCATCCATATGCAATATGTACCTAAGGGATTGGGTGATGGTGATGTGTGTGTGTTTGTGTATGTGAGATTAGATTATTATATAGCAAATATTCATCACCTCCCAGTTAACGACAATGGAAGGTGCCACTTATGTGGGTTTTGCGAGTAACTTACTTGAGCCAGGAGAATGTAGAACAAGCAGAAGCTCAAAATGGCTATGCAGCTGTGCTTCCTTTTTCAAGCTCCTGAATTTCACCATAAGAACATGCTTCAAGTGAGGGCTGCTCTGATGAGGATGTTACCTAAAGCAGATCCTGATCCAACATGCAGCTTGGAACCTAGCACAGTTGAGTTGTTTAAACCAACTGTACTCTTAACAGATCCATAGATACGTGAGTGAAATGATTATTATTGTATATTTCTCCATTTTGTGGAGTTTTTATTATGTAGTATTATTGAAAATAATGTGAAAATAGCTATTGTGATGTATGTGTTTATTTTTAATATCCTTGTTCCAATAGCATTTTCTCACACTGATTATGGTAGTGATTATGAGCATTGACTATGAGTCAAATAACCTATGTTCAAGTTCTTGTTCCTCTCCTTATTATTTCCTGTGGGTCTTTGGGCTTTAACCTACATATGCCATAGGACTCTAATTCACAAATCCCAATAGTGATATCTACCCTGTGGAGTTTTTGTGACTATAAGTATGACGTTGTCTATCAACTTATAAGCAAAATATCTGAAACATAGGACATAATACACAGTAGTCATTATTATCATTTTAATTGTTTATACTAGTATCTAAGCATTGGAGTTAAAATATATTTATTTTAACACAGCGCTACACAAATGCCAAATTTTCTGAACTCTCAGTTACCATCTACTGAATGAGCCATTTGTGTGCACATATAAAATATCAACCAATAGCTATTTCAGTTGCAAGAATATGGCCCAGGGGTGGTTAATGTGCATTAAAAGACTGCTTCTAGCAGATTCAATTCATTTACATAGCAGCGGACATGTCAAACCAGGACAATTTTGCTATCATAAAATTTAGACTCCCAGTCCCTTTAAGAGAGTAATAAATGACATCTCCGTATCTCAAGCCTAAATGATGCGTTAGAAGTATATTCAAAATATGTTTTTTCTTACTGGAAGAGGCAAATCAATATTTAAATATTGTTCTTTTGGTATCTTGTTAACAACTGTTGAATGGATAATTTATGATATTTTGTTTAGTCTTTCAGAGTTTCTAATTATGAATTGAAGGAGTTTAAAGAGAAAGCAAACTAAAAATTCCAAATTAAGTAGAAGTTGAAAATTCATCAAATCCTAGTTTCAAATACCATTTTACCTTCTTCTTGTTAAAACCTGTTCTAATTTTTCATGAATTCATCACTGTAATAGAACTACTAGTGGAAATGGAGGAATGATGGCTACATAGTTACCAGTTACTAGGTATATAAGATAAAGCAAAAAAAAATTGAGGATATGGAGATCAAAGGATATGGGGGTGGGGATGAGTATGGTACAGGGATAACATGCTTAAGCAAGAGGAATTTTCATTCTTCTTTCGTAAACTTTATCCTTTAGACTACACAAGCAAAGTCATACATAAATTGATCCTAAGATAATCAATTTATGCATAAAACTGTATAGATATCTTTTAAAAAATAGTAAAAAATTTATTTCTGTAACGTAAGGTAATAATTATGATCTGTTATGGTTATTGGTCTGTGATTATTATCTGTTGTGATTAATAATTTATTATAAAAACATGTTTTTCTTTTTTAAGTTTTTAATAGAATTTTTTTTTTTTAAGATTTTATTTATTTATTTGACAGAGAGATACACAGCGAGAGAGGGAACACAAGCAGAGGGAGTGTGAGAGGGAGAAGCAGGCTTCCCGCTGAGCAGGGAGCCCGATGTGGGGCACGATCCCAGGACCCTGGGATCATGACCTGAGCCAAAGGCAGACGCTTAACGACTGAGCCACCCAGGCGCCCCTTTAATAGAATTTTTGACAGCTTGACTTTTTTAGAGCAATGTTAGGTTTGCAAAAACTTGTGCAAAAATGGAGAGTTGCCATATACAGGTTCTTCCCCAACAATTTTTCCACTGTTACTAACATTTTGTAATAGTTTGGTATGTTTGTTACAATTGATAAACCAATATTAATATATTAACTGAAATGCATGGCTTACATTGAAGTTTATTCTTTGTGTTGTAAAGTTCTATGGGTTTTGACTAAGTAATAATGTTATGTGTCTGCCATTACAGCATAGTGCAGAATAGTTTTGCTGCCCTAAAAATGTCCTTTGCTCTACACATTCATCTCTGTGCTCCTTGTTCTGAATCCGTGGACACCAGTGAACTTCACTGTATCTGCAGTTTTGCCTTTTCCAGAACGTCATATAGTTGAGATCATAAGGTGTATCACTTTCCAGACTTGCTTCTTTCACTTAGCCAAATGCATTTAAGGATCCCCCATGTATTTTTGAAGCTTTAGAGTTCATTTCTTTTTTATCACTGGAAATGCTCCATTGTATGGATGTGCCATAGTTTGTTTATCCAGTCATCTATTTAAAGACATCTTCGTAGTTTCCAAGTTTTGCCAACTATGAATAAAGCTGTTATAAACATTCATGTATAGATTTTTATGCAGGCAAAGGTTTTTAACTTATTTGGGTAAATATTTAGGACTGTGATTTCTGGATCGTATTATAAGCCAATAATTAGCTTTATTGACTGCCAAACTGTCTTCTAAAATAGCTGTACCATTTGGCATTTCCACCAGCAATGAATGAGCATTCCTGTTGCTCCACATCATCACCAACATTTGGTGTTGTCAGTGTTTTGGATGTTAGCTATCTAATAGGTATGTAGTGGTATTTCAATGATGGTTTAATTTGCATTTCCCCAATTACATATGATATTGAACACCTTTTCATGTGCTTATTTGTCATCTGTATATTTTCTTTGGTGACATGTTTGCCCACTGTTTTAATTGTTTTCTTATTGCTGAGTATCAAGAGCCTTCTATATTTTGAAAACCAGTTGTTTACCAGATATGTGTTTTGAAATATTGTTTCCCTGTCTATAGATGGTCTTTTTGTTCTCATAAGTTCTGTTGCAGAGCAGAAATTTTAAATTTTAATGAAGGACAACTTACCAATTATTTTGATGAATCATGCTTTTGGTGCTATATCTACAAAGTCATTGCCAACTTGAAGGTCACTTATGTTTTTCCCTGTTATATTCTAGAAACTGTATGTTTCTTTATATTACATTTACATGTATGATCTGATTTGTGTTAATTTTTATAAAAGGTGTAAGGACTATGTCTAGATTCTTTTTTTTCTTACGTGTGGATATACAGATGTTTTAGCACCATTTGTTGAAATTACTCTTCTTTTACCCTTGACACAATGTCTAGATCACTGTAGCTTTATAGTAATCTTGCAGTAATTTAGTCAGCATTGTGTTGGCTCTTCTGGATCTTTTGTTTTCCTATACAAACTTTAGAATTAGTTTGTTGATCTTCCCAAAATAACTTGCTAGGATTTTGACTGGGATTGTATTGAATCTGTTGATCAAGTTAGGAAGAATTGATTATCTTAATGTCTCTACATTCGTGAAATATCGCTCCATTTACTTAAATATTTGATTTCTTTTATCAGAATTTTGTAGTTTCCCTTATATAGATCTGTAATCTATACATGCTTTGTTAGGGTTGTAACTAATTACTTCAGTTTTTTTGTTGTTACCAATGTAGTGTTGTGTTTTTAATTCCAGATTCAAATTGTTTGTTGCTGCATATGTGAAACCAATTGATTTTTGAATATTAACTTTGTATTTTCTAACTGTGATGTAATCGCTTATTAGTCCTTGGAGGTTTTTCTTTTTGTCAATTCTTTGGGATTTTTCTACATAGATGATCATATCATCTGTGAACAAGATTTATTTCTTCCTTTCTAGTCTGTATGTCTTTTATTTCCTTTTCTTGTCTTGAATTAGCTGGGATTTTCAGTATGATGTTGAATAAGAGTGGGGAGAAGGGTCATTTTTGTCTTGTTCCTGATTATAGGGAGAAAACAACTAGTTTTTTACCATTAAGTATGTTGTTAGTTTTAGGGTTTGTTTTTGGGTTTTTTTTTGGTAGATGTTCTTTAGCAAACTGAGGATGTTCCTTCTATGCCTTGTTTGCTGAAAGTTTTTATGTGAGCAGATAATGGATTTGTCAGATGTATTTTCTGCATTTATTGGTATGAAAATACGTTTTTTTCTATTTAGCCTATTGATATGATGGGTTACGTTAATTGATTTTTGAATTTTAAACCAGCCTTTCATACCTGGAATAAATCACATTTGGACATAGTATATAATTATATAATTTTTTCTATGTATTGGATTCATTTGCTAGTATTTTGTTGAGGATGTTTGCATCTACATTCATAAGAGATATTGGTCTATAATTTTTCTCCCTAGTAATGTCTTTTTTTGGTTTTGGTGTTAGAGAAATGCTGGCCTTATGCAACATGTTATTAAGTATTCCCTCTGCTTCTATTTTCTGGATGAGATTGTAGGAGAATTGATATTATTTTTTAAGTGTTTTGTAGAATTCATAGTGACACCGTTTGGACCTGGTATTTCCTGTTTGGGAAAGGTTAGTATGTATTGATTCAGTTTCTATAATATATAAGCCTATTTAAATTATCTATTTCTCCTTGTGTCCCCTTTAGTAGATCATGTCTTTTAAGGAATTCATTTATTTAATCTAATTTATCAAATTTGGGGGTAGGAGTTGTTCATAGTATTTCTTTATGATCATTTTAATGACCATGAGATCAGTTATGTCGGCCCCAACTTCATTGTGATATTAATAACTTGTGTCATCTTTTTTTCTCTCCTGTTTAAAGTTTTATCAATTCTATTTATTTATTCTAAATCAGTTTCCTTGATTTTCTCTGTTAAATTCCTGTTTGCAATTTCATTGATTTCTATTCTATTTTTTTTGTTATTTCTTCTTTTTCTGCTTACTTGGATTCAGTTTGCTCTACATTTTCAAGTTTCTTAATGTTGAAGCTTAGATTATTAATTTTTATATTTTCATCTTTTCTGTCATATGTATTTAACATAAATTTCTCTCTAAACACTGCTCTTGCTACAACACACAAAATTTAAAAAGTTGTATTTTCATTTTCATTTAGTTCAAAATAGTTTTTGTAGTTTTGTACTTCTTTTACCCATGTATTACTTCAAAGTATATTTTTTAATATCCAAATATTGAAATATTTGGGGATTTTCTAGCTTCTGTTATAGATATCTAGTTTAATTCTGTTGTCATCTGAGAATGTGATGATTTATATGATTTTTATTCTTTTAAATTTGCTAAGATGTGTTTATGAGCCAAGATCAGTTCATCTTGTGAGCTTAAGAATATATATTTTGATGTTGTTAGATGAAATACTTTATAAATGTCAATTAGATTCAGTTGATTGATGGTGCTGAACACTTCAACTATACAGTGATTTTCTGTCTGCTGGATCTATCAGTTACTGATATTGGGGCTTAAATTCTTCAACTATAATGGTGAACTTGTCTATTTCTCCTTTCAGCTCTATCAGTTTTTCCTCACAAATTTTGAAGTACACATGTTGGATGTGTACACAATAAGGATTGTATGCTTACTTGAAGAATTGGCTCCTTTACCTTATGTGATACCCCCTTATGTCTGGTAATTTCCCTTGTGCTAAAATCTACTTTGTCTGAAATTAAAATAGCTAGTTCTTTTGATTAGTGTTAGTATAGTATATCCTATATCCCTTTATTTTCAGTCTATCTTTGTTTATAATTGCATTGTCTTTTTCATAGACAACATACATTTGGGATTCTTATTTAACCCACTATGATAGTTTCTGTATGTATATTAAGACCATTCATATTTAAAATGATTTTTGATGGAGTTGCCATCATCTACCATAGCTGTTACTATTTTCTATTTGTTGCCCTTGTCTGTCTGTCTGTCTTTCTTTCATTTTTATTTTGTTTTTAATCAACCATTTTACATGATTTAATTTTCTTAACCTCTCAGGATATTGATCATATTGATCATATCATAATTTTTTTTCAATTTTTTTTCCCTAGTGGTTGCTCTACAGTTTGCAATATACATTAACAATTAATCTAAGTCTACTTTCAAATAACACTATACTACTTCATGGTCAGTTCAAGAACCTTGTCACTTGAGTATTCAAATTTCTTCTTCCCATGCCTCATCACACTGTTGTTACACACTTCACTTAACCATAAGCTATAATCATCCAATATATTGTTGCTATCATTATTTTATGTTTTTGTTTTTTGTTGCTATTATTATTTTGAACAAACTGTTATCTGTTAGAACATTTAATAATAAGAAAAATAAAAGTGATTTTATCTTCATATATTCCTTCTCACATGCTTTTCCTTTCTTTACATAGATCTGTGTTTCTGATTTACATCATTTTCCTTCTCTCTAAAAGATTCATTTTAATGTTTCTTGCACATCAGTTCTACTGGCAACAAATCCCTTCAAATTTTGTTTGAGAAAGTATTTCTTCTTCACTGTTGAAGGATAATTTTGCTGGATCTAGAATTCTAGGTGTTTATTTAGTTTTCACACTTAACTACCTCACTCTACTCTCTTCTTGCTTAAGTAGTGCCTGAAGAGAAGTCTGATGTAATTCTTATCTTTGTTACTCTACAGGTAAGGTATTTCTCCCACTTGATGAGGGATTCTCTAAATTTTTCCGCTTTGTCTTTGATATTCTGGTTTGACTAGGAAATGTCTAGGTGTAGTGTTTGTTTGTTCATTTGCATTTTTCCAGTTTGGTGTTCTGCAAGATTCCTAGCATTGTATGTGTCAAAAATTTTAGAAAATTCTCAGCCACTATTACCTCAAATATTTCTTCTTTTCTTTCTTCATCTTCCTGTATTCCCATTATGTGTATGTTATACCTTTTGTAATTGCTTCAGAGTTCTGTTATTTTATTCCATCTTTTCCTTTTTTTTTCCTCCTCTCTTTACATTTCACTTTGGGACGTTTCTGTTGTTACATCCTCAAGCTCACTGATTCTTTCCATGCCTATATCCCAACTACTGATGAGCCCATCAAAGGCACTTTTCATTATTGTTGTAGTGTTTTTAAATTTCTAGCAGTTCCTTATGATATTCTTTCAATTTCCATCTCTCTGCTTACATCACCCATCTCTTGCACATTATCCACTTTTTTCAGTAGAGACTTTATCATATTAGTCATAGTTATTTTAAGTTTTTGGTTTGATAATTTGAAAATATTGGTCATATCTGGCTCTGGTTCTTTTAGCATGACTTGTAATTTTTTGCTGTTGTTGAAAGCCAGACACGGTGTATAATGTAAAAGGAAACAAAGTAAATTGGTCTTTATTGCTTGGTTTTATGTTTATCTGGCTGGGAGTTGAGCTGTTAATTGTTTGCTATAGCTATAGATGTTAGAGGCTAAAATTTCCTCTGGTGACCCAGTTTTTGTTTCCCTAAAGACTTCTGAAATAGGGTCTGAGTCTTGCAATTCTATTCAGCTTTAGTCTCTTATTATTATACAGGAGCCCTATTCTTGTGATAGTAAGATGTCGGGGGTGAGAAAGCATTCTGTAATCCTGTGATTAAATCTCATGTTTTATTGAGTCTCTTTACCTGTGCTGTGACCTCTCTAAGTGTTGGTCCACTTTCTATTTCACACCTTAGATGAGACAGGAATACTAGAAGGGACTGGAGTTGGGTATTTACCTCCCCCCAATATTGGTTAGGTACTAAAAAGTAGTTTCCCTTGAGGGCAAGCATTTGGTGAGGAGTAAAGAAAGCTACAGTCTTATTTCACATGGCTGCTTTTTGTCTCTTCTTGCTGAAAGCAGGAAGTAATTTTTCTCTAAACTTTACAGTGAGAATCTGGTGGAGCTCTTGGAGGAAAGACTCACGGAAGTGTGGGAATTCCCCAAGGCAGGGCCTCCAGGAGTTTTTATTTCTCAAGCTAGCCCATACTCAGTCTTCAGCAGTCAGTCAGCTACCCTTTAAATATTCCTACTAGATGCTGGCTCCAGCAGCGGTTTCTGCTCTTGGTAAGATGTAATTCTCTGTATCTGCTTATCTCTCCAGTTTTCAGTAACTTGTCCTATTACCCTAATTTTCTTCTGGATCTCTAGAAGGGTTTTTGATTTTCTGTTTTTAAGCCTTTTTTGTTGTTGTGGGAGTAGAAGTGATGTTTTTTAAGTTCTTTGTATGTCAGACTGGAAATCAGAAGTGCATTTTATTTAAATATAAAAAGAAAACTCTCAAAAAAACAAAACAAGGCAATTGAAGACTGTGGAACAACATTTTAAAGAGAAAACACTCTAAACCTATAAATTCTATACCCAACAAAAATATCTTTTAAAAAGAAGGCAAAAGAACATTTTCAGACATACAAAAGCTGAAAGTATTTGACACTAGCAAATCCATACTTCAAAACATATTAAAACAGGCCATTCAGGCAAAGAGAAATTGTTACCAGATTTAAAAAAAAAATGGATTAAGTTGCAACAGAAAAGTAACTACTTGAATTAATTATATAACATTATTTTTCTTAAGAGGTAAATATCTTTGAAGTATAGCTGACTATTTAAACAAAAATTGCAGTGTATTCAGGTTTATAACATACATATAAATAAAAGTTATAAGAACAATAGCATAAAGGCTAGATGGTGAGACATGGAAGTGTATTTTTATATGTTCTTAACTGTGTTTGAATTTATACAATGTTACTGGAGGTTGGCTTTTGATAAGGTAAGGATGTATATTATAAACTCTAAAGCAACTATTAAAGTATAAAAAATCCCAAAGAGTTATAGTTATTAGATTAACAGAAAGAAAAAAAAAAAGACTAAATCCAAATAAAATCACATTAAAGAAGAAAAAAATTTAGAAATATAAAACAAATAGTTAAATAGTAGACTCAAACTAACCACATTGATTATAATATTAAATATAACTAAAAATTAGAGATTGATTGATTGTTTAAAGAAGCAAGGCCCAAGTTAATACTGCTTACATTGGAATATAGTTTTAATATAAAGACAGAAGTAGGTTAAAAATAAAAAGATTAGTAATGATATATGCTAACACTAATAAAAGGAAAGCTTGAATGGCTATATTGATATTATACAAAGCAAGTTTTGGAGTAAAGAATATTATCTAAGATAAAGGAAGTCATTTCATAGTGACAAAAATGTTGTGTTATCAAGAGAGCAAACAAATATTAAATATTTATGCAATTAATAGAGCTTCAAATACCTGAAGCAAAACCTTAAAAACTGCAAGGAGAAAAACAAAAGAAAAGTGAAATCACATGATAAGATTTCAATATCTATCTCTGAAAAATTGATGGAACAGATAGAAAATTAGTAAGGAGATAGAAAACTGGAATAACAATTTCAGCAAACCTTCATCTAGTTGAAATTTATAAAATACATTGCACAGCACCAGTAGAATGGATATTCTTTTCAAGTCCACATGGGACATTTACCAAGAGAGAACATATTCTGAGTTACAACAAAAGACTCAAATTTAAAAGGATTTAATTCATACAAAGTATTTTCTCTAACCACAATGGATTTAAAATAGAAATATTAACAAAAGATCTCTGAAAAATTACCATATATTTGTAAACTAAATAAAACACTTGTAGATAAGCTGTGTTCCAAAAAGGATCCATAAAGGAAAATAAAAAGCATTTAGTACTAAATAAAAATGAAAATGTAACACATCAAAATTACAGGATGCCACTAAAGAAGTATTTAGTTGGAAATTTATAGTCTATCAGAAAAAAAGAAAGGCATCAAATCAATGAACTAGAAAAAAGTAAGCAGAAAAAGGAGAAACATAGATAAAAGCCGAAATTATTTAAACAGAACCCAGAGAGACAGTAAAGAAAATAAATGAAACTAAAAGCTAATTGTTTGAGAAGATCAGTGAAATTGGTAAATTTCCATTCACACTGACCAATAAAAAATGAGTGAAGATACAAGAATAACATCTGGAATTATACAGGAACATCATTACAAAATCTTTAGATATTGAAAAGAAAATAAAGGTCTAATATAAATTAATTTTTGCCAATAAATTCAATTACTTAGATAAAATGGACAAATTCCTTGGATGACACAACTGCTGAAACTTACTGAAGAAGAAATGGCCTAAACTGTTCTATAACTATTTTTTAAAAATCATTATTAGTAAAAACAAAACAAATAAACTAAAACTTCTCATGAAGAATACTCCAGGCCCAGATGGCTGCACTGATGTGTTCTACCAAATATTTAAGGAAGAAATAATAACAATTCTATAATAAATGTTACAAAAAATTGAAATTGTGGTATGAGATCAGAACATGCGGACTGATATAAATCTTTTCCAGCTCCCTCACTCACTTGTGATATCTGTCACTGACCATTGATAGACAAGAATTCAGATCACATGGCTCATCTGTCATGCTGGCATGACAGTTCAAATTTGTCACTTACAAAAGAATGCTGGTCTGGCAGATACACATGAAAGTCTCAGTTTAGAGGGATGTTGGTGACCAAAAGATTAAATATTGAAGGCTAACGTTGTGTATATGCAGAGAAGATTTAATACCAAGTGATTTGTACATAAAATGAAATTTTCCCTACCCGTTTCAGGTTCACAGGGTGAAAGAGTGGGCTCTGGTTTCAAATCCCGAATTAATTTGGTAATCTAAGCTGGCAGCAGTTGAATAGGAATAGAAAGACAGAATGATTGAAACTTGGCATAACTTCTAATTAAATAAGGCATCCTACCTCACTTGAATTTCTTTTCTGCAATGGGAATTTAGACTTCTAGAATTTAGAGGTTTAATTAGAGTGGGACTAGATTATTGAGGAGATTTGGAAGAACCAGGAAATAAAAAGAGTATGACTGCTGACCAAGCCAAGTTTCAAATTGGAACCTATCCAGCCTACAGGCACGCTACTTTGTAAGGACTCCCCACACCCAGCTCAGTTCTAGTTAATGTAATGATTTTGGAAAGCCATATTAGCATCAAGTGACTCTACTTTCCACCAGTGGCTGTGCTAGTGGTGAGTACATGATCCAAACTGAGGAAGGGATGCATTTTTTTTTTTTTTCCCTTAACTCCAAATGACTGCACAGTCCTGGTGCCTGACCCACAATGTCAGCAACACAAAGCTAACTGTAGGTTTATGTTTTAGGAAGTGAGAATAAGACCCCCTTCAGGGACCCCATTTGGTAGCCTGTGGCCAGTGGATGTAGTTCTCTCCCTTCCCCCCCAGATGTAAATATAGATATTTGCTGAGTGAAAGAAACAATTTTTTATTACTATATTTTTAGAGTAGAAGATCTTCACCTTCTTAAGCATTTATTTAGACATAATTGACAAATTATATGCTAAATGCATTTGAAATATGCATATGTATTTTATTACAAATATAAATAAATATATATGTATATTTACATCTATTTATCTCTTGGTCTATCTACCTATCAAGAGAAGAACAGGATATCTTCCTAGTTCACCTTGGGATCCTTCTGTATTTTGACCAGCTGGCTTCCATGATATATTTTTTTTATTCTTATAGTTCTTTATGATAAATTAATCTATATGTAAATTACCCAGACTGAATTTTGGGTTTTTTTGCCACTAAGGATTTAGACTAAGACAGGAATGTTTTAACATTTAAATGCTACAATAATTTATCAGGAGAAACACAGTTCAGGTCCATATGTACTATCTGTGACAGATGACTAGTTAATTTCTTCTTTAATACTCCCAGGACCTAAAACCTAAGGCTATGAAGCCACTATGTCAAAAATCAGTATGTTTAATTAGTGCAACCCTATAATTGCTGAAAATACTTTTTATTTTGTATTAAAATTTATCTCTGTGTAAATTCAGTCCATCAGTCTTAACTCATATTCCCTTAGAATTATCACAAAATATGGCAGGGACTAAAGAATGTGGACTCTGGCTTCAGATCCAAGATCAGACATTTCCTGGTATTGAGACCTTGGACAAGATACTGCACTTTGTTCTACCCTGGTTTCTGGGTTGTTAATTGTGATTGAAGGGCATAATGTAGGTAATTTACTTGAATCAGTCTGTTTACTAAGCACTAGTCTCTGCTTCAGATTGATAATTAGTGTGTTTGGGGATATTTTGTAAGTTTTTATTTTATTAATTATTTGATAGTTGGTTAGAAAAAAATCCCATTTTTTATTCCATGACAGAAGGTGAGAATCTTTAAGATTTCTTTGGAACTCTTGATTTGTACCCCCACAGCAGATGCCCTGAGTGAAACAACTTGAGAATTGTTTGTCCATGGTGGTGGTAGGAATTGGAGACCAGATGGCTTCTACTTTGAAATTGTTGGTCACTTTCCCCATTTTGTGACCTCTCCTACCTCTCTTGGTCCTCCAGTAGGACTTTCGTGGGACCCTTGTTTAGGAGGAAGCTGAGGCTGCCTGTATAAGCTAAGGAGCTTGTTAACACTTGGAGGAGGCTTACCTAACTTTCCTTCCAGATTGAACGCTTTAGCCTCCCAGTTATTAGGCACTACTGGCAATTAGGAAGGATTGACAGATACACGAGTGCATGACTAACTAGATATAAGTCAGAGATTTGGGGCAACGTAAAGATCATTTCTGATAAAGAAGTAGGCCTCTGCCAAGCATTTCTTTTGAATTTTTATTACACTTTTTTATTTTCAATTTGGATCAATATGAGCCTTTTCTTTTAGAGCAGCAGAGTCATAACTGAAATACTGTTGAGTTTGTGTATAGAGTCAGGCCAGTCAGCACAATTTACCAGTCAGAATTGTCAGAAGTATTACAATGCTTGTAGCTACTCTAAACTTCACAAAGAAAGCTTGTAATTATTAAGTGGATATGTTAGCAAGAATTCTGTTGAAAATTTTCTCATTAGTTTTCTCCTGCCATGAGAGATCTGTACAATTTTTAAAAAATAAGTATTCACAATAATTTTTGCTTTGTTGTGGCCAGACATCCACATGATTGTTTCAACCACATTTCACTTTAATCCAGATAGTCCAATAGGTAATTTATAGACCCACAATTATCACAGGAAATATTGTCACCTGGCAGAGATTCTTCCAGCTTTAACATCACAATGAAGATTTATTTTTCTATGAATAAGTGGTTAATTCTTTGTATAGAATCCCTTTGACATGAAAGAGGTTATTTATATTTAAATCTATGCACCTTACTATATTATTTTTATTTTGTTTTATACTTATATTTAAATCTATGCACCTTATCTATTCCATATTTGGTGATAAATATAACAACCAATTTGTTCCATTTACCACAGCTAGATAACCGTTTTGCAATTTCGTGCAGATCATAAAATGGATAATTTGCAGTGAAATAGTGTTTATCAGAACTTCAGCCATGTACCATACTGGATTCATTACTATATAAGAGTTTAATCACAGAACAGTTTCAAATTTTATTTACTTTACTGCCTTCCTGTCCAGATTCTCGACTTAAAATATTTTTTACTTCCTGGGCTAAAGATGGATGGATGCTTTAGTAATTCACAGCGTAATCAAGAACTGATGAAGTTTCATGGAGGTCACTTATGTCATGCTCTTGTCATCCTTGAGGTTTGTATATGAGTAATTGGGCATTGATGGGCCTTTGTGTAATTGTCAGAGCTCTCCAATACCTAAGAGTTTCCAATCATCTTCAGTTATATAATTAAGTTCATCTACCGTTTCTCTAAGGTCAAGTCTCCACATCTTCAAGAAATCTATACTAGCACTCATTTTCTTAGCAGGACCTTCTGTTGCATTTTAGAGCATTCTGTATATCTGGTATTATGTTTATTCACTGGGTTCCTAACACAGGTATGATGGGGAGCATTGATAGGACAGATGAAATCATTGCCGTCATTGGGCTTACATTTCATGTTATCATACATCATAACATAATACCCAGATACTGTAATTTTTCAGAAAACAGTCAAGATAACAGGGCTGGTCAAGATATGATGTAGTAGAGCATGCAACTCTAAATTTTATGAGTCAGTATAGTGGGCAAACAGCAGTGGAATCACCAGAAAGTCACGAGTTAGAACCAAGACCATTTAGGATGAATGGTTATTAATTCATTCACTTATTCACTCATTACTTTGCTAGGAGCTGCAAATTTAAAAAAAATACTGTTTCCTGTTGATAGTAATAGAGGTAAAAGTAGGAGAACCTGAAATTTTCATTATATATGATAAGCACAAACTGCTAAGAGTGAGTGGAAAGGAGGAGTGCAGACTAAGCCTTCAGATGCATCGATACTGCCCTCAAGAAGCTGAGTGACTCTTGAAGGATGAAAGATTTTTTATAGGAGGAAAGAAAGTTCTAGTCAGAGCTAGTAGAATATGGAAATCCACAATTCAAATATACGTGTCAGAGGCAAGAGACAAGCCCAAATCCCAGGAATAAACGGATAGAGGAATTAGAGGGAAATCCATATCTCATTGAAATTAAGCATGACACAGCTCAGACAGATTTTATAAAATGTTTGGCACTATCTTAGTTAAGTTTGCTCTTTTGGCATCTTAAAATCATCATTCAAGATTTGACATTTCAAGTGGTCTCATTCTTTCAGTGATTGTTAAAAACACTGGGAATAGCAATAGACTGTCCAACATTAAAATTTAACTCCTCTTCTTACACGTAGAGTGACTGTGTGAGTCCTGGCCCTCCAGGAAGAAAATGCCACAATGGGATTAAATGTGTAAGAGATATATTGAGGAAACACCTGTGATGGACAAGGGGGTGAGAGCAAGATAGTCATTAGATTACAGTGCTTGTCTATTATCTGTAAAAGCAGAGTGAGAAGGAACAAGGATTGGGTACGAAGAGTCTCAGACTTCTGTTCAGTTCTAAGAAAGTTTGGCTAGGTCAACGGGGCGTTTCTGAGCCTACCTGTCTTGAGTCCTGTCCTCCAGAAATGGGCCGACATTAATACTTCCACTGTGCTTTCTTTTTTCCTAGGAGCAGCTAGGAGAAGCATGGCCTGGATAGAAACACAGTGGTCGATCAAGGGAATGGCAGATGAGGCTGTCAGTACATTTTGCTCCCCTCAGTGGGTGATCTGAGTGGTGAATTTTCATTTCTGCCACAGAGACTGTGGATGATATGTTTAACTCTTGTAAGGCCAGTTTTATAGTGGGCACAATATAGATAGTAGCATGGCTATCTTTTTGGGATTGTAGTAAGGATAACTGAGTTAATGCCCATATATTGATTATCATAGTGCTTAACATACAGGAACCATTGAGAATATTCTATTTTCTAAAATGCTGTATGCCTTTTTAAAGCAGGGATGTCCTCATCTTTTTTCTTTATCATGGTATATACCATGGTATATATCTACCAGGGCATTACAGTTATAGACCTCATATAATGTTTAATAAATAAATTGCCAAGGCCTACCTGTCAGTGACCATTGAGAACACGCTAATTAGCAAATAAAGCTGAACACCCTGAGGAAATGAGGGCTGTCTCAGAGGGTGTTAGAATGGATTAGTTATGAAATTTGGGCCCATAATAGGTAATTTTGAGAAAGGATCAAAGAAGCAGGTCTCTTCTTGGTTTGAGTGTTGTCAGAAAGTATTTTGTTTGTCTTACCTCATCACACTGGAGTTATCTTGTCTGATGTTGGTGTTCTGTGAGTCATTTCTGTGGAGTAGTGAGAAACATAGCCAAGGTCCTTAGGGCCAGGCCAGCTACCAAATGGCAGCTCTGCGAGTTGGTCAAATTAGAAGAAGCCATAATTCTCACCTAGGGAACTGAAATTAAGGAGCGAGCTAAGTCAGTCACATGGGCCAAAACAAGAAGCATACAGTTTGGGAGATCTCCAGATGCCCAAGCAGATTTTGATTCAACAAGAAATTCAGTGGGTTCAAACTATTTCAGTTTTGTAAATAAGAGTAGCTCTTCTGTTATCTATTGGCAGATCTTTTTAACTGGCCAGTGCTACCTTTAGTAACTGAGTTGTCAAACTACCTACTTATTCTGTGATATGTCAAAGTCAGATTTTCAGGGTGAGAAACAATCTTATCCTTAAAACATCCAAGCATTTAGTCACTGCACTCAATTTTGTTCTGGATCCATATGATGTCCACTAATCCAAACCTTGGGAAACAGGAAAAAAAAATAGATGACAGATAAAATATTGGTTTTTCATTTAGTAACTGGGCCTACCTCTGTCTCTCTGTAAAGTCATAATCCTGAAATTTTAATATCTCTGATAATGTACTTTTGGAAAATCTAATGCAAATTACTCTTTAAACAGATTAGTGTAATATTCCTACTCTTGTTTGGTCTCTAAAACAATGAAAGGTAAATATATTGGTTGATGGTGCTTGAGTTTATAACCATTTGGCAACTAATTCAAAATGCCATCTGTGTCCATTACACTGTTCTAAAGCCATTCACACCCTTCAAAATGTCACAACTAATCACACTGCATCTCTAGCCTCCAGAGAACAGAAGCTTCACACCAGCTCTATTTGTTCAGTCACAGTGCTTTGTACAATCAAGCATATAATCAACCTTTTGTTAGATACTTTGAAAATTTCCAAACCAAAACAAAAGAATAACCCAGACCAATAAGTGATTTTTAAAAAAGAATGAAGTTTCTATTCAAATGTATTATCTCACTCCACAAGTACTTCCAACCTCACACCTTCCCTTTCTCTAACTAAAAGTCTGAAATTAGCACATATCCATTTTCGATTGTTTTCAGTGGCACCACTTCATCTACTGAATTAAGTCTGACAACAATGCCTGTCCAGGCTATGGTAAGATGGTGCAAATGACAAGTGGTAATTGACAGATCACTTCAGCAGAGAGACAGTATGCATAAATATCAGACCATGTTCCTAATGAAGTCCAAAAGAATAAAGATTAACTAGTAACATTTGTAATGTTCAGGTTTGAATTCTTGGAGTCCTTGACTTAATAGGATCTTAGCTCTTCAAAAAAAATTGAGTATTATATCTTAATAATCTCCAGATTTAATAAAAAGTCCATAAGACAAAATTAATTTCCAGCATTTTAACTACAAATTATACTTATTGTGACTTCAGCCTTATTAAGTAATTAGATCAATATAGGAGTCCCTGTCTTAAGCCCTTAAAGATTTCCCAGATCAGTTCCTCTTTGATCATTGTTATACTCTGCTACCTTTTAAATCTGGGACTTTTTATGTGTCACTCTTGATTTACCCCTATTTTTCATACAGAGTATGTGTTAGTTATTGAATATCAGGGACACTACAATTTTATCTCAAATCTATCCCATCAAAGACTCAACTAAAGTTTTGTCCACATGCAAAAACAATCTTGCTCAATGCCTGATATAAGAAAGAAATACCAACTGTGAATTGGGAGAACATATTGATGAAAACAACATATTTATTCTTGATCATCATGATTGATCATTATTGATCACTTGATTTTTATAGGTAGTTGAGACAGAGAATAGGAAGATTAAAAGGATATAGTTTGTGCCCTCCAGAAATGTAGAATCCACTAAGGGAAAGATTAAAAGTATATTTAAGGACATAGGAAATCTGAAATGGCATAGGCAAGAAACAAATTATTCAAAGAAAAGAGATGCAAAGAAGAGAGTAGTCATAGTGAGTAGGGGCATTGGGAACATTTTTAGTGAAAGACTGATATTTGAGATGAACTTTCAAGGATGGATAGAATCTCGATATGTGGGCAGAGTGATAAGTGAAAATTCCAGGTGGGTGGGGGAGCCTGAGCCAAAACATGAAGATGGAGATGTTAAATACCAAGGTGAAATGGTTTTTTCAAGTAATTTGTACTTGGGAGGATAAATTTGAATAGAAAAATGGGAAGATGGGAAATAAGCAGGCAGCTAAGAGAATAATGCATTCATTCACGTAGGAAATACTGAAGAATAGACCCATGATAAACATAAAAAGGAAAATAAAGGGGACAGCTGAGAAAAAGCTACAGCGATTGACTCTAAATGACTTAGTGACTGATTGGATGTGGGTGAATTGAAAGTAAAATATATGCATAATATATGCTTTTTTACTGCAGACTTTGAGTTCTATTCTTCCAAAATGATTGGAAGGACTGTAGTACATAGAAAACCATATGGAAAATGATGACTCAGCTATGCATAAGGTGTCAAGTGCATCCTCTGGTTTTGAGGGAAACATAATGAGTAGTTTGGATAGGATTGGAACAAAAATTAGTCATGGGTACATTTGATTGTGAAAGACAGTCATCTTGCTAAAAACAGGTTTCCTGCTGGAAATCTAGGAATGACAGGGTGTAATGACTTTGTGTATAAGATTGTTATAACATAAAACAAACAAAAATAAGAAACTAGTTCTGGGAAATTCTGGGGCAATAATTTATTGTTAATCATTTATTTTCATCAATGAAGATAACTTCTCTCAATTTTGGTTTCCACTCTGAAAAAAAAACTGGGGTTTATGCTATGAATCCAATGCCCTCTTTTTGAAGTTTAAAGAGAAATCATTTTCTTTTTAAAGTTTCAAAAGAAATACTAAGTGAAATTAACCCATAATCCCTATATTCAATTCAGATATCCTTGTTAAAATTCTAAGTAATTTTATTTATTTTGTGAACTAGAGAAATTGTATACTTTTTATTCTATCAAACATACATTTGATATTAAAAAGCAGAGATGGAGAACTACAGATTATTTTACTGTTTTGAAATTGTGAGGGGCAATAAGCCAAAGAAAATTTTTAAAGACAGTATTTGTGAAGATTTTTTAGGAAACTTACATAGTTTTTTTAAAAAAAAAAACTTTTTTTTTTTTTTAACAAAATCTTACTAGTTTTATGCAATTTACATTTAACAAATAGGATTTCTAAGTGGCCTATTAAAATGTATATGTATATTTGTGAGAATGTATTACATGTCATTAAGGGCTTACTGTATAATTTTATCAGATTAGTTGGGCTCTAACCCACTGTGAACCTTAATGGACTTGGAAAACTGAAATATTAATGGGGAAGGTAAATGTATTGGTTGAGATGTCCTTGGTGTGGTTAAAAAAGTGAGTGCATATATCTATCTATCTCTATCTCTATATATCTATATCTATCTCACACACACACACACACACACAGATAGATAGATAGATAAATGCCTTAAGTAACAAAGAAAATTTATTGGTCACTGAAATGGTAAAGAATGGAATCAGGCTGGCCTTCATCTAATAGTTGGCTTCCCACATGGTGGCTCTTGCAGAATCTATCTATGTATATCACCATGCCTAGAGATAGATACAGAGAATTCTCTTCCTACCAACTTCTAAACAACCACTGTGCTGCACTCTGATCCCTACCTATGGCCAAGAGAGTATCAAGTTAGCAGCTACGCTGAACCAGGCACCTTGTAAAGGAGATAAGATTTTTTGATTGGCTTAGCAAATCAAGATTTTTGCAGAACTGGGTGAATATGAAGATTGGGTTACAGTTGGGAGGCATGTAACATGGATATGGGGGGGAATACCATGTCTACTACCTATAGTATGAGTCTCTACAGAAGAAGGGAGCTGAGAGAAGGTGCTGGGAAGGTAGAGACGGAAGAAATCAAAGCCCTGGTGAAATGGAAGAAGTGTCCTTATCTTGGTCTCTGGGCTGGAGGCTTGGGGACTCAGAAGAAAAAGATTGAATGGCTCTGAAAAGCAAGTAAAATTCCTTTTCATTTTAGTTTTGCTCCTATCTACATCTCATTTGGCACTAAAAATGGGCAGCCTCAATATATGAATCTGTATTGAAAACACAAACCTGAGGGGCGCCTGGGTGCCTCAGTTGTTAGGCATCTGCCTTTGGCTCAGGTCATGATCCCGGGGTCCTCAATTGAGCCCCACATCGGGTTCCTTGCTCGGCGGGAAGCCTGCTTTTCCCTCTCCCACTCCCCCTGCTTGTGTTCCCTCTCTCGCTGTGTCTCTCTCTGTCAAATAAATAAATAAAATCTTTAAAAAGAAAAAAAGAAAACACAAACCTGAGAATGTTGCAGTCATCTTCAATGTGTTAGGAACAGGTGGCCTCACTTATAAACCAAACTGTTATTAAACCAAAAAACCTCAATTTTTATAAAAGGTTATTAAAGAGTAACTGTTATTTACTTAGAAATAATTTTCACCTAGCAAAACTATGCACATTATAATTCTGAAGAATTAGGATTATGACAATAATGATAGCATCTGTTGAGCGCTTCATATGTCAAACACTGCAATATTTTTATGTGCCTTATCTTTCTTAATCTTCACAACAACCTGATGAAAAAGGTGCTTCTATCATGTCTCTATTTTTTAAAATGTTTTGAGGTATAACTTAAAAAGTCATCCTATGTTAATGTACAGTTCTGTGAACTTTGATAGATGAATAAAGTTATATGATCACACTCTAATCAACAGTCCTATTACCTGCAAATATTCCCTGATGCCCTTTCGGAATCAGTAGTATCTCCTCATCTACAGCCCATAGTAGCCACTGATTTGTTTTGTGTCCTCATGTCTTTGACTTTCCGTAATATCATATAAATGAAATTATACAATATACAACCTTTTATTTTTGGCTTTTTTCATTTGCATAATGTATTTGAGATTCATCTGTGCTACGGCAGATATCCATGTGTGCACCAGTAATTCATCCCTTTTATTCTTGAGTAGTATTATATTATATGGATGCACCACAGATTGCCCATTCACAAGTTAATGATTATTTGGGTTGTTTTTTGGTGATTATGAATTTTGGTGATTATACATAAAGCCACAATAAATATTTGCATTGGATTATTTTGGTATGGATATATAGTTACTGAGACGTATGTTTTCATTTCTCTTGGGATATTAGCAATGGAACTGTTGGGTTGAATATTAGGTGTATGCTTCATTTAAGAGTGAGGAACCAAGTAATTAATAGGTTAAGTAACTAGCCTAGTTTCACATAGTAATTAGTAGACCGGAGATTTAAATAAAAGCAATCTAACCCCAGATTACATGGCTTTAACCATATGTGATCTCTATCTTAGTAAGAAATTAGTACAAAGAAGATAACTGCTTCGTTTTTCTGGATTGAATATTCTTCTACCGCTGATTATGTGCTATAAACCTGGCGGTATAAAAGAAAGGCTGTCAGGGATTCAGGGATTAGGGTTAGCTCCTTACTGCAGATCCTGCTCTAGTTACTTTATTTTTAGAGTTAGTTACCTTAATGTCAAAGGAATTTCTTGAATTTTTCTTCCAGGATCTGCAATTAAACATTGTTTACATATGAGATCAACATCTCAAGGACAAAGCACTCACACATATACACACACACACAGGCAGACACACACACACACAAAACCTTCTCTGTGAAATATTTTTTCTTTCTACTTGGCCACCCCAAATTTGGAAGCTACTATATGCCAGAATAATAAAGACAAAAACACCCTTAGATGTCTTGAGTTCTAATCCCTTTGCCTTACAGATGGGAAAAAAAGGGACTGCCTTCTGCAAAGCACTGAGCAAGTCCGTAACAGATTTGTTTTCCTCTCAGATTTAATATTCTCCAAATTTCTTTTATAGTTACTTCTCTTACTAAATTCAGCATAAGTAAATATAATAAATATGTATTAGTGTCTGCTAATATGACAGTAATATTTGGCTATTTTGAAAACACTCATCATCATTATCAATTATCACAACCATCTCCTGATAATTTTGAGTCAGTAATTCAACTAACAGTATTGCAACATTAGTTATTTACATTTTCCTGACCCTGTCATTTCTGGAGAGGGCACTTTCAGCCTCATAGTAACTATCAAATTCTCTTAATCTCCTGATAGACCTTCTTATTTCTTTGCCTGTTCACAGTACCTAAATCCAGGCAACTATGGGATGATCTGGCCTGTTGTTTACTGGCAATGTAGCAGACTACCCACTTACAGTGGTTAAAAGTGCTGCTTTTCAACTGCTTTTTTTTTTCCAACTTTACTGAGGTATAATTGACATATAATGTTCTGTAACTTTAAGGTGTACAATGTAATGACTTGATATATGGGCCGATTTTTTACTCATCTTAGTAAACATTTTGCCAAGGCAAAGATTACCATGACCAATTTCCAATTTTCCAGATTTTCTGTTTTAATACTCCTTTCTTCCTTTCTGTTTCTCCTATTATTCTTCTAGAATATATCAATTACTCCTGTACTCAGCTTTTGGCTCATGGTCACTATTGAAAAATTAATCATTGTTCAGGTTTTGCTCAATGAAAACTTAATTGCCACCCTTTTCCCAACTCTAACAGGATTTCTATATTTTTTAAGCATCTTTAAACCAGGAAAAGACTTAAAATTCCCTTAAGCATTCAAAACTAAATTAAATTTAGAAGTAAATTATGGGTAGACTTGGCAAATGTTCCCTGAGTAAAAATCCTCACATCATAAAGATAAAGGGATATTGGGCTGTTAAGGCTAGTTCTGCTCCTGGTCACCTTGAACATTCACCCATTTACAGAGGATTTCTTGAAACATTTATATATCATTAGCTTATTTCCTTGTTTATCAGAAGCCTAAGTTGTTTCTTCTTCATATTAGCGCGTTTTAAAGGATCTATTCCAGTATCATTCTTTTTGAATAACTTAGAGAATATATAAGCTAAACCACCACTGGCTAGATTAGAGCAGGTGTTTTTGATACTCAATATTTATTTTTAAACATTTATTTTGTCCATTCTTTAGAAGGACTTATAACAAAACAACAGTAAATAAGCTTGTGGCTTAGGTTTCAGCAAATTAGCAGAGTTTGTTTTGGTTAGGGGTTCACTATTAGGTCAGTGGAAGTTTCTGCTAACTTCAGAAATGCTTTAACAGATTTTGTGGAGCTAATGCACTGGCCAGACTAAACTTACTCTGTCCCTGGCCTTTATGTTCATATCGGAAACCCTTGGGAGCACTGGGTCTCCAAATTTCACTCTGGAGTGAGACTTTCTCAGTTTAACTTCTCATTTAGGGGTCACTGCAGTGCACCTTAATTGGTAGAGGGTGGCACATGTCTTGAGCAGATTAGCCTTCAGCGTGCTTGGGAATGTGTTTTGCTAATGGTGTGTCCTGGACTTCATTTACTTTTTATCCTGGGCTGAAAACTTCATATTTGTGAATAAAGCATGGCTGGGTTCATTGTATTTATCTGTTTATTTCTGTAGCTAAGTTACAAAGCAATAAATTACTATCTAAGATGTCTGCATGCTCAGCACTGAGAGACCCATGTTAATAAGTGGTTTACTAGCTAGCATGAAAGATCCTATGAATTTGCAGCATATGAACATTGTGCTGTGACCAACTATCCCTTACAGGTCTGGGATAATTTAGTGATTACAAAGCACTCACATGACTGCTGCTGCAACTAACTATTACTACTTACAATAATTAGAAGAATATTTAATTAAATAATCTGTATCTGTATCTGTTTAGTCGCTGTGCTAAATGCTTTGCAAGCGTTGTCTCATTTGATATTTACCAAAACCCTACATAATCATTATATAATGTTATGTATTAAAATAGAATCATAATGCACCATAATCTATTAATATTCTCCCCATTGTAAGTATGGGAAATTGAAACTAAAAAGAGGTTGAAAGTTTGTATGAAGCTCACATAGATAGTAATGGAGTTGGTGGGAAGAGGATATGGATCCAAGTCTTAATGGATCTAAAGCCATGCTTTTGAGTACAGAAGTAGGAAGAGCAAGCGCTAAATATGGATGCAGTAACCCCACAGTCTCCTTCCCAAGACCTTCTGTGGAACTTACAAAGTGCCATAGTTGAAGATCTCATTATATTTACTTATTTACTTATTTTTTGGTCTTCCACATCAGAAGACATCCTAGTGGGGATAAAGATGTGTCTGATAAATAAAACCAACTATTACAGAGGGGCACCTGGGTGGCTCAGTCAGTTGAGGATCCAACTCTTGACCTCAGCTCAGGTCTTGATCTCACGGTTTTGAGTTTGAGCCCCACACTGGGCTCCGTGCTGCGCCTTACAGAAACCAATGTATACTAAGGAATTCTGTTAGTGCTACTTTTACTCCCATTTGACCTTTAATGTAATTATCCTTATTTCCTCTTAGAACTGTACAGTTTGATTGTGGGACACTAAGTCAATCTTAGGTGCTACAGGGCAACTTGGTCTCTTTCCCATCTGGGTAAGTTGTAGATCCGTGACACCACTTTTATATTTCTTACCTAAGTTATTGTGTTGGTGGTCCCCAACACCACCCATAGGTTCATTTATTTGCAAGAACTCAGGAAAGTTTCTATACTCATGGTTACAGCATATTACAGTGAGAGATACGGACTACAGTCAGCAAAGGTAAAATGGGCAGAGTCCAGGAGAGACCAAGTTCAAGTTCAAGTTCAGTTGTCTTCTACCAGTGGAGTGGTATGGACAGTGTTTAATTCTTCTAAGAGCAGTGTGTAAGCTTACTTATCTTACAGGGTTTGGTAAAAAAATTTAACATCAGCTTAGACATTTCAATGCACATGCTTATATTTATTCCCATAAAGGTTGCTAACACTAACATCACAGCTTTGAACTTAGGACTCAGAAACTCTATCAAAACCATGCACCAACAAGCACCTGCAGAATCAATGGGGAAGTGCATTTGGTGGAGTAGGGATAAAGCTTAGGGTTTTTCTCTTGTCAAAAAGTACTTGACTAGTTTTGAGCTTCATTGTGGGAAAAAAAAAAAAACTCTTAAGCCTTCTTGGCCTCTGATAATAGATCAGAATAATAGAAAATGCACTTGATGCTCTATAACCTCAGTCTCTGTTCTCTCTTGAAAGAGTAAGATTAGTTGAGATATACTTGTGGATTTACTTCCCTAATATTTTGGCTTGCTTAGTCAGTTTACAGAGGAAACATACTAGCCTATGTAAAATGTCCTTCGTAGCTCTATCTGCCATGGGAATGATTTTAGTTGAATAGAAACAGAAATAAACCAAGGAATAGAAAACATATATGATTTTTAGATTATTTTCTATGTAGATTCCATTAAGGAGAGAGCAGAAATATTTGAAATAGATCTTTTTTTTTTTACTGACTGAGATACAGAAATTTATATCCACAGTTTTATTGACTGGTGATTTTAACAACCTTGAGGTTGGTTTGCTCTTTGCTAGTATATAGAACCATGAAGAGTTTGCAATGATCAGAAATTCTGATTCCTTCCACCAGGAATTTATTTTCTCCTTTCTCTCATATTTGCTTTCATAGATACTTTTCTCATTTGCTGCAAGTGATGATGAAGTCAGGTTTCCTTTAGAGTGCTGTTCTTCATGCAATTATTTTATCCACACAAATTTCTTTTAACTTAGCCAATGGACAATACTCTGGTTTCTCTTCAGATCGCATAAATCTTTCGCCTTTTACTTAGCCAATGGACATTATGGAGTTTCGATGGGTTGTACCCATATAGCAGCATTGGATTATTATATTGTTTACATTCTCTGGAGAAATCATTCCTGCTAAAAGTTCTTTGTCTACTTGATAAAAAAGTCCTTATGAAATGCAATATATCAATATCCCCAAATTATGGCATATAGAAACTATTAGTTGATCTACACTGAGGAAACCTAGTATCTGTCAAATACTCATAAGAATTCAGTTTTTCTTGTTTCATATTTTAACCTGTGGCTTTAGGACTTGAACCATTTATTAGTCTCCTTCACCCAGCCATGACCTATATTAAATTGACTATAATCACCATTATAAAGTTAATTTCAGAAATAAAGCCAGTATAATAACTTATACAGATATTATAAATCTTCTCATTCACTTATTTATTCAGTTACTAGTTGCTGTGGACTTAATTGTGCCCCTCCAAAATTCATGTATTGAAGCCCTAACCCCTAATGTGACAGTATTTGCAAATGGGGACTTTAAGTAGTAATAAGTTTTAGATGAGGTCCTGAGAGTGGGGCCCTCATGGTGGGATGGTGCTCTTCTAAGAAGAGATGCCAGAGAGTTTCATCTCTGTCTCTACCATGTAAGGACACAGCAAGAAGGTGTCTGTGGGCCAGAAAGAGAGCCATCACCAGAACCCAACCATACTGGTGCCCTGATTTCACACTCCTAGTTTCCAGAACCATGAAAAATAATTTTTTGTTGTTTGAGCAACCCAGTCTATGGTTAATGGCAGCCCAAACTGACTAAGACACTCACTAAACAGCACGTTAAATGGTTCCTAGGTGCTTAGCATGTGATTATGTGCTGAGGATACCAAGATGTTGTATTATGATAATTCTGTAAGCAAGTGACAATAATCTAACTCAGTTTATTTAAGATAAAAAGATGGGAAGAGATTTGCGTGGAAAATACAAAGGTACCTCTGATTTCAGGCATGCTAGATCCAGATACTTAAACAGTATTACCTAAGTTTATCTTCTTTTCTCTGCCTCCTATCTTTTTTTTTTGCCTCTACAGTATGTTGACAAAAGGACCATAGCATTTCTTGGTGCCTAGGCTTATTACGTAGCTCATAATCTCAGTCCATTTTTTCATAATCTTTCCAGAAAATATTGCAAGGTGATCTCTAATATTTTTCTTTCTTGAGTCACATGCTAATCTCTTCAACTATTTACTCTGGCTAAGAAGATACAATATTCTAATGATTCTAATCTAGTTCATGAGTTTACCTGTGATGTTTTAGTGTAGGAAGGGTATACACACACTCATAGTCCATAATGACTGAGAATGAGGGAGGTTGGTTCTTTTATAAATTAACTACGGATAGTAAAAACAGAGCTCCAGTTCTTACGGTGTTTTTTCTCTCTCTCTCTCTCTTTGTCTCTCTCTCTCTCTCTCTCTCTCACACACACACACATACACACATGAAGTGATATATTAAACTATAGAGCTTAGTTCCTGACTACTTTTCAGAGATATAAAACAAAGTTTGCCTGAGGAGGTTGATTTTAATCTGGCATTGAATAGTAAAGATTTGACCAAGTAAAATAAAAAAGGTTCCTTATGAGAAGCATTCCAGTTACAAATTAACACTGGATTCGGACTATAACCACACATTCCCATATGTAGAAAAAATAATCATCTCCATTAAAATATTTATCTACCCTGACTTAGGTCATAATTCTAAGAATTATATTTCATATATAGAATTCTATAGAATTGTATAATTCTAACAGTGGCCATTCTTTAAGTTAAAGATTTCCAGTAAAGATGATCTCTGCCCCCCAGGACTTGTACTGAAGAGGTTGATCCCAATATTACCTCACACTAAAAGCGCATTAGGGCCTTACAACAATGCCTGACACTCAAAGACAACAAAATCATCCACCTTTAATAAATCAAAATCAGAAAATTCCATTCACACAGAGGAACTTATCTTGTCTACTCAACAATTTGAATTTTTTCTCAGTATATGCTGTGTTAGTCCATTTGGGTTGCTGTAACAAAATAACACAGACAGGGTAGTTTGTAAAGAGAAATTTATTTCTTGCAGTTCTTGTGGCTGAAGTCCAAGATTAGGGTGTCAGCTGGATTTGGTATCCAGTTAGGGACTGCTATTTGATGGCTCATAAGTGCAGCTAACCATTTGTCAACAAATTATTATCTTAAGTTTCTGGGGCCAGAAATCCAGAATTGGTTTTATGAAGCTAAAATCAGAGCTCTGTTGCTCTGGAAGTGCTAAGAGAGAATTCATTTCCTTGCATTTTCTAGTTTCTAGAGGCTATGTGCTTCCTTGGCTTGTAGCATTTACCTCCATTTTCAAAGAACATCACTCTAACTTTTATATCCCTCATTGTATCTCCTCTGAGCCTCCTGTCTTCTTCCTTTAAGGACCATTGTAGTTAAATTGGGAGTACCCAAATAATCTCGCCATCTCATGAACCTTAACTTGATCACATCTGCAAAATCCTTTTTTCCATGCAAGGTAATACATTTGAAGGTTCTGGGGATTAGAATGTGGACACTTTTAGGGCCATATCATTCTGTCGACCACAGTACCTTATCTGCCTTCCAAGTAAGCACAAACAATAATTTTACCAAATGACTTGCCTCATCATAACATGGAGAACATAGTTCTAACCTTCAAAATCAGTTCACTGTCCTCACTGTGGGACTCAGGCTGATAGAGCACCTGCTATCTGCAATATTACCAATGGCACTGGCAGAGAAAATAGAGCTCTGGGTAATTTTATACTATAAACAAAGGTCCCAGAAGTGATACATATTACTTTTGCTCAAAAGTTATTGGCCATGGTGAGTCTTATGATCCTAGGAAGTATGATCTTAACAGGTTTTCAGAAGGGAAAAAGAAAAATAAATGTCAAACATCAGCATTGATCACCCCACAAAAATATTTTATTCCCCCACAGATATGGTTCATTCTTAGTACATCTTTCATATCACCTAATTTTCAGGTCATAGGCTTTTTTTTCTACGGTCTTTGTAGAAAAATGTTTGGGATAATTATGATTTTCTATATATTTGCCTAAATGTATATGTTTCTATGTATCAGAAAAAAATGCTGGATCTAATATTTTCAGGATTTTTTCAAGCAAATATCTCTTCATTTTGTTAAATCTTTTCTTCCTTCATAGAAACTTTTCATATCTGCTGTCAGCTTTTTTAAAAAATTTTTTATTGTTATGTTAATCACCATACATTACATCATCAGTTTTTGATGTAGTGTTCCATGATTCATTGTTTGTGCATAACACCCAGTGCTCCATGCAGAACGTGCCCTCCTTAATACCCATCACCAGGCTAACCCATCCTCCCACCCCCCTCCCCTCTAGAACCCTCAGTTTGTTTTTCAGAATCCATTGTCTCTCATGGTTCGTCTCCCCCTCCGATTTCCCCCCTTCATGCTTCCCCTCCTGCTATCTTCTTTTTTTTTTTTTTCTTAACATATATTGCATTATTTGTTTCAGAGGTACAGATCTGAGATTCAACAGTCTTGCACAATTCACAGCACTCACCATAGCACATACCCTCCCCAGTGTCTATCACCCAGCCACCCCATCCCTCCCACCCCACCCCCCACTCCAGCAACCCTCAGTTTGTTTCCTGAGATTAAGAATTCCTCATATCAGTGAGCTCATATGATACATGTCTTTCTCTAATTGACTTATTTCGCTCAGCATAATACCCTCCACTTCCATCCATGTCGTTGCAAATGGCAAGATCTCATTCCTTTTGATGGCTGCATAATTGCTGGATCATATGGTAGCTCTATCTTCAACTTTTTAAGGAACCTCCATACTGTTTTCAAGACGGGTCGGGTGGGTGTGGCTTTCGTGCGAGCCCCTGACTCGCGCACGTGTTAGACTCTTTGGTCCGTGTTTCAAGACGTCCATACTGTTTTCCAGAGTGGCTACACCAGCTTGCATTCCCACCAACAGTGTAGGAGGGTTCCCCTTTCTCCGCATCTCTGCCAACATCTGTCGTTTCCTGACTTGTTAATTTTAGCCATTCTGACTGGTGTGAGGTGGTATCTCATTGAGGTTTTGATTGGATTTCCCTGATGCTGAGTAGATGTTGAGCACTTTTTCATGTGTCTGTTGGCCATTTGGATGTCTTCTTTGGAAAAATGTCTGTTCATGTCTTCTGCCCATTTCTTGATTGGATTCTTTGTTCTTTGGGTGTTGAGTTTGATAAGTTCTTTATAGATTTTGGATACTAGCCCTTTATCTGATATGTCATTTGTAAATATCTTCTCCCATTCTGTCGGTTGTCTTTTGGTTTTGTTGACTGTTTCTTTTGCTGTGCAAAAGCTTTTTATCTTGATGAAGTCCCAATAGTTCATTTTTGCTCTTGCTTCCCTTGCCTTTGGCGATGTTTCTAGGAAGAAGTTGCTGTGGCTACGGTCGAAGAGGTTGCTGCCTGTGTTCTCCTCTAGGATTTTGATGGACTCCTGTCTCACATTTAGGTCTTCCAACCATTTGGAGTCTATTTTTGTGTGTGGTGTAAGGAAATGGTCCAGTTTCATTCTTCTGCATGTGGCTGTCCAATTTTCCCAACACCATTTGTTGAAAGAGACTGTCTTTTTCTCATTGGACATTCTTTCCTGCTTTGTCAAAGATTAGTTGACCATAGATTTGAGGGTCCATTTCTGGGCTGCTATCAGCTTTTATTCTCCTACTTTTTATTGATAGGCATGCAGAGAACAAAGGCAATAGTGACTAGACAAGAGGTATGAGCCCTCCTTGCTGACTCTTTACCTGAAACTCCTTACAATGTCTACTCTATTTCCAGTAGGCTGATGTCCTCTAAGCATTTAATTTTTTAAAAAAATACTGCTGCTGAAAACCAACTAAGCCAAAATTCCAATTCTTCCTTAAATCTTTTGGTTATAATAGCAGTCATCCTTGGCCATTTTCAACCTGAATTCCTGTCTTCCTTATGATCATTTTCAAAATGTTCTGTTCTTTGTAAACTCATAAGAAAATACATTCTTTTCCCTCTCTCCCAAGTTCTAATACTCATCATTCTATAGAAGTAGAAAGAGTTCTAAGCTTTTAATTCTATCCTACCCGCCCCCTGTCTTCCCCTACTGCAAAGTTGTGTTCAGTATAACTAGATCACTCAGTTTCCACTGAAACAGAGATTTACAACAACAGGAAAGTAGTTATTTGTATACAGACAGAAAAAAATGGGGTATTCAGTACAAAGCAAATGCTTCATATAGTGAAAAACCACATATCTTTTACCTAATACAAGACTTCTCAGTCTCAACACTGCTAACATTTTATTCCAGCTAACTCATTGTTGTGGGAGGCTGAACTGTGTGTTTTAGGATATTTAGCAGCATACCTGCCTTCTACCCACTAGGTGCCAGTAGCATCGTCCTGGTTGTGACATCATAAATGTCCGTAAACATTGCCAAATATCCCTGCGGAAAGAGAGGCAAAATCACCTCTGATTGAGAACCAGTGACCCAATAAGTATTGTGTCCTTTCCTATCCTGTTAAACAAGTCAGACTTCTAAAAGATACTGTATTATCTTGACCTCATTTGTAAATAAAAACACTCCTAACATTCTTAACCACTGCAACAATGCATTAAATTGATATGTAACTAGCGAATCTTAGAGCATATGGGGAGGAGGTAAGCTTTAATTGAGTGCTTGCATATGGATGAAAAAATTAATTAAAACTGCAATAGTGTGTCATTAAAATCTCTCTGACATGTTAAATCACTGAGACTGTTCCTAAGGAAGGTGAAGGTAAGATGTCTTTGCTAATCCTTTGCTATATAATGCCACGCTTGGAGATTTGCTTTGCTTCTTCCTCTGTTTCAGATTATTTCCTGGAGCTCATTAAACACTCTTCTGCCTGCTTCCATAAACACTAGTTGGGGTATTTTACTTATTTTAATAATCAACTCATCCTGTTTTCCTTGGGCTCTCTCTAATGCTCAGAACCATATTATAAGTTTTGTCTGCCCTCCTAATTTCCCCATCAATTTCTTAAAGATTTAGCATGCTTGCAATCTGTGAAGCTAAACATTCAGGAGGGGAAAAAAAAAGGACTTTGAAGCAGCTTGGAATACCTGCAGCTGTCTGAAAAAGGCACAACCAAAGACAATGACATACAGAAGCTCCAGGTCCATGTGCAGTTAGACACGTTAGGCACATGTGTGCTGGAAGGCCCAAGCTAACAGCTGGAAATCAGGATCTTAATTCCCCAGTTTAATTATTTAAGGATTTTGGACTTAAAGTCATTGATGTTCCTATTCTGGGAATATTGGTCATAAGGTGGAGAGGCTGGGAAGAGTTAATAATGACAAGAAACACAGTTTTTACCATTGAGATGTTTATGCTTCAGATCAGGTCTAACACATCACCTTAACTTTAATTTGTGCTTCTGTTCAGTCCATTCCCTACAACCTATTTGAGTCATTCTAATCAGGGACTTTATGCATGTATATTATTTTATCTTACCATTTTTGCAAGGTTCTTGTTTTTATCCAAAACTTTTTTCTCCTCCTTTTTTTGCTTATTATTTCATATTTACCTCTTATGAATAAAATTTAAATATCACTATGGAATTACCTTTCTCATCCATAGTATTTTTTGGAACCTGCTATAGTCTGATGATCTTATTATGTTGGTAATAATAATAAGTCTAAATATTACTATGAATTGATTATCATATACTTTTCTTTATAGTTACAGGTATTAAAATTTTAATCCTTTCGTAAGTCTTAGAAAGTAATACTTATTCCTCAAATACAAGTGACAAAAATTAGGCAAGGGAATGTTAAGTAATTTGTATAACAGTGAATAACTGGTGGGGACAGGATTCAAATTCAGACAGCCTAACTGCTCCTGAGTTAGGATGAGGTTGAGGTTGGGGCCCCTGCTTATCCTCTGAGACCTTATATTTACATACTTGTGGAGATATTTCCAATACATAGATTACATAGATTATACTTCAGTTTTAAACCAGAATTTGGCAAACCTGACATTAAGTTTTTTGTTCGTTTGTTTGGTTTTGGTTTTGGTTTTATCGTGAGCTGGTTGGTAAATTTGGTGGGAAGTGAAGGAGAGGTTAAGGAAGGCAAAGCCAAGTTCATCAGGATTCCTGTTAGTGCTTTCAAGGTGCTTTGTTTTATTACATTTGATTTGCATATTAGAGGAGATGGGTATATACTTCAGGAAGATAGAAATAATGATGATAGCAAAACATTCTTAACATGCTTTACACTTTATATATAATCTATATATATAATCTTACTAAGTTTACTTTTACTCTAGGAAAAGTAAACGTAAAACACCTGTTCTAAGAAAAAAGGTTTATGACTTCACCAAGATTACACAACTCTAGACTTCTACCACAGAAGGTAATAACGATGGGATTTTTATTATTCAATGCCTAATTTATGTTTATTTTCCTAAAACTGCCTTCCTCTTCAGATAAACACACGTGCATATCCACACACACACATCCGCATGTTCACTTCTCTCCTCCTGTGAATACCACAAAATGGTATTCACATCCACTCACATCTCACATACACAAGAATCCCCCCATACATGTAATACATTTGCAGGTCTTCCTCAGCCAACAAAAGAACCCTGAGCTCCCTAAATGATCCTGTCTCCCTCCTGTTTACTCTCATAAGGCCTAGGTTAGGGGATCACTGAAAGTGGATGCTTGGGTGATAGGTTCTTTATTAGCAATATTCAAAGATAAGTTTGGTCAAAATAATATTCAAAATAATCTGAAAGTATATTTATTGTGAAAATTGTAAAATGACACTTTCATAGAGTCAATATATTTGGCATCCTTTCCCCTCAAGAGTCTTTCTGTAGGAAAAAAGGGAATAGAAGAAAAGGGAAGGGGAGGGAATCCTGTGATCGTCAATTAAAATGCCATAGCTAACAACAGCAACATGAAGTCTTAGACCTTTACCCTTTGGAATGTGAAAGTGCATTTTCTGGTGAGTACATTTCATTCTAGTAAGTGTTGTTTGATTAAAGGGGACTAAATCAGGGCCAGCCCAGGACAGGGGTGTAGGGGTGTAGGACCTCACAGAGGTCCATACTTCTTTCAGAACACAAAGGCTCTCTTCCAGTATCACCAAACCTCAGATTACAAACACTTGTCCAGTTCCATTGCTGTTATGAGTGTCGCTGTTGTCAGTGTCAAGTAAGATGTTTACTGTAAAAAAATAACGTCTTGTATTACGACGATAAGGGTGATGTAAAGAGAACCTGGGAAAGGTGGGTAGAGGTGAGTTGGGGTGTTTTTCAAGTTGAATTCTTTTTCTTTTTTGATGTAAAGTAGCCCTCATCTCTCTTGGCTATTCTGTATCCCTCACGTTACATATCCCATTCTTCAATCTGATGGCTCAGGTGAAATGTAATTTGGTTGCTACCTAGCCACTTTCTCTCCTTTGCTTCTGGGGCTGGGCACATATTCCTTGCTGCCACTGAGCCCAGAACTCCAAGGGGGTGAGACTATCCCCACCCCCGCTTTTCTGTCCTGTTCACAGCTGGAGAGGCATCACCATGTCACCTGCATTGGATATCCAACATTCTTAGACCTTTTTCACTAAGCCCTCTACACACCAGAAGTATTCCTACATGCCATAATTAGATGTGTGAAAGTAGTCAAAATCAGAAAAATCCGAAATAGTACCTTAGTATCAAGAAATATGGCTACTTTGCAATTTTAGAAGGCTCTTACAAATGCATTTGAATGAGACCTCGTGTAAAGTTTGTCAAATATACTATGTATTCACACACACACAAAGTTAAAAGAAATTATATTTGATAAGTTAAATAAAGGAATATGCACTGAAATAGCTCAGGCTTGTGGAAGGACTCAGTCAGAGTCTGATATCCAGAACTCAGGAATCAGAAGACCAACTGAGCCCTGGAAAATAACTGGAGTCTAGGAAACAAAGAAACTTAGGACTTACTCTAGAGTCATAAGACTATCAAGATTTTGGATCAGGTCTAGTGTTGAAGACCAGTTGCACATTATATGATACATGTTGAGATTGTTACAATTAGTTTTGGCAAACATAAAAAATGGGTGCACATGGTCTGTAAAGGGAAAAATAGGACAGATACTAATTTCAGGAACTAATTCCTCAGGCAGTTGTAATGAGATGAGGCTTATATTATTGATTAGGTATAATACTGAAGATTGTGAAAGAATATGACTATATCCTAAACCTTAATTTCAGAGTGTAATCCCTAAAATAAAAATAATCTAGTGTCTTGGTAAATTATATGAAAAACACGTACCAGTGTCACTCAACTTGGGGGATATTTGGCCTATTGATAAATGGTTAAAAATACAGCTTGTCTAGTATTTTATGCTCTCCCTCCTTTTCCTGCCATTGCTGTCTGCTCTAGTCAGACTCCTGACTTCACAGCTTAGCAGGGAAACAAGTAACAATTCCTATTGTCACAAAATCCCCTAAATCCCTGAATGTGTGTGTGTGTGTTTATACGTGCCAACCTCCTGTCATTTTTCCAATCCTGGTGACCATAGAGAATTGGTTCTTTTTTTTTTTTCTTCCTCAGCCAGTGATTAAGATGTCCATTTCTCGATCTTTGCAAGAAACTCCCAGTCTCTGAGCTATTCTATAGCAATCTTCACTCTCTTTGATTTGAGAATGGGAAAGTATATCTTTCCTACTTCTTCTGTTGGGAGAGGCAAAAAGCCAAGGAAGTATTTACTCCTATAAATTCCTTTCAAAGTAGTTTTCCTTTTCTTACTTAAAATGGAGGTGTGTCAGGGGGAGGTGATAGTCAAATCACTAGTTACAGCTTTTCTTATGTACCATGAGACATGGATGTAGATCTATTTAGAATACACAGCATATTGTTTTTAGCTTTGAAACATTAACTGATATTTAGCTTTAAAAAATTTAACTGAAATTTTAAGAGAAAAAAATCACATTTGGAGTCTTGTTGCTGTAGTTTAAAATAATCCATCCATGTCCTAATATTTCCATTTACTTTAGATTTTCTGTTTCTGCATGATTGAGAGTTACTCCAATTAAGGTGCTTTTCATCTTCAGAGTCTTTTACAAACAGTCATTAATTACAGCTACACATGTAGTCAGGTAATGATTTGGGATCTCTCAGGGGCTTCCTGATTTATGTTTCAAAGGACATGATGATTAGCAATCCTTCCTTCTACTACAGCACAGAAGGTGACTTTTGCTGAAGTCAGTGTACCAGAGACAAATTAGTTTGAATGTCACATGTACAGATTAAAAGACTTTTTTCAATTTTCTTTCTTTATTTCCATCCATCCTCCTGTCCTTCCTTTCATCCTCCTTTCTTCCCTCTCCCTCAATGCTTCCTCCTTTCCTCCACCCTTCCTTCCTTCCTTCCTTCCTTCCTTCCTTCCTTCCTTCCTTCCTTCCTTCCTTCCTTCCTTTTCTTAATTACACAGGATGACAGAGAATGGTTTGAGTTTTCCTCTTCCAGGAGTAAAAAGAACATCTCTCTGATTTCATAGCGTAAAGATAGAAGTACAGGCAATGTATGTCTCTTCTTGCTCACAGACTACAGTTGTTGAGCCAGAAAGGAAATGCAGGCACTTCAATAAGAGCAGCTGGTCTTACACCCAGATATTTCCTTAATTCTATATGTGTATTTCATCATAAAAGTTACTATTTTTGTACCATGAATAATTGTAGGAACCATTGTGCTATCTTCAATTTATAACTACCTAATCACAAGGGCTCATATTTCACCCCTTAAATTTGTCCAGAGCAAAATATAGATCACTGATGATCCTAATGGAAATTATTTCTTAGGAGATCTGATTGAAAGTTTCTGATGAATGTTTCAAAAATAGTATGGTCACCACGGAAAAGTCAGGGCACTCAACCAATTTACAACAGCAGCCCCAGGGTGGTGCTAACACAGAGGGCAGTCAACCATCATGACAGAAAACCAAGTGTTTATGTAAATCACCCCATAAATGTTTTATGAAAACTGTAGAGTATTGCCATTTGCATTGTAAATTACCATATGCAAAGTAAAGTGATCAAGTGATTCAGTTATTGGTTTATTGCTTAGATCTGGGCATCTTGAACCTACAAAAACCTTCTTCCCCTTGGGACCAATGACACTAAAACAGACATAGGAATACATTTGGCACTCCTTTCCTCTGATCATTACTCTCCCGCCTAATCCTACTTGTCCAGCCCCAGCTATCACTGCACTGCACACCTATTAGTCTGAAGTATGCACTTGATAAGAAATAATTAAGATATATCAGAGAACGTTCAGGTTTTTCAAGTAGGTATGAAATCAAATTCCACCATTTTAAGATAGATACGTTAAGGAATTTGACTATTCAAAGTTGAATAGCCTAGCCTCATCATTTATTTTACACACACACACACACACACACACATCCAGTGGAAATGGTTTGACATTTCTCAACCCTTAATTTTCTTCTTTATAAAATGGGAATCTTTATTTTATAGATTTGTTGTGTAGATTAAATTAATAATGTAATTGACATGTAACTTCTGTAACTCACATGGTAGATACTATTTCAATAAATGTTTTATCAGATAGTTTTCCTTTTACTTTAAGTTATGAAATATAGCTATTTCTCTAGAATTAGGATTTAAAATTGGGGTTTAGAAGGAAAGTATTTATACATGTATCCATTTATTTAATGTGCTTTCAATTCACAATTTGGATCAAGCCAAAACACAGACTGTGAATGGCCAATACAAATATGAGAAAAAGTTCAAACATACTAGTAGTCAAATAAATGCAAATTAACCACAAAGTAGATTTTATATTTATAAATATAGTATTATTGGTAAATGTGTAGGAAATTGACAGTTTCATTCTTCCTGGGCTGTACAAGGTGGTAGTAGCTTCCTATAAGATAATTTGACTCTATTGAGTGCTTGAAAAATGCTCATTCCTTTTGATTCCTCATCTCTAGAAATTTATTCTTAGAAGAAAAATTATATTTACACAAATATTTATATAAAAGAATTGGAAATTATATGAACATCCAATGATAGAGAATATTGGTTGACTAAATGGCTATATTCCAACAAAGCATAGAATCCAAAAATGATGCCATGGTATAATTTTTGAAGCACTGGAAAATAGGCATTATTTATATATATATATTAAGATTTCCTTATTTTAGAGAGAGAGAAAGAGCACGAATGGGAGAGGCGGAGGGAGAGGGGGAGAGAGAATCTCAAACTAATCTGTACTGATTGCAGAGCTCCTCGCAGGGTCTGACCTCACAACCCTGAGATCATAACCAACTGCACCATCCAGGTACCCCAGCATTATATATTCTTAAGTGGAAGAATGACAGTTACAAAAATGCATGTACAATATGAACCCATTTTATTACACATCGATATGTATATATATGTGTGTATATATGTTTTTCTTCAAATACTTTATATAAGAAAATATATTCTATCTTTAATAAAAGGAAAACAATATGACTTTATAAAAATATCAAAATATTCAGCTCACCATTTACTCCTGTATACTTCTATTCATTAACAGACTTCGTGCTGTTATGATATTCTGGTCATTTACTTGTTTCCACATATATCTTGTTTGATTTAAAAAATTACATATTTGTTGATATCTCCTGTTTGTATATATTTTATACCTGTTAAATATATGACACAAAGAGGAAGTTGGATTAGCCAAAAACTCCTTTTTCCTTCCTTTCCATCTCCAAACTTTTATCTTAGGTGACTATGTTATTTTTGGTGGTACCACCAAGAAAATCAAAGCCAAAAGGAATTTCAATTTCAGCAGGAAAGATTAATTTAGTTCTGGAAATGCTTGTGTTATTTCAGGGTGATGATATTTAACTGGCGTACTTAGGCACATGTAGATGGAGTATTTGGGAGTTGACATGGTTTAATTTTACCCAAGCCCTGTGATCTTGAAAAACTGAGAATGTTATAGAATCTCCCCACCCTTTTGTGTTTCAGAAAATGGTTTACTGAAAAGAAGCACCCTTCCCTCAAATAATTTAGGTGAGACTCACAGATGCCCCCGTGCTTACCTATGAGAAGACGAGACACAGATCCTCTAAATTCCCATCCTTTGCCTGATAGGTGATTAAACTCTCCTGTCCTTCCTGATCAGTCAGAAGGAGATACTTGATAACCAGACTTCAGTAAGATTTTTTTTCCTTCCCTCAGACCTGTGGTCTTTGGATGACCCTCAGCCTGGGCCAACCTACAACCTATCTTTAATAGCTTCTCCTGAGAATAGGATGGCCTCGGGATAAATCATTCTCTAATCTACTATTTAATCATGCCATTCCTGTTCATCTCACTTCCCCATACCTGGTTCTTTCCAGCCTTGTTTGCCCCTCCCAGTAAAAGAAAAACCCTTTGGCCTAACCCTTGAGAAACTTGTATATTGTAGTCATATTGCTATCTCTACAACAGTCTCTTTTGCCCACTCCTTGTAATAGTCCTTTCAAATACAGTCTCTTCTTAATAGGTCTGAATTTGTCTTTTATTGATCAAGGTAATTGACATATAATTGGTATAAGAGAACAGAAGGAGAAAACTTGGCAGAGTATGCAACCCTGAAAATCATCAATATTTACAGGGCAGAGCAAGGATAAGGAGTAGAGAAGATAGTCTAAAAAAGAACCATCTGATGAATACAATGGAAATTGGAGACATTTGTATGAAAAATTAAAAGTGAGAGGCATAGCCCTTGTCAAATACAAGGTTTTATTCTCTTGACAGCTAGAAAGAAAAGAGGAGGGTCTAGGAAGACTTAGAAAGTATTTGACACCTAATTTGTGTTGAGATTTCCTTGTGCTACAGCAGTTAACTCTCACGAAGCACTCACTATTACTGATGAAGAGAGTGAAGACTTTGTAGTCAGACTGACCGGGTTTGAATTTAGATCTGTGACTTAGATGCTGAGTAATCTAGCATAAAATAGCAACAATGGTAATACTAATACTAATATATTAATATATACATAATATACTATACATAATATTGATTATTGAACAGTTATGTTTCAGGAATGATACTGAAAGCACACCCACAATATCACAAATATATAAAGAAACTATAGCACAAAGAGATTAAAAAAAAAAAAAAAGATGCCCAAACTTACATGATGAATCTGGGATTTGAACCCAGGCAGTTCTGCACTATGACCCATGCAACTAACTTCCATGACAACTTAGATTGTCAACCTTTATAAACTTCTTAAATTTGCTTTCTTTTCTTTCTTTCTTTCTTTCTTTCTTTCTTTCTTTCTTTCTTTCTTTCTTTCTTTCTTTCCTTTTCTTTTCTTTCTTTTCTTCTTTTCTTTTCTTTTCTTTTCTTTCTTTCTTTCTCTTGTAGAAACCAGCTAATAATATGTACCTCAAAGGTTTTTTGGAGGATTAAACGAGACCATAAAATAAAGTGATTAGCATAGTGCTCAGTAATGTCTCAATAAATGTTAGTTCTTAATCTTTTGTAAGTTTAAATGAGAATACTAAGGTTCAGAGTAGAAAACAAACTCACTCAAGGTCATACAGGTAACAAGTAAAAGAATTAGGATTCAGAGCTGTGTCTCTCTCTAACTCAAAGACTGTTCTTTTCCACCACAGCTTGCTGTCTCAAATGAGTGAGATAAATTGAATCTTGATTAATAAATGAAACAGTGCATTTGCTTTTATCATTCTGCTGCTTTTGGAAAGGATTTTCAACCAGTTCTCTTGTGGGAAGGGCGGTGAGACCAACAGGACCTTATGTCTTAGTGATTGCTTCTCCATCTGGCATGATTGAGTAAGGATGCAAGACTTAGGAGGAAAATCAATTCACTCTCAGCTGTCGCCTTTCTTTCCTCCTTACCGGTGTTTTACAACATCTGCTTGCTGCTATTTCTTTCACGCCCATGATTCTTAATCATTTTTTTCCAGTTTAAAATTACATTCTTCTCTAGGGGTGTCCTCCTCGCTCATTGCTAAATAATGCGGTACATGATGTCCCACGACGTTTGCTTCTGTCCCTGGTGAGTGGACAAAGGCAGAGCAGATGTGGCACACTGTCCAACAGAGAGAGCAGTAGCTCTCCAAAGCTGCTTCCATGGAAGGCCTGATTCACTCTGGTATGAAAGGGTAGCAACAATAGGGGCCATTAGGGCTTGGAACTGATTGCATGTCCATAGCCTGTGGAAGATTGAAGAACACAACAAATTGAGCTGCAGAGGGCCTTCTCAGTCTAAAAGTAGCCTTCTCAGACTAGATCTAGAGACTTGACAAAGAGAACAAGAAAGAAATATCCATTTATGTGGGCTAGTGGCATAAAAGAAGCAGCATTAAATGAAACTGCTAAAGATGGTTGTAATTTTCTCATTTTGTGAGTCCATTAGAACATAAACCCTATGAAAGATATTGAAAAAAATCATTCTAGGAGAGTGTGTGTGTGAGAGAGACAGACAGACACAGACAGAGACAGAAAGCAAAATATCTCCTCCAGCTTGGGTTTACTTATTTAATGTCTATATTGCTCACTAGGCTACAAGTTACACAATGCAGAGACTGCTTATAAAGCGCCTTGATTGTGGCTCTTTTTTCAGGCAGTAGCAAAATGCCTGTCACTGTCCCTGAAACACAGTCTTAGGTGCTCAAAGACCATTTACTGAATGAATCAATAAATTGATGAATAAATGCATAAGGAAAAGGAAGGACTGGGATTAAAGTGAAGGTGCTCATCTTTATGAAATCAGTAAACTCTTAGGAAAAGAGCATTTAATGGGTGGTTGTGGTTTGCCCGATTCCCCATACTTGAGACAGGCTTGTCTGTTTCAGAGAACTTTGGTGGTGGTGAAATAGCTAATATGGAGAAGGAACAGAAGAGATGTCCAAGTTTCACCAATTATTCACATGAAGGAGGTAGCCGTCGGGGAAATGAGGTACTCATTCCCAGCCTCTGGACCTCTCATTCTCACCCAAGCAGACGACAGAACATCCCTGACCCTTGTGCATTGTTCCGTTAAAACCATATTCACAGGGTGTTGCAACTGTTTCCTTAGGCCTGTCTCTCCTATTAGACTTCACAGTTTTAGAAGATATGAGACTACATTATTTAATTATCCTGGACTCTTACAGGCCTGTCAAATGATAGACATTCAATCCATGAATGAATGCATTGAATGAGTGGAGAAATGCAAAGAAACATAGTGTAAATTGCTTTGTTTATTTTCATCAAATGCATTTGTTTCTCAAAATATTTATCGAACAGAGGATTCTGGGGAGATGGCATGGTAGGAAGCACCAGGAATCTGTCTTCCCACCTAGACAACAGTTATATTAGCAGAATCTATCTGATGTAACTATTTTGAAACTCTGGAGCATGTTCAAAGCCTTGGGACTTCTAGGGGGAGACGTGGTGGTAAGTGGTGGTTAATTCTGGTCAATTTCAGCTATTAGGTTGGTATAGTTACTCATCCCCCAAACCTAGCCCTGTGGCAGGTAGCTGTGTACACGTTCCTTGAGCAACTTGCAGGGGTCAGGGTGGGCAATAAGGACACTGTCCTTTAAACATCAGGGGTCTGTGTTCTAATCACTAATTGCCAATTCTGATTGGAGACACAGAGGTGCAGACAAAGAGGTGGATAGTCATCGTTTGCAACCTTCACTGCTAATTGTCATTATTTATAATAGCCAAAAGGTAGAAACAACCCAAGTGTTCATCAATGAATGAATAGGTAAACAAAATATGGTATATATATATACAATGGAATATTATTCAGCATTAAAGAGGTAGCAGTACATTCTGAAATTTACTTTAACATGGGTGAAACCTGAGGACATCATTTTTAGTCAACTTAGTAAAAAGAAGAAACTGTATGATTCCACTTATATGAGGTCCCTAGAGTAGTGGAATTCATAGAGACAAAGTAGAATGGTGGTTGCCAGGGGCTTGAGGGAGAGGGAGATGAGAAAAAAATTGTTCACTGGTATAGAGTTTCAGTTTTGCAAGATGAATTCTGGAGATGGATAGTGGTAATAGTTGTACAATAATATGAATATACTTAATGCCCCTGAAGTACACATTTAAAAATGGTTAAGGTGGTAAATTTTATGTTATATGTATGTTACCACAATTTTACAATTAAAAAAATAGAACAAAATTATTAAATGCACAGAGATACTTAAAATTTCATTATAGCTATGTTTTATTAGGTTTATACTGAGCTCCATATTATATTTTGGAATCTTAGATTATATAAAACTATACTATTATATAGTATAATCCCATATCTATACATATGCTATACTCTATATACATATAGTCTTTGTTCCTTACATTAAGAGGAAATTATTACTGTTTCATTTTATAGATAAAAGAAACAGAATAGGAAGAATAAGTCACCAAAGATCATAATACTCAGAAAGTGTGGTTAGCATGTAAACTACTTCTGTCCCTGAAATTCATTTACAAATAGAAATGAGGCTCGAAGGTAAGCCAAGCTGTTCAGTTGCTACAAAATTAATCATTATATCCCCTTTCTTGCCCTAATTATGTGACCTTTTCTACAAAACAAACAAACAAACAGAAACAAAAACAAGATAAAAAAAAAAACCAAAAACCTCACCCCTAAGCAAAAGTGAGAGATAATAGGTAATATTAGTCAAGATAGTCAAAAATAGTAAAAAAAAAAAAAGGGTCATCAGCTCCCCAAGAAAAGGCAACAAAACATTTGGGAAAACTATTACCATTCTCTCTGAAAAAAATTGTACAAAACTTGCTTAGAGGGACTGACAGTTACTTACTGATCAAACTGCTATATTGACCCCCTACTGTGGTACTTTGAGCAGTGTCAATTTATGAACATAAATTTCATGGTATCTCTACATTAAGACAAAACATGTCATCTGGGAATATATTTTTCACCTTGTTTGAATTCAGATGTCATTGTGTTTACGCATTCTCTGTTATTGGCTCTATTATTGGCGGCTTAGAGCATGAGCTGACATATATTGTTTTGGTCTTGCTGCCATGCTATATCAAGGTCCTATGACCCTAGCAGTTTTAAAACCATACTAGAAAAATATTGGTGCTTGAAAACTAGTCTCTTTGGACAAACAGTATTTCCTTAAAAATAAATAATCAAGGCAAACTAAATGTCCTTTTCCCCTAAAAAAACAAAACAAAACAAAACAAAAAAACCCTGTAAGGTCAAGGTCAGGTAATGCATTTTTGCCTCCAGTCAATTTATCAAAATTTATAGGCTGAAAACAGTAAATGGAACTTTTCCTATATTTTTGGAATTTTAGGAGCTTAATAGGTAATATGTTTAGCCTTCACCTGAACACTTCACTCAAAAGATTTGGTTACTGGGCCATCTCCACCTCCTCTTCTCCCATCTTACCCACTCAACATCAGACCATCACACAAAGAAAAGAGGGAATGAAGAAGTGTATCCAAGGATTAAGCAACAAATGAGCAGAAAACAGAAGGGGAAACTGAGGTTAAGGGTAGAGGTGCTAGAGCTTGTCTGTGTGCCAGTCAGAATGGCTCAGTGTAGGAAAAAATGCAGTGATACAGAAAGAAGATATGTGTGTGTGTGTGTACCAATTCACATCTGCTAATTCAAATATTAGTCTCATTCAGAAACACCCTCATTGACACAACCAGAATAATGTTTGAATCCATGTCTGGGCACCCTGTGGCCCAGTCCAGTTGACACATAAAATTAACAATCATCAGTGATGGATGAGGAGTGGACTGGACAAGATACAACTGGAAGGAAACACAGAATACTAGTGGACAGGATGTTTTCTTCTGACATATTTTCCACTTTCATAATTTTACCTTTAGTTATTATTTGAGTCCTTGTTTTGCTATTATATCTTTAAATTCTAGACATTCTATATCATTCTTTCCTATTATTATCCCATTTTCTGGTAAATATCACCATTTTCTAGGGGAATTCTTCATCTTGTCCTTTATTTCCTAGAACATAATAATCACTTGTTTTTTGTGTGTGTTTGTAATTCTGTTTTCTGGATCTACTATGGGCTTTTTCTTACATGGCACAGTAGGTTCTGAACTCCAATTTGTGTACCACCAGCTCCATGGATCTCGTAAATGCTCTCTCAGCCACCACATTCAGTACTAGCAGTTGCCCCCTCCTTGGTCTTGACACCATACTTCATATTATCTCTCCAGTGCTTTTAAACATGAATTTTAATTTTTGTGTGATTTTTCTATTTGTTCTCACTGGGGGTTTTTGGGCAGACCAACTTTAGTTTGTTCCTGCCAGAAATGGAGTCTCCTCTATATCATTTCATGAACTGATCCGTCTGCATTATAGTCCTAGCCAAATGTGATTTTAAATCTTCCATTTCAAAACATGAAGCAAAAATAAAATATTTTAAAAAAAGGAAGAATAAATTTGCAAAAACAGTATTTTTTACTGTCCTAATGTTAACTCCTTATCTAATTAGAGAACACTCACTTTGCATGGTCTTATACGAATTTAGCTCTTTTCTCCTAGAATCTAAAACCTGACTTTTGACAAAGCCATCACATTTCTTAAATCATTATAAAACTGGCAATACAGAGTGAGTTTTAAACAAAACTACAGTAAAACGGTCAGTTTGGTTCTAAGTTGTCATACCGAATGAAAATCTATAAATCTATAAATATTACCAAGATATAAGGGGAAATTATGGAAACCAGATGTTTAATTAATGTTATCTATAAATTCAGTGTAACATCATATCTGTACTGTCTATGGATTGATCATGTTGCTTTGATTTAAATGCCAATTTCAAGAAAACAAACATGAATTTATTTACTCAGTCACTTTGCTAATCTGTATGTGACAATTAAATATTCAGAAAGTAAATGGATTTGTTTGCAGACACACACACACAGACACATATATATATTCACAAGAAATGTTTCCAAAGTAAAAGGTGTTATGAATCCCCAATTTTTTTTTTAATGGACCACACTGTTAGCCTAATTGTATTGTCCACTTTTTAACTGCTAAGTTTGTAGCCTGAGAGTTGAGGGTACCCTGCAATGGCAGCTCTTGTGGCCATGCACCAGCAGCAGTCAATGATTAATTATAGATATCATTAGGATTCACAACTGACTCTGAATTTTTTATATATGGAAATATTTTCAGATGCTATACATAAAATATTCTTATATCTGTCACATAATCACACTGTGGCACACTTTATTTTCCAAAGAAGTTTGCAGAAACATTTTCCCTCCCCCTATTACTTCTTTTTTTCATTTAATTTTATTTTATTATGTTATGTTAGTCCCCATACAGTACATCATTAGGTTGTAGTGATGTGGTGTTCCATGACTCATTGTTTTCGAATAACACCCAGTGCTCCATGGAGGGGGAGACGAACCATGAGAGACTGTGGACCCCTATTGCTTCTGTAATGTGACCTTCAAACTCCCCCCTCATTGGGAAGTGAAGTTTCTAACTTTGTTCCCTAGAATCTAAGTGTTTTGACCAATAGAATAAGGGAAAAGTGATGCTACAGTGTTTGTACTGACAGCCCTTAACTGGCCTAGAAGCTTCTGTTTCTTGCCTTTTGAAAACCAGCAGCACAGCTGTGAGAAACTCCCAAGCCACATGGAGAGGCCCTGTGTGGGTGCTCTGCTGTTGGCTGCTCCTGAGGTCCAGTGCACGACCATGAGCATGAGCTGTGAGCCTTCCGTGTTACATGTTTGTGTAGCCTTCCGTGTTACATGTTTGTGTAGCCT
>NW_023270305.1:34815411-34919406 GCF_011800145.1 Mirounga leonina | reverse complement strand
GTGTTACATGTTTGTGTAGCCTTCCGTGTTACATGTTTGTGTAGCCTTCCGTGTTACATGTTTGTGTAGCCTTCCATGTTTGTGCTGTGCAGCAGACCGGCAGCTCCAATCACATAATAGAGCTCAGTTGAACACTAACCAATAGAACCATGAAAGAGAATAGTACTTTAAAAAAAAAAATCGAGACATTACATTTTGGATATATTTTGTTCTGCAGCAACAGATTGTTCGAACCCACAGGCTAAACAGAGATAATTAATGTCCTTGAAGAAACATTCTGTTGTGATCTAAGAGTACACATCCTAAATACTTCCTCTGCCTTCTTACACCTCTACTCTGAGAATGTTAGAGCTGGAAGAACATTACTGTATTCCATCTTGTTTACAGATGAGGAAGCTGAGGATTTTACAGGGAAAAAAAAATGACAAATAACTTGCCCAGGATGTTACAAACGGAGTACCAAAAGTTTGGTATCAGTCTAGATTTTCTGCCTCCAGTCCTAGTCCCAGCATGTGGATGTGGTTCCCTCCCCACTATGCGCACAGTGAATTAGCCCCAGACCTTATTGCTACCGTCAAATTGTTTTAATCTTTCTTCTGCTGCTTTCTCTTTCTTCCTTTCTCCCTCCTTTCTTGCTCTCTCTCTTTCTCTCTTGGTCTGTTTGTTTGTATTTGGTTTCTGTTTTATTATAACATAAGGCTGTTTCCTCCTCCCCTTGAGTGTGGGCTGGACTTTTACGGACTCATTTCGAATGAATAGATAAGACATAACTGACACCCAAGATGAAGAGGTACTGTGATATCTGTCTTGATTACTCTCTTTCAGATCACTCCTGCAGGGAAAACCAGCTTCCATGCCTTGAGAACACTAAGGAGAGACATATATAACAAGGGATGCAGAACTCCCCTGACCCAGCCAGCAGCCAGGTGAGTAAACCCTCTGGGAAGTAGATTTGTAATCCTCAGTCAAGCCCAGCAATTTTTCTGAAACCTTATGAGAGACCCCAGGCCAGAAATTCTCATCTAAACCACTCTCAAGTCCCTGATCCCAAGAAACTGTGATATAATAAATATTTATTGTCTTAAGGCACTATATTTTGGGCTAATCTGTTATGTAGCAATAGATAGCTAATTAAGATTTCACATGTTTTTATGGTTAAGAAAAACAACAAAACAGGAGGTTGAGAAGAACATTTATCTTTTTGCATGTGTACTTGTTTACTACTTGTTCAGCAATTGAAATGAATTCTAAGGAAACTAAATGTGACCTTTTATATGTTTTTCCATATGGCTTATTCATCTGGACCAAAACGTCTGTCTGGCCGTTATATTATAGCTATTTACATAGTCCTCCATAAATACTGTTCATGTGCCTACTCTACACATTGCAGTATCTCAACTCTATTTCTGTCTGTGAATTTTTATCATTTGAATCCCTAAACCAAAGACAACATAGCTGGTAAGTACATTTTGAATCCCTGTTCCCCAGTAGATCGGATCTAGAAATAATTATAATTTTATACTCACTGTATCATAGTCCAGTTGCCTGACGTTCTGATTTTTTTGTTACCTTTTTTCTTTTTTTTCCCAACTGTTCCCATTGTATTGTTTCATACTGTTGAATCTGGAGTTTGATCCTTATGATAGAGTTCCCTCCCTCACTTGCTCACCTAATTATAAGCAATCTATTTCCTTATACCCCCATATGTGGGCCGATGTATACAACAATGTGAGTGAGTTTCCTGGTATCATGGCATAGTAAAATAAGCATGCTTTGAAGTGGAGATGAGGACCAAAAGGTCTTAAACATGGACTATTTCCTTAAAAGGCAAACCTTCAAGAAATACTTTAGGATCTCTATTTTTTTTTTTTTAAAGATTTTATTTATTTATTTGAGACAGAGAGAATGAGAGACAGAGAGCATGAGAGGGAGGAGGGTCAGAGGGAGAAGCAGACTCCCTGCCGAGCAGGGAGCCCGATGCGGGACTCGATCCCGGGACTCCAGGATCATGACCTGAGCCGAAGGCAGTCGCTTAACCAACTGAGCCACCCAGGCGCCCCAAAGATCTCTATTTTTAATTAATTATTATTACTATCATCAGTAGTAGTAGTTCTTAAAGAAATTTCTCTGACCATCTTGATGTGGGAGTGGTGAAGGCAGTTCTGAAAGGGAGGCAGCATGATAAATGAGTGGATGGGAACTCTCTCAAGGCTGTTATTCAGAGGTAACTGGCCATAACCAATCAAGTGAGAGTACAAGAGAAAGAGGCACATGGGATGAAGAAGTGGAAACTAACATTTGGGAAGCATTTGCTAAGTGCGAGCCACTCTGAAAGACTCTACATTATTTCAAGATTTCCTCATAAGAATCTAAGAAAGATAAAATTATCCCAACTTTACAAATGAGAAAGGGGAATATTAGAAAAGAAAGTCTGGGTGACAGTTACTAGTTCCTACAGCTAATAACTGAATCTGAAACTACAATTTATTCTCAATGTTTTCCTCATCTAAAAGTAGCCTGTTGAGGAGTCCAAAAACCAGGTCATAGGAGGACTAGCTGAAGGTAGTGGAAGTGTTTGACACAGAAAAGAGAAGATTTGGTGTAGGCAAAGTATCTTCAGGTATTTGAATGATCATCATATGCAACATAAAATAGACACAATTAATTCTCACAATACGAGGTATTGTTCTAAGCTACCTAAATGATAATTTGGTAAGGAGATGGAAAAGTGAATTTCTTAGGAAGAAGAGATTAGACTAGAAATATGTAGTGGTTCATTCCAACCATGAAAGTTTCCATTCTTGAGCATTGCCAACCTAGTAACTTTATATAGGTCATAGCTTCCCAGTTTATCCAGAGCTTAGATTCATGCAAAGTAATCTGTTTACCAAAGAAGAAACACAGAGATGGTGATTGTATTTTCTGTGCACTCCTCGCTGTACAAGTCTGTCCAAATTTTATTAATTTTCTCCCACCAGAAGTCTTTACCAGTAGTTAACTTTTGGTTCTTTAATTATTCCATGTCTGTATCTCATCTTCCTATTTCTTTATGTATGACATCGGAGATATAAATCTTACGTTCATTCATTCCTTCACTCAGTAATCTTTTTTTTAGTCAGCATGTTCACAACACTTTTATAGAAGGCTTTATAAACTAATACACAGATGAGAAATACTCTTTGACCTTAAGGAACTCTGCCTAGAAAAGGAGAGAGGCAAGTTAGCAAAAAAATTGCAGTGCAGCATGGTAAATTCTATGATTGGTAGAAGTATAAGTGAGAAAAAGAGTAGAGACACCTAATTGGAACTGGTATCATCAGGAAAGGCTTCAGGAGGAATTGGGACCTGAGCTGCTGAATCATAATAGGGTCATGGAAAGGCAAAGAGGCAGAGAGTAGACCTTTCTTAAAAAGGCATTTAAGTAGTGAAAGGAGTATGCATGTGGTAGTGACCTAAGGTCTACTCTGCTTTTTTTCCTGCTGTATATATGAGATGTTTCTGAGGTGGGGAGGATGGGAGTAAGTCTTTGTTCAGTGATATTGGCACTTCAGCAGAAATCTGTCAATATTTGTAGGCATTTCATGACTGGGGCAAGGGGCCTTTTGGAATTTAGTGAGTAGAGGCCAAGGATGCTGCTAAACATCCTAAAATACACAGAAACAGGCCCTCACACAAAGAACAACCTGGCCACAAGGTATTTATAGCACTAAGAGGCAGAAATTATACCTTAGGTGCATAAAAAAAGTTTGAAACCAACCTCTACTTTATTTTTTATTTTTTTTCACCTCTACTTTATTTATTTATTTATTTATTTATTTATTTATTTATTTTTAAGATTTTATTTATTTATTTGACAGAGAGAGACAGCGAGAGAGGGAACACAAGCAGGGGGAGCGGGAGAGGGAGAAGCAGGCTTCCCGCCGAGCAGGGAGCCCAATGCGGGGCTCGATCCCAGAACCCCAGGACCATGACCCGAGCCGAAGGCAGACGCTCAACTGACTGAGCCACCCAGGTGCCCCTCACGTCTACTTTAAATAAAAGTTATCTTTCAGGCTTTAAAGTGAGAGAGTAACTCGTCTGATCCTCCTCTCTCCTGTCTTCCCTCAGGCCATTCAGAGCTCTGCTATGAAAACAATAGGCATGGGTATGGCTCTGCAGAGCTTGCTACTTTTTCTAAACTGCCTTGGGTTTGTTCTGACCTTTCTGCATGGGAGACAACCTTGCATTCCTAATTCTCTTGGATTCTTTTTTTAATCTAGGGAAATGTGTTTCTTGATTAAGTGCAAGATCAGGTGTATCTTCTTCCTAAATTAATGGTTCTCTTGACCAGAGTGCTCACTCATTTGTTAATGCTCCAAAAGGAAATGTGCATTCCTCAGACTCCATAAATCATATAAACAGGATTTTATATTCACCACTTAAATGGAGATAAATCATAACTTATCTGCAGTATTTTTGGTTTATACTGCAAATATGTATCTGTGGATATACCCAGGACTTTGGTAACTCTGTCATTTCTTCAGGGTCTCATTCTTTCATGGCTCCTCCTCTACCGTAACTAGGATTATCAGTTGTTCATGCAAGTATCCCATAATTTAGAATATCAACATCTTTTAAAAAACATATCCAAATATTACAACTGTAAAGGCCTAATTCAAGGCTTGTATTTTGTGAGTCCTTCCAGCTTGATTAAAGTTCACATTAGCCTTTCACATTTAATTTATCTAGAAATTAAAATGAATTATTATTTTATTCTCTCTTGTCATCATAGCACAAAATTACATTTGCCACACAATTAGTGTGTGTTTGTACATGTATGCAAGCACATAAATACATATATGTACATATTATTTTATCTCATTTGGTTCTTATGTGTTTTTTTATTGTCATAGAGTTTTGAGTCTCTAGTTGATAAAAATAAAAAGATAAAATAAAAAATGTCAAACATGCATTATAAAATAAAAGAATGTGCTTTGGTTCCAGAAGTAACTGTAGATTTAACTAGTATATTTGCTATTATAACTAGCATATTTGCTATTAGTATAAATTCAAGCCTTTCTCATGAGAGTCTAATAAAGGGTTGTAATTATGCTTTAACTCTTGCCAACTTGGGCCGGGTTCTGAGGTTCTATTTGTACTTAGCGGGAAGTGGTATGAAATTGACTAGTGAAGTTGTGATATTATGATTTCTAATGGGAAATATATATTTGATCTTTGTCCCAATTCTGGCACAGAACTCCTAAAACCCTTGGAATTTCCTAAATTGATGATAACCATACAGGTGTCTTTGTTAGGTTAATGAGGTGACTTTGGAATCCACCTAAGGAAGGAGGCCAGTTGCCAGGAGTGATGATTAGAGGGTTGGAACTTTCAGTTCCACCCTGACCTCAGGGATGGGGTGAAGGGGTAGAGGTTGAGTTCAGTCATCAGTGGCCAATGATTTAATCAATCATGTAATGAAGCCTTAATAAAAACCCAAAGGACAAGGTTTGTTAAGCTTCTGAGTTGGTGAACACATGGAGATACAGGGAAAGTGGCGTGCATAGAGAGGGTAAGGAATCTCCAAGCCCTTTCCCCATACCTTGTCCTCTGTATCTCTTCCATCTGGCTGTATCTGAGTTATAACCTTTTAGAATAAATTAGTAATCTAGTAAATTAAATATTTCTTTCAATTCTGTGAGTGGCTCTAGAAAATTATCAAAGCCAAGGAGGGGGGTCATTGGAGCTTCCAGTCTGTAGCCAAATAGTGATAACCTGAACTTGCAATTGGCATCTGAAGTGGAGGGCAGTCTGTGGAACTAAACCCTTGCCCTGTGGGATCTGATGCTGTCTCTGGGTAGATAGCAACAGAATTGAATTGAATTGTAGGACACCCAGCTAGTGTCAGAAAATTGCTTGGTGGTGTGGGAAAAACTCCTCCACACATAATTTGAACCAGAATTATTAGAGGTCAGCCTTGGTCTCCAGAGTGGTGAGCACAACACCAGTGTCCTGCATTTGTCAAAGCTTGGTTAGTCCATCAGGGGAACTGGCTGAGTGCTTGAGGACGGATCACAGTCTTAATGAAGTAAATGCTACAGTTGAGGAAATGAAGTGATTAAAACGGGGAAAAGGAGCAAGCATTTCTGGGGCATGTTATGGATGCTTATATATGTATATCTTATTTAATAGTCACAAAAGCCCTTTGAAATCATCTTCATTGTCAAAGATGAGAGAAACTAAACTTTGAAGAGCAGATGTTTACTCAGCTAGTAAGGGCAGAGCTTGAATTTAAACCCAGATTTAGTTGGCTTTGACCCCTATGCTCTCCTAATCATTATAGGGCTTTGGGCAACCATGAATCTTTTAGAATTTGTGTTTGGGAATGAGGACAAGAGAATCATGAGCTGAGAAAGAATGGCCATGAATCTGCACTTGTGTCTGAGAATATGAGGTATCTGCAACCATTACCACAATCAGTCTTGTAGAACATTTTGATTTTCACTAAAAGAAACACCCCACCCATTAGCAATCATTCTCTATTTTCTCCCAACACTCCAACCCAAGGCAACCATTTAATGTATTTTCTGCCTCTATTGATTTCTATATTCTGGACATTTCCTTCAAATGGAATCATGATATGAGGCCTTTTGTGACTAGCTTCTTTCATTTGGCATGTTTTCAAGTTCATCCATGTTATATAGCATGTGTCCGTACTTCATTCCATTTTATAGGTAAATAATATTCCATTGTATGAATATAACACATTAGTTGAGATTTATCCATTCATCAGTTGACAATATTTGGATTATGTCTGCTTTTGGACTATTATGAATAATACTATTATGAACATTTGTTTACAAGGTTTTTGTGTGTATGTGAAAGTATAGTTTCAATTCTCTTGGGCATATAGCAAGACTGGAACTGCTGGTTTACATGGTAACTCTGTTTAATTTTTTGAGGAACTGGCAGACTATTTTCCAATACAGCCGCACCATTTTACATTCTACTAGCAGTATATGAGGGTTCCAGTTTTACCACACTCTCAACCAAAACTTGAATATAGCCATTCTGTGTGTGTGCAGTATTATCTCACTATGGTTTTGACTTACATTTCCCTAATGGCTAATATTGTTGAGCCTCTTTTCACATACTTATCGGGCATCTATCTTCTTTAGATTATAGCTTACTTTTATTTTTATTTATTTATTTATTTATTTAAAGATTCTATTTATTTATTTGACAGAGAGAGACACAGCAAGAGAGGGAACACAAACAGAGGGAGTGGGAGAGGGAGAAACAGGCTTCCCGCTGAGCAGGGAGCCCGATGCGGGGCTCGATCCCAGGACCCTGGGATCATGACCTGAGCCGAAGGCAGCCGCTTAACGACTGAGCCACACAGATGCCCCAAGATTATAGCTTACTTTTAAAGTTTATATTTAACAGTACACATAAAGAGCTGCTTCATGTGTATCTGCTGCATAGTAGCCTAATTTTTAGTATAGTAGCCTAATTTTAGCCTATTTTTTCCTGTTTTCTTAACTATGATATTTCTCCACTGTAAATCTTCAAGAGTCTTTTAAGTCTTTATAGTTAATAATTTATCAGAAATTCCTTAACTTTCAGTAGCATGGGCTTGCACTTAAGTTCTCTTTAATGTGCTTTAATTTTAAGGTCTGTTAACTGTATAACTTATAAACCGTAATTAAAGATGGATGCCAGTATTAACTGAACACATCTACATGCAGTTACAAAATTGTTATTTCGTGAAATTTTACATGACCTTTGTACAGGTTGAGATAAAACAGTAGCAGTTATTACCTACATCAGTTGCAGTAACATTTTGCACAGAAATAATTTGAAAACTTCAGCTCATCCCTTTTAAAACCTTCCAGAGAATGGATACACCTAATATAATAATAATGGTGATCCTTATTTATTGTTCATTCAGTATGTACCTAATATAATGCTAAACCCTTTACTTCAGCTTTTACAAGTTAATATTTATAAAGAACCTCTAAGGTAGATATTATTATCCTAATTTTATAGTTGATGGAATTGAGATTCAGAGAGGTTAATTTACTTTTTAATGCCACACAAACCTTAAATATTATGTGTCCCCATTCTGCAATGTCTTCCTATCTTCTGACAATCCAAATTAAGTATTTTAGCACACCCCAAATTCAGTATCTTTCATATAGACTTCCTTAACAATTTAATCCACAGGATCATAAAACTTATTCATTCAATAAAAGCTTCATTGAGCCTTTTATTAGGTACCCGATGCCACATATATGCTGTGGACAAGAAAGTGAATAAAACATTATGACTGCCATGCTAGTATAAGAGATAAACTTGCAAGAAGTGTGAAAATGGAGAAATTGTGTTGCTATCAGAATAAAGTGGAGGGTCATTTTAAGCTCCAGGAAAGCAAGAATCTATGCCTGCTTTATTTTGCTTTCTGTCACTCATGCCTACCCAGGGCTTAGCAGAGTGTGGATATAATAAACTCATACTGATTTGAATTAAATATAAAAAAAAAAATTCCCAGTGGTATTAGAAGGGATTGATGCTGATGAATTTGCATTCAGTATCAAAGAATAGATTTAGGGCCATGAAAGGCAAAAATAGGGAAGGACACTCCACCAAAGGGGGACCAAAAAAAAGCAGAGCCTCAGAGGAGTGAGTGTGTGATCTTTTGCCGTTCTGAATGGCTGCAGCAGAAAACTCTGACCAACCAGCCGGAGATGAGGCTGCCAAGGGTGTCTGCTGGGGTCCGTTCAGGAAGGGTCTTGTGTGTCAATTTTGGGGGTTTGGGTTTTGTCCTAAAAGCAATGGGGAATTGCTGAAGTGTTTTAAGCAGAAAACTGTGAAAGATGGTGTCTATGATTTAACAAATCATCCCAGCAATCCTGTAGAAGACAGATTAAAATGGAAACGCGGTTCAGGGAAACAATGGTAATTGTTTTAGCTCCGCTGCTGTAATAAAATACCATGAATAGGGTGGTTTAAACAACAGACTTTTTTCTCAAAGTTTGGGTGGCCGAGAAGTCTAAAATCAAAGTGATGGCAGATTCGTTTTTAGGTGAGGGCCCTCTTCCTGGTCGGCAGATGGCCACCCTCTTGCTATGTCCAGTTGAGGAAACTGGTGTTTCTTCTTCCTCTTATAAGAGCACTAATCCCATCATGGAGCTTCGCCTTCATGACCTCATTTAAACCTAATTACCTCCTGGTACCATCACTTTGGGAGTTGGGGCTTCAACATATGAATTATGTGGAGAACACATTCAGTCCATCACAGGAATTTTTTACACTACTTTAGAAAATTCATAAAGGCCCAAATATATAAGATGAATTAAAGAATGATAAAGGGCACATAGACTTAAGAGAAGTGGGTGACTGACCAGATGTAAGTTTTTGTAAGGTTTCTAGCTAACTTGTTAATGTGACTAACATTTACCTAGGTAGATCATAATAAGGAATTAAATATTTCATTTTTTGTTTTTGTGTTTGGGGGTAAGGATTCATGTGAAGATGATGAGCTTAGCTTAGAGTTTAATATTGCTGTGGGACATACAGTTACAGATATGCAATTGAACTTTGTTTTTCTAATCAATGAACAGATATGTATCTTAGACTTAGACTTGAATCAGACATTTTTTTTCTCAGAATATTCATTTTATTGTATATATTGAGTTCTGAAATAGGGTGAAAATTTCTTAAGGGAAAGACTTAAGATCATTTTTTATGGTCTTTATGGTACAGATAGAAATCAATATATCTTTAGAAATGCCTGCTGAAGTAAAGTCTGAGCTTCTTTAATGTAAATAATACTACAGTATTGGTCACATTTGTGCAATGCTTTGTGGTTACAAAACACCTTAGACATTTATTATCACATTGGGAATTCAGTTTTTGCAACGATCTCATGTGTTAGGTAGACCAGGTATTATTCCCTATTGCAAGAGAGAAAATATATATGAATTTATGTAAATTCATATAAATATATAAATGGGCATTGCAAATTTAAGGGTTTTATGCCCTATTTAAGAAGCAGAACAAAACCTTAAGGCCATGTCTTCTGCGTCCTGTGTATGTATTATTTCCTTTATCAGCTTTTGCCTCACTAAGATTCCTGTTCTTTTACCCCATCCAAATGTTTTTTCTCTCATCTATTGCCATTTCAGGTTCTGTTGATTTTAATTTATTTCTCCGTTTTTTACCCCATCCAAATGTTTTTTCTCTCATCTATTGCCATTTCAAGTTCTGTTGATTTTGATTTATTAAATAAGCTTGAACCTAAGGTAATATTCAAATCCATAAGGGCAAATCTTCTGATTTTGAAGATAAGACCTTCATAACTTACATAAAACATTATAAAAGTTTGTTGTTGTTTTAATAAAGGTGAGACAGAAACTGTTTCTTGAAGGGGAGTTAGGAACATATTATGTCATCTGTCTAGGAGATCTGTACCTCTGCTTAATGGAAGAAGGAGAGAAACTAATACTTACAGATATTAGATTGATTTTTTTATTTGTCAACAACAGACTAATAATGAGCTTATTTTCCCATAATTTCATTGAATCTGAATGCTTTGCCCTTTTATATTATTAAATTGATCATCCACAACTTGTCGAAAGTTACACTATTTTCATGTGATTATTGAAGATTTTATGTCTTCAGTTGAAATTTTACAATTGATGTCCTGGCCTGTTTGTCTGTGGGTACAAACCATTCTCTGATGTGTACAAACATTTCATATATTTTTAGAGCAACACTTTGATATAATCAAAATGTTTATTCCTTGTTTTTTTGTCTTTTTTTATTTGTTTCTATTTCGGACACATGCAGATTTCATATTTTCCTTGATGTATTTTGGCTTTGATGATGTACTTTTAAAAACCTGTACCAACCCTGTAATTATAAAAATGTTTATAAAGTATTTGTAATACCTTTTAACTTTATTTTACATTGTTGTAAAAAATGAACAATCCAACTTAATTTATTTTTTAAATAAGTCTCTTTTATCAAACCCAATTACTGGATATATTTTTACCACCCCACTTTATAATTCCATGCAAGAAGCTGATTTTTGTTTTTATTTAAGCTTCTCCTATTTTCACTTCCTGAAGATCTCTTCCTTCATTTCTTGGTAATTATAAATAGAACAGTGGGGAAATCCAACAGTGGACACAAATTGAATAAGGAAAGTCTTGGAAGCAATATCCAGCCTTTCCCAGACTGTATCTAGAATAAAGACTCACAAGCATGATAAATAAGATTAATCATTACTTTTTTTCTGGGCAACTTCTGTCATTTTACAATTAGATACACTAAGGCCCATAGAGACAAAGTGACTTGACCAAGGCTAGTTAAAGTAATGCAGCTGATATCATGGCAACTATTGGAATAACTTTATTCTATTATAATATTTATTATGTTAGAATCTTGTAATTCCATCTACTAGATTGAGCTTACCTAGCCTTCAACTCTCCATGTATTCCCTCAGCAACCTTCACAAGTATGACAGTTTTGCAGAGTAGTGATAATCTCCATTGCGCTAGGAAAGCACGTCTCTCTGTTCATCTTGTTCCTCATTTTAAACTTCATTTGTTCTTATTGGTCAGGTAGTCAGCATTATATTCCTTTAATTACACAGCCATCGCCATTTGCAAGTTCTTCACATCCAGCTAATAAAATATTCTTTTACAAATGAATAAAGTATATCCATGTAAATTAATGCTCAACATTTTCCACTTTCTCTACAGTCTTTGCTTCCTGCCTTACATTTTCATGGGTTTATCCATTTTCCATGTTTTTGTGAGGCAATTTTTAATTTTGTTTTAAAATATCTATTTTGTTATTCTCTAAGGTATCTTGATTTGATGCTAATTTTTATATCCTTAATTTATATAACACATTTTTTAATACTAGCTCATCCATTTTGGAATATGGTACACATGAAAACTTGCTAGAATAATAGCAGACTGTGGACTGCGTGATAAGACACTTAGATTGTTGACCAGTTCTTACCAAAGTGAACAAGTAAGTGAATCATTGTGACTTCATGGAGAGGTCTAGTTGTTGCCTAATGGTCTGAACTTTAGCAAGTACTTCCTTCAGAAACTTGGGTGAAGGCATTCTTGAAATTATGCTTGAATTAATTAATGGGGAAAGTAAGGTGAGGATATAATAGAGGCAAAACAAAAAATAATGGAGGAGAAAAAGGAAATAAACAGTAAATATGAACAGTTGTTATCTTTCAAAAGATCAGTTTTTTTAAAGTAGATAAAATAATTTATAACCTAAGAAAAAGAAAGAGTTCACAAATTCATACAAAAATGAAAATGAGAAAAGAGAAAGGACTATGAACTGTCATGGAATCCAATAATAGATCTTCTAGTTTTTGTCTCTGTATTGTATATACCCTCTATTGGGTTATTTTTTTTCTGAACTGAAATCATAAAGGTATAATACTAGAGAAATATTAACCTGTTTTATAGAAATATTGATGAAGTAAGGATTTCTAGAACTGACAGTAGGGAAATTTTTCCAAAATTATTGTTTATGAGTAATATCTAGGAGAAGGGATAAGGATGATGATCTGTGTATTTGTGTTTATGCTCAAGTTTTATTTTCCCTAAGTCAGCATTAACTAGCCACTCCAAAGTTGCCTTTATACCTATGATGAAATTTAATTGATCTATGATTATAAGACCCATCATTAGTTCATGCATGATTAGGAATGAAGAAAAATGTTGTTAATTTAACCATAACTCAGTGCCTCAAAAATATTTTACACAAGCGTCCTATTGCTTTGAAATTTCTTCAGTCTGTTTTAGAGGATTTGGCAATTCTGTCTACAGTTAGCTGTGCTGTTTGTTGTATGATAGGTTATTCTTTTCATGTATCTCAGAAATAAAATTTAGTTCTCTTTCATTTACTTATGGGTATGGTCTTTTCTTAGGTTCTGCATAGTACTTGATGGTTTCTTTACAACAAAATGTGGAATTGCTCTTATTCCTCCAAAAACAGACAGTTGTTCCACTATATCAAATGCTTGTTTCTGAACTCTCCTGCATGTCAGAGACATTTCATTTTAAGAATGACTCATAGTGTAATCTTCATGATGCCATTTTAAATAGCAATTAAACTCAACACATGCATTAACAAGGAAGCATATCAAATGATTGCACTGAAAAACAAAATAAGAATGACCAAGTCTGTGTATGTCTGTATATGCAGGCACTGACAACTACTTCACAACTCCTAATTGGCTGACAAAGACACTTCGACACTATTGATAATGAGATAAAAATGCTTTTATGTATGGTACTTCTGAGAGCATCATGCATCTTAAAACCAGTGAAATAGAGTATATCATATTTTCTTCTAGCCCACTGCCATATTCAGAATTTACTCTTTCCACTTAAAAAATTCAGTCCATCAAAAGGAGAAAACAAAACAAAAGGTGGGGGGAGAAAACAGAATCAAAAAGAAGATTGTGTTTGTGCTGTGTTTGGTCCAAGAGTATGTTTGTATAGAATGCAGGAATGTCAGTTGCTAGTGGCATTATCAAAATGGTGACACAAGTGACACAAGAAGACCACCTAGCAACTAACCATAGACAGAACACCATTGTGAAAACCCCAGAACAGAACCTGGAGGTGTAGCTGAAGCACCCCTATGGACCACAGAGACCAAGAAGGACCACCTTAGAAGGATGGAGGAATAGCTACATGATACCTCATTGCTTCTCTGCTAGTCTGGCACAGACCTGCACTGAGAGGGTGCCCCTGGGCCTATGGTATCTCTAGTGGGAAAAGAGAGCCTGAGGTGGACATATAGTTCCCCCAGTGTTGTAGGAAGCTTCTTGGGAGGCCCAGTCAGGCCTTGTCTTATGGGGATCACTGGGGGAATCGCCAGTAGGGCTGAACCACTGGGGATTGCAGATAGAAATGGAGGGGGGCTAGGCAGGGCTTACAGCAACCAATGCACAGATACTGGCAGACAACATTACTGCTCACTGAGTCCCCTGAGCAGAGATCACAGCCAGCAGCTCTGTCTATCTCTAGAGCCAGTGTAGTGGCCTTGTTTGGCCAGGGAGCTCACTTGGCAGTTATGCCTGATTTGGATCCACAGTCAATGGGCCATACCAGCTGGAGCCCATTCTACTACCCTACCTGGACAAGGAAGCAAATTTTCAGGCCCATCAAACTCCTCAGCATAGCTTTTACTCCTGCCCATGCAGGAAGCCTTGCCAGAGAACCCCGCAGCTTCAAAACTCCTTTTATGGCCTCACTTAGGCAGGGAGCCAAACCAGAAGACCATCCCAACTGTGGAACATAACCAGAGAGCCTAAACAGTGATCCTCACCTTGATCCACCCTAAAGCTCTGCCCAGCCATGTAGCTCAGCTTTCAAGTCCACCCAACAGCAGAGCACACGTACTGCCCTGACTGACTGCTGAACACAGTATGTGGACTTGCACAAGTAGGAATCTCAGCTAGTGATTCCACCCAGTCATGGAGTAGGCTGTAGTCCCACCCAACTGCAAGATACAGCTGGAGGCCCCTCCCAACCAGAGAGCCTGGCCAGTAACCTAGCACAGCCACAGAGCACACCACCAACCTCTCTGATTGCTAAACCCAGCCTGTGCCCCCATCCCCAACTTCAGGACAGAGCTTGTCACCCTGCCTGAACATGAAGTCCAGGCAGTGGGAGCAGCTTATAGGAGAGCACAATCTGAGACACACCTGACCATGAGTGATGGAAGACCCAAGCCTGTAGCCCTCCCCAACAGCAACAACTGCTCATACCACCTCCGAGGGAACACAGCCTTACACAGTGCTCTATGTCAATTACATTTCAATAAGTGGTAAAGAAATAAAATAAAATACAGGATGTCTAAGTTTAACTGTTTTGTGACATGTAATTGTAGTTTATTTCCTAGTTTTCCCATGGCTCCCAGGCCCCAGCTGTTACCTTTACTATTTATATTTGACAGAAGGAAAGTTCTGACATGGATTGAGCAAGCATAGCTCATAGCTTATTTTCCTCCCCTACCTTTTTCATATAGTTGGAGAGCGATGAATGGTTTTTACATGTTTACATTTTTAAGTGGTTGGAAAAAGGCAAAATAAGAATAATATTTTGTGATATGTAACTTTTATGACATTCAAATAATTTTAGTGTTCATAAATAAAATTTTATTGTAACAAAGTGCCACACATTGTTTACTTATGATCTATGACTGCTTTTGTACTACATGGCAGAGTTGAGTTGCTATAATAAAGACAATATGGCCTTGAAAACTTAAACTGATCCTTTCCAGAAAAGAGTTTGTAGATATCTGCTGTATGTCAATTTTTTATGACCTTTGTTGGATTTGAATGATAGTTTGGAATTTTTAAATTTTTCTGTTTTCAAATTATGGAAAGTAACCACCTTCAAATTTGTACTTATTTTTGTTCAGTTTTGCTCATTTCAATTGGTGAAGTATGTCATTGTGGTCTCTCCCTCCTCTATCTTGCTCAGAACTCATACTTGTAATTTTCTAAATAGACTAAAATTACCATAATCACTTCCTCTTTGACCCAAGAGATATTTAGAAGAGGTTTTATCTTTCTGGATATATACATATATATGTTTTGATTCTTTATTCTTTTGTTATTAATCTGACACATTTTGCACTGAATTCAGAAAATCTGGGGTATATATATTTTTATATTTATAAATTTTATGTGTATTTATAAATATATATATTTATAACCCTGTGAAGGTAACATATGATCCTTTTTTGAAAACAACCCAGGAATTTGAAAAAACTATACATTTTCAGTGATGTATAGCATTAGATTTATATATGCTTTATGATTACCAAATGCCTTTTGTTCTTACTTAATTTTTGCTTAATTTATCTCTCAAAGGTAGAGGGAGGGTGTTGTCTTAATGCTTCTGAGTAAACATTTTAATAACACAGGTTTAAATACATACAGCATTTAAAAACTCCAGCATAAATTTTAAAAACACTTTATCTGTCCCAAATAAAAAATGAGTCTCTGCTCTCTTGAAGCCCTCATGATGGGAAATATTTTATGGACATCAAAACAAAACAAAATGAAAGCCAATTTTATTACAGTGTATAATTTCATCTCAATTTTTCTAGCTACTAAGAAGGAGAAATATAAGATACTATAGATATGCAGTAAGAAAATTTTATTTTATGTGGAAGCAAGGACTTTTTCTCCTGGGCTTCTGTTTTAGATGGTATTTAATGTATGATTTCCTAGGAAGTGTGTGTGTTGAGGATTAAAGAGTGAGAATTACAGACCAGAGAAAAGCAAAAGCGTGAAGGCCTTGAGTGAAAAAGGAACAAGAAAAACAAGTGGAAGGAGATAAATACGGTTGGAGGGAAAATAAAGAGGAAAGAATGACAAGAGAAAGAAAGATAAAGAATGCCTGAATAAGACTAAGGATTCTGAATTGTTTCCTCAGAGCAAGGGAAGAATTTTAAGCAAGGAACAACAGAATCCTATTTTTTTTCCCCATCTAAATGGATCTGTTTTCTTTAGTGTGGAGAGGATGGGCAAGATACTGGATATAGGAAGAAAATTTAAGAGGCTAAACTCTACAGCTATTAATAAATTGATGTGAAATGTTGGGGTCTGGGAGCAAACAGCCAAGAAATAATTCTTGAGATATCTTGGGTGCAGAAAAGGTGGTTTTATTAAAGCACAGGGACAGGACCGTTGGGCAGAAAGAGGGGCACTGGGGTTGTGAGGAGTGACTGATTACAGACTTTTAAGTTGGGAGGGGGTTAGGGATAGTGTTAAGTCTCTAAGGAATTTGGAAGCAAGGTTTATAGGACCTTGAGGGGAAGGCTGCTGTTATGATAAGGTCATTTACTATTGTCTAGTAAACTCTTAGTCATAAGACCCTTCAGATGTTTATCAGTGGGCCATATGTTTGGAGGATGATTGCTGACATATATCTTGGGAGGGTAGAGATAAAAGGAAGTTTCCAAAGGGGTTTTTATATGTTAAAGAAGACTTACAGGATCCTGGAGGTTGGACTAATGTCAAACTAAGGTTGCCTTTTGCCTCTAGCAAAGTATTAATTAACATTGAGGCAGGTGAGTTCCTTGAGGAAGGTCACCCTGCCTATCTTAAATACTTGTCAATGGGCTGCAAAGGAAATCTAATTTTTTTTCTACATTTCTTTTGCCTTTGTTCTCCACATCAAAATGATTTATTCTACCACTATTTCCACGTGAGAGATTTTTGTGGTATCTAAGTCTGTCCAGTTGGATGGGGACCCCCAAATGTGGGGCAATGATCAGGTGGAATCTGGTGGTGTGGGTGGTAAAAGGACTCACCCAAGGCAGAACAAAGGAGATAGAAGCTTTTGAATACAACGGCAAGGGATCAAGTCAGGACAGCAAAGGAGAGGCTGTCTACAAGGAGGCAATGGGTAAGGGCTGTATATAAAGCTGGAAGGTGAGGAGGGATGGGATGTATGGAATTTTCCCTTTTTTGGTCGCTGTGCCTGGTTGTAAGTAACCCTATGGGTCAGTTAGGGCCTATGGGTATTCTGAGGTGGGGTCCTGATGGGCCTGTCTGTATTCATCCAGGTGGTGGCTGTGGCCCCTTTTGCCTTGACTGAGTTTCCATTGTGCAAGTCTGTTGCCTAAAAGTGGCCTCGACCGTTTTTACTGTTTCTGCTTGTGAACTTGCAATCTACCCATTTTAAAGTTAATATTATGATCGCTTTTTGTTGTTGTTATCTGTGCCTCTCTAGTGAGTCTGCCCTGACTTTTCTGTCCATTTGTCTATGCCTCCAGATATATCACGATTTCTTTAAAAAGTGTATTGGTTTTGGTTGTATATTTTTATTTTATGCAAATAGCCTTGCACTATTTATCTAATTTTCTTTTGCTGCTTCTAACTGCTGCTTAACCCTACATAATATACATCCATTCCATTTCACATCTTTGCTCTCCTGATTATGTACAACCAGGATACTTCAGACACCCCCAAATCATACATAAGGCTGTAATTACCTTGGTCACATTGGTCCTTTGATGGAACTATGTGAGCTTTTCTTTGTGACCATACATCCACAGTGAATTTCAGACACATCATATATTTGCCTGTCTCCAGGCTATCTGCTCTAGACTACCTTATGTAAGAAATGAATGAGGATTTTTATATTGCCACAGTTCACCAGCACTTAACATTATTCAGTTTTCTCATTTTTAAAATATATTTGGTATAAATGATAACTTAAAAAATTTCATTATAAAATTTTCAAATATACCTAAAAATACAGAGAAAAGTGGATCTCCTTTAGTTAACAGTTATTTAAATTTGCTTTACTTGATTTAATTTTTTTATTGTTTTGCTGAAATATTTAATTCAAATCTTGGTGTCCTAGTTTTCTTTTGCTGCTGTAACAAATTACCACAAATTAGAGGCTTAAGTTGGCACAGATTTATTACCTTACATTTCTGGAGGTCTGAAGTCCAAATTGGGTTTCACTGGATTAAATCAAGGTATTGGCAGGATTGCATTCCTTCCTGAATGCTCTGAGGAGAATCTATTTTCTTCCCTTTTCCAGTCTCTATAGACCTTATGTTCCCTGGCTTGTGGTCTCTTTCCATCTTCAAAGCCAGCCATGGCTGGTTGAGTCTTTCTCACATCACATCATTGACAATGAAAGTTCTACCTCCCTCTTTTTTTTTTTTTTTTTAAGATTTTATTTATTTATTTGACAGAGAGAGACACAGTAAGAGAGGGAACACAAGCACAAGGAGTGGGAAAGGGAGAAGCAGGCTTCCCGCTGAGCAGGGAGCCTGATGTGGGGCTCGATCCCAGGACCCTGGGGTCATGGCCTGAGCCGAAGGCAGACGCTTAATGACTGAGCCACCCAGGCGCCCCTCTACCTCCCTCTTTTATGTTTAAAATACTCTTGTAATTATGTTGTATCCGTTCAAATAGTATAGGATAATATCCATATTTTAAGGTCACCTGATAAGCAGCCTTAATTCTATCTGCAGCCTCAGGTCCCTTTATGTAATGTAACATAACATATTCACAGGTGCTGGGGATTAGGATGTAGACATCTTTGGGAAAGTGGTCATTATTCTACCTACCACACTTAGATATCATCCCTTAGTGATTAATCTCTAAAAATTAATGACATTTTGCTATATATTTATAATACCAGAATACCAGAATGATGTCTAACACAGTGTTTGGGTTTTCATTTTGTTTTATTTTTTAATCAGGATCCAAACAAGGTGTATTTGTTGTATTTGATTGTTGTTATATCATTCAAGTGTTTTTTAACGTAGACTAACCTCACTATACCCATTTTTTTAATGCAATTGATTTGTTGAAATATCCAGTCCATTGTCCTGCAGAATTCACTTTATGAATTTGTTCTAATGTCTCCTGATGGTGAGGTATTTGTTGTATTTCCTTTAAACCTCAAGCTAGATCCAAAGGTCTAAACAGATTCAAGCTTAACATTTGGTGAAAATATTTGTCAGCGGATCTTATATATTTCACATTGTGTCACATTAGAAGTCTGGCCCATATCTTCCTTCTGTGTTGTACTGAAGGGAGATTTCAACATTCTTTCATAATGGTTGAGATTTGCCTACTGCCAATTTGCATGGAATTTCATTACTTCTACTTTGGCACTGTTGGAAATCCTGGGGGATTTCTAATGCATGATCCACTCAGCTGTTATCTGTGGGGTATTTATTTTTTTCTAAAACATTCATTGTAGCCATAATTCAATTAGACACTTCTGTCCTTCTCTTAATTTGGTCTCATCTACCCTGTATTTTTAGAAGGCTTGTTTATAGGGGCACCTGGGTGGCTCAGTCCTTAAGCGTCTGCCTTCAGCTCAGGTCATGGTCCCAGGGTCCTGGGATCGAGCCCCGCATTGGGCTCCCTGCTCGGCCAGGAGCCTGCCTCTCCCTCTCCCACTCCCCCTGCTGTGTTCCCTCTCTTGCTGTGTCTCTCTCTGTCAAATAAATAAATAAAATCTTTAAAAAGAAGGCTTGTTTACAGTTTTTGGTTGGGTAACTGGTGCTCATTCCTGTTTAACAATGCTGTTAAAGAATCCATTATTTATTTCTATACTGCTTTTTACATTTCACTGGGAATTTTTGAGAGAGGAAGACTAAGTTGGATACGTGACATCATTTTTTAAATTTCCCATGATTTTATTCATAGAGACAGATGACATAGTCTGATTTTACTATCTACTGATTAAGAGAAAATACAGAAAAAAATGACAGTATGATTTTAGTAACTTTTAAATGCATGTGAAACATTAATCAAAATATGGAATTCATTTGCATTTTTAAAAAAGTTCAAATATGTACTAGATATATATTTTAATATTCTGCTAATGTCTAATGCATGTGTGGATTCATGAACTTTTTGCAGTTTATGACCCCTCCCTAGGAGACTATAGACTTTAGAGTAGAAACCATGGCTTTAAGGAATATGACTTCCAATTTGGAATTTCAATGGGACTTATTATCTGAATTAATTCTTAATCCCTAGGCTATAGAAGTGCAATTGAAAATTAGCACTTTAATGCTTAAGTGATTCATAGAATGAATTACCTTTTCAGCAACTAAATGTTACCCTAGGGGTATAAAATATTTACTATGGTTTCCCAAATTATCCATTTTATCCATAAAGCAAGCACTCTATATTAAAAAAGGATTCATTTCAATTTTCAATAAATACTTATTTTTCTTTGACCATATGTCTTTTTGTTGTTATATATTGGGGATACAGCAGTAAGAAAAAAACAGATACTTATTATATTGTTCTTGCATACGGAGTTTGTAGTTAACTTCTGTGAAATTGGATCTGATCTTCGTTCTATTAAAATATCTAATTTTCGCATTGAGGATAATTCTACTATTTGGGATGAGTATAGAGAAAGGCTGTATATTAGTTATGATTTGGTTTTCTGTAAATAATAGAAAACACTAAATGATCAGCGGCTTAAATAAGTAAGGAGTTTATTTTTGTCACCTGGAGGTCATCAATCCAGTTTCTGGTATGGCTCTCTTCCACCTTACGGACTTAAATAAATTGTCAGAGTTTAATAAGGGAAGCAGAAACACTATCAGTTTTGATTGAGGGATATGTAATAGGAATTAGATATTGCATAGCTTTGGAGAAAGCTAGGAAGTAAAAGTCCAGGAGAGAGTTGGGATTTTTCTCCAAGCAGTCAGTCTGAGAAGCCAGCCACGTCCGGAGGCTGAAGGTGTGGTGAAGATAAAGCTTGTGGGGATGTCTATAGAAAATTCTGTTTCTGTGTGTTACCTTCTCTGTGGGTCTACTTCCAGGCTTCTCCTGGAGGGCCTAGAGCTGATGCTGGTCAACAGGGTCACCATTTGGAAAGAAGGTCAAAGGGACAGTGAGAGCAGGAACCCACTGGCACCCTTTTCATCTGCCTGTCACAGCATTTGACCTTGGTGACCAGTTCAAATTGAGTAAGAATTGTATTGAATAAATAATGAATAAGAATAATGGCTGTTGTCTGAATGCCATCCCCCATTCTTGCAAATTCTTTCAGAAAACTCTAACCTGGAACCTTGCAAAGAATATGATTCTGGGTAACTTACACCAAGTCTACATAATCCAGACTACCTGAGGTAAAAAAAAAAAAAAAAAAAAGCCCAGCCAGGCCCTCAAAAGCAAAGATTGGCAAGCAGAAAATATTCATCTGGATGGTAGGGAGTCACTTAGGCAAGTCCATTGGTCCATGTAGGTCCAATAGTGTGAGAGAACTTTGGGAAGTGAGATTAAGAAGGTAATTTGGTCAAAATTGTGTGAAATATTAGCAGAAAGCAGGGCATGTTGAAGATATTTTAGAGGTAAAATGTAGCTAAAGAGAATGTTGAATATTGGGATAACATTTTAAATCACTTTGTAAGACTTAGGTAATTTCTGGTTTGCCTTTCCCTTTTAATCTTTATATTATTGGAAAAAGAAAACCCAACAACCTGAATTTAGGACTATTTTGCCTTCTTTAGACGCATATCCTATCTGGATGAGTTTAGGGAATGAACACTGAAGTGTGTATCAGAGAGTGATGGAGTGTGTGTTCCTAATGCATTTGGCAAGTGCTCTGAGGGAAATTACTTTGTTCTTATTCAGACAGATACCATCGTGTTCTCCCTAAATAAAATGCCTATAACCAGTCATTTCTGTGTGAGGAAGAGGGATGGTCAGTATTGAATAAGAAACAAACATTGTTGAAATTTATTAGGATGATGGTTAAGCTGTGAAGAGACACACAGTGGTGCAGTTTTCTTGGTAGCTCAGCTGAATTTTGAATTCAGAGAACCAGTTGACTGTATTCATGTCTATACAAGGATGCTGCATCATTAGGAAAATGCCTGCAGCTCCTAGGAGAGAAGGGATGGAAGCCTGCAATCCAAGATTGGATTTCATAGGAATCAATTTCATAGGAAATGCCATTAAAAGATAGTATCCTCCAGTAAAACTGTCTTCTTTCCCACAGCTATCTGGCAGCATTCCATGTTGTAATTTCTGGAGACTATCCTACAAGGTAGACAGGAATATAGAAGATAGAGCTTCTACCTGTGAATGCTAGGTATATATGCAATTTAAACACTCAGTTTTGCACCAGAGACTTCTAGTTGTCTCCCAATGTCTTCTCTCTTTCTTCAATACAAGAAAGGCCTGAGATTTGATAGCTGGGCATATTTCTGCCTGAAGAGTACATTTTCCAACTTTCCTTAGAGCTGTATGTGGTCATGCAACTAAGTTCATCGAGAAAATGAAAACAAAAGTGATGAGGGCAATTTTCAGCATGTGCCTCCCCACCAAGGTTGATGATGTATTCTTTTCCCTTCATTTCACCTTCTGGTCAGGTGCAAATGCAGGTATATCTTAGACCAAGAGGTTTTGTTAATAATGGATGTCAATCACACAGGTAATCATACCTTAAAAAGAGACTGGGTTCCTGAGGTAGGTGGCCACATTGCCACTGCTCCTATCAATAGGTGAAATCTATTTCTCATCTCCTTGAGTGTGGGCTGGCCCTTTAGTTTCTTATAACCAAGACCATGTGGTTGACATCTAATACCAAGCTCTAAAAAGACTTTCAAGTTTCAGCTTTTGCCCTTTGGTGATGTTCTTTGTTAGAAACCAGTTGTCATAAAAGAAATCTTATTACCCTAAAACTACCATTCTTTGAGAGAGCTCAACATAGCCATGTTAGAGGCTACATGGAAAGAGATGCTCAGCCAACTCCTAGCTGTTTGACCTCCCTCAGGGGAGGCACAAAACATGTGAGGGAGGAGGAACACCGGGGACATTCTATCCCTAGCATACACCATGCCACGAGAAACAGAAGAACCACCAAGCGGAGTCCAATCCAGATTAAAGAATTATGAGAAATAATAAAGTGGTTGTTGCTTTAAGCAAGTAAATGTTGGAATAGTTTGTTATGCATCATAGATAACTGAATCACTCTCTTTATTTTATTCTACTCATATGATATAACCACACTACTTCCTCTTTGAAAATCACTCAGAGCAGCTCTTGAATGAGTCACAACATTTGAGTATCATATGTGATACCTGTGAAATAGAGACCTGTTTCATCACCATGATGATGGCAACCCTTTCTTTCTCCCTCCTGTCCTCAAATCTCAGGTTTCTCTCCTCTTTGATTTTTACTGATTCATGAAACTATGTTACTTATGCACTGATCCAGATATATGAAACCACTGATTTTTTTTTTTTACAAAAGCATAAATGATTATACTGTTGAACTTTGCAGCTTACAGTTTTAATTTAATTTGAACACATTTTAAAGATTGTATTGGGAGTTTCAAATAGATGTCTTTACTGTTAATGATATGGTTTTTATTGAGTGTATTCCTACTTATTTAATTACTGGGAAGTAAATGTATTGAACATGTTAACCTTTTTAATGGTTCTGACATGTACTGTAGAAATGGCCAAAATACAACATTTTGCTGTCTAATATTTTATTTGTCTTGAAGCTTTAAAGTTATGTTTTATCTTAACATATCAGATGAATGAAATTCACCCAGTATTATTATTGCTACTGCTATTGTTATTTTAGTCTTTGTTATTGCATTCTCTCTTTTTTTTCCCCCCATCTTATACATTCTTTATTGTGGCTCAATAATACTGCCCCATTTTAAGTGCAGCCTCTTCATGCATGAGTCTTTTCTATCTGCTCCATGGAGAAGCAAGAATATTAAGGCATCAACAGTGATTTCCTCCCTAGTTCTATAGAAGGAATGAAAACATCACATAATGAGGAAAGAAATATACATCAAATTAATGTTCAGCAGTGTATCACAGTTAAATGTAACCAGTGTCTTTAAGGAAAGAATACCCACATTTTTAAAAAATGGAATTTGTAATATAATATTTAATGTCCCAAACCTTTTTAAAACCTATCCTTTTGATTTTAAATGCCCTCCTATGTGTTCTTCATTGAAATAATAATGAAAAAATTAAAAAAAAATACTTCCAAACCATTTATTTAAATTACATTTAAGATTCAGCTGCTGTATGAAACATTTTCTATGTAATACTACTGAATAATTTACCTTTTTGTAGATATGAATATTGACATTTAAAAGTTTATAGGGACTATAGAGACTCTTTTGTTCAAATCTTATAATTTAAAACCCAAAATACATGTATAGCCTGATAAAAATGGCAGTCTTTCATACAAACACATACGCAGAGAAATCTCAACCACTACAGAAGTCTAGGTTCTCATTAGCTAATATTTGAAGTGTTCCATTCTGAATCTAACTTCTTTTAACTTTTAACTCCTTAGTACTATATTTGCTGTATCACATCTACCACACATAACTGCTAGTGTCATCCTCTCAAAACCCTCATTCTGTTATATCATTCTCCACTGGCAAACTAATTCCTCATACCGAGACAATCAAGGTCATAAGTACTAGTCTGATATTAAAGATTATGTAATAACTATCCTCATTTTGAAACGCTGTTTTCACTAATTAAAAAAAAGTCTCTGATGGAGAATGGTCAAAATGATACCTTATGTATTCACACCATTTTTAACTTTTAAAATCCCTTGAAAGGCCTTGTCTTCATTTTTAAATATGCCTAATAGTTGTATTGATTATCAAATAATGCCCTCTTTATACTAATACAGATGCCCACTGTCTTTTGAGGTCCAGCTAATGATAAGCCCCTCATCATAAAGCTCTCATTGATCCTATTAACCCCTCTCACTTTTCCTCTTCTCTACATCTAGAGATTTTATTTGCTCATCACTTGAAACTTATTCCACATTGCCTTGATTTGTGTTTTTTCTCATTTTTTATCATAGGGTCTGGGACAGTTTCACAAACACTGTTAAATAATTAGTGGGTATCTTACCTTTGAAAAAATAAAGAGTTCAAGTAAAAAAAAACCAAACAAACAGGTGAACAATTAGCCTGGAGATAAAACCAATATAAATTAAAAATAATACCTGCTGTTTTTTGAATGTATACTGTGAACTGAGTTTTTTGCAAAGTACTTTATATACACTTTCTCATTCAGCTAATTAAATATATATAAATTATACATAAATTATACTTATAATTTATATATATTATAATTTACTTGAAATAAGCTGCATTTAAAATAGCTTGGACTCTAGGTAAATTTGAGATTCATGAAACAGGCTTTAAGTTCTCAGAAACCTATATCTTCTGGTAAAAGATTCCTTTATTTCTTTGAAAATGATTTCTTAAAATAGAGTCTCTTTGAGCACATGTCAGAGAGTGAAACAAGGAAGGAAGACACATGGAGACATGGAGAGTCAAACAACACAATGACTATGCTACTTAGATTTTGATGTCAGACATGCTAACCTTCTCCTTAAATTCCATTTGCTTGTTGTGGTCTTAGCATCAAGTGAAAACAGAATTTCTGTTTATTTCTCTCATAGAATCAACCTATCTCTAAATCTTGCCAAGAAGCACTCATTTGCCCTCATCTTCCTTGTTTCTTGGCTTCCATGTCTCCTGATCAAATTCTTAAAAGTTATTTTAATATAACTTTATGTCATGCTATTTGCTTTCTTTAAATTCACTTTGGTTCCCCAGTAGTCAGCACTTCTACATCCTTAGGCAATATATTTTCCTAAAAGAGCACAATAGCCAACATTTTCTAACCCTTTTGTGAGTTCCTCAGGACTATAAATTCATTATAATGGAGGAAGTGAACACTTGCATCTCATGTCCATTCATACCCCACCAAAATATAGATGTGCTGATTAACACATAATACAAATGCGTTATGTTCCAAATAGCCATCCAGAGGAAAGAATGTGCCTTTGATTTTATTGCAGCATTATGCAAGATGAAAGGGGCACGTGTGTATAATTAAACAGCTGCAAATGTCACTGACTCTGTGGTCAGGAGGCTAGCTTAAAAAAATTCAGGCAATTGTGTATTTTGTGACCTTGTCTACCTGCCAAAATGAAAGGATTGAAAATGAAACTACTGAGCTGGGAACAGAAAAACAAATCTTAGGCCCAGTGATTTCTTTCTGGCACAGAAAGATCAATGCAGTACAATTTTAGGGGTACAGAATAGCCACTATTCCAATTTTGTCTATTTTTCTGTTGATGTTCTAGTTTCTGAGAAGATTATCAATTAAGAAGAGTAAAGATCTGATTCTTTTTGAGAGGGACGTTTTAATTTAGTTGCTCCGAGCACAGGCATAGAAGCCATTCTGCTCAAGTTTACATGTCAGCTCCACCACTCCTCACTGTATAGCTTTGAGAAGATACTTAACCTCTCTGTACCTCATTTTCCTCATATTTAAACTAGACATAGATAATTGTGAGGATGGAATGAGTTAATATATACAAAGGGGATTAGAAAAGTGTCAGGCATGTATTAAATCCATAGACTATTATCATTCGGTGTGATCCCACCTCACCCTGGGAATCTTTATGTCTCTGTATTCAGATTCATTTTTTGTCCTCTTACTTTCCTCATCAAAACTTGGTCTCTAAAATCTTTTGCCACATTAAAGGGAGAAAACCAAGTGAAGAATTAACATCATATGTGACCAGCATTATATTAGGTAATTTAAATATATTTTTAAAAATAATTATTATAATAATAGTTCCTTACATATGGATGTTTCATTCCCTTTACAGGTAAGGAAACTGAGGCTTGGAGAGGAGAAGTTATGGACATGATTACATAGCATAACGCAGAACCTAGCTTTTAGGACAAGTCTGTTTAAATGCAAAGCCCACAATCTTTCCAAGATATCATGCTATGTTTTAGTTTTCAATCAAAAAGCATTTGTATTTCAACCTATAGTTTATAAAATATTTTCATAAAATCATTTCAATTGATTCCTGTGAGGAATCTGAGATTTATGTTGATAATATATCACTTTACAAATGACAAAATAAAATTGAGAAAGCAAGTTTACTAACCTTATACAGATAGTAAATGGCAGAGAAAAATGCAAAGTTAGGATATCTTGATAATTTTTCTTATTATTTCTCCCAAAGTGACTTATAATGATAGGCAGCATTCAAGTATTAACTTTTCTGGAAGAATGTACGTTTTTAGCAACTGGCTAATGGTCGTGGCATAAAAATCCAATAGGGAAGTTTCAAGCAGCTGTAAATGGAGGCTAATATGTGAGAGAAATAGAACTCCAAGAATCACATTTAATGGGTAATATAGCTTACCTCCTGCCTCACCTCTCTGTTGACCAGCCCTGTAACTTGGCATATATGCCAAGTTTAATATATGCTTTTGACAAAAATAAAAACTGCTTCTACTGCTGCTGGAGGGGACAAATTATGGAATTGAAAGAACCAGGAATTCCAAGTCAGCTCTGAAGTTATAGGAAGAAAACTTCAGAATATAGGAGGATAAGTGTTATTTTTACCTTTTTGTTTGAAATTTTCCACTTCTGGATCTCTGTATCTGTACAATGACAGATTTTTTTTCTTCTTCTATCACATGAATGTCTCAACCAGAATGAAGGATTCATGAGAAGAGCCACAGTTTGCATATGATTTCATCAAGCAAGGGCAATCTCTGTGGAAATAAGTATTTTAAAAGAAGCTGGCAACCAAAGCATGTTTCTCTAAAATAGAATACAGTGTCCACATAGAGGCAAGACTTGGAGTGATGAGGAAACTCTAACCTTCCAGAAACCTGGAATCCCATTCCAGAATGGGAAATGGAAATCCCATTTATCAGAGCATCTGGACTAATGTTGTTGCTAATTCACCTCTCAGAATGAAAGAATAGGGAGATTGCTAATCTGGATCTAATTCATGTCAGTGGGAACAAATACCAGGAATGATTAGAGACAACTATTAATGCCAATGCTGAGGACTGAACATTTATGTCTACTCTCCAGCAAATTCATATGTTGAAGCTCAGATCCCAATATGATAGTATTTGGAGGTTGGGCCTTTGGGAGGTAATTAGGTTATGAAGGTGGAACCCACATAAATGGGATTAGTGCCTTTATTAGACATGAGAGAGATGATTGTTCTCTGCTCTCTTACACATGAGAATGCAGAAGAAGATAACCATCTGCAAACCAGGAAGCATGCTCTCACCAGACACTTTGCGGGTACCTTGATCTTAGACAGTCCAGCCTCTAGAACTGTGAGAAACATGTTTCTGATGTTTAAGCCACCCAGTCTATGGTACTCTGTTATAGAAGGGCAAACTCACTGATAGACACATTGAAGTTCTTAGTAGCAAAGTACAAAATAACACAAAAATAAAAATAAAAATGAACAGGGGGAAATTAAGGCACAGTTCACATATACTTTATGACAGAGAGAGAAAACTTTAAAATCATAAAGACATGACATAATTTCATGACTCTCATCATCATCATCTGTTTACTGAACATCTCATTTGTATGAGATTTTTTAAATATTAGTTCAAATGGGAATCCTAAAAAAATCCCAATAGGATATAAGTTCTTTTCCTCATTTTACAGAGAAGGAATATAAGACTCACAGAGATTATGGGGCATGCCCAAATTTATATGCATGGAGCTAAGGATTGAACCCAGGTCCACATTAAAAGTCCTGATCTTTGTACCACAACAGTGAATGAGCTTCTTAAATGGATGATTGACTCAGAGGGATATTAAAAGTACTAAAACACTATGTGATAGCAAAATATCCCAAGAAAAATGGAAAAATTGGCTAAAGCACAGATTCAAACATTGTGGCAATGAAAATTATTGAGATGGATTTTATATATGGAAGAAAGTATAGATAAATATTGCCAGAAGCCTAGAGTAAGATCAGAACAAGAATGAAGTTCATAAAATATTGCAAATGTAATTCACAGAAGTTTTGTTTTTGTTTGTTTTTGTTTTATTTTTATTTTTGATTAATAAGGAGAGGGTGGAAGGGATAGGCCAGTTGTTTATTTAAAAAAAAAAAAAGAAGAAAAGGATGCAACAGTGTAGCATAAATATTAGAATAAGGTATAAGGCAGAATGATTAAACTTTCATTTTAATCTTCTCTTGCAAGAAGACTATACTAAAAGTTCAAAAGGGTAGCAAATTATGATAAATAGTAAATTTAAATTCAAGATAATTTGGATATTATGAGACTGTTCCAACTTGGTTTTAGTATGCAGACTCAGACAAAGGTTTACTAGACTGCTAAATGAATTTAAAGTTGAAAAGCTGAAAATATTATTTCTGTTTAGAAATGATGGAGGAAAAAGTCAAATATAACAATGTATTTTATGTCTAAGCTTATAGAAATAGAAAATGGTCAAATGGGGTATTTATTATAGAGAAGAGAAGATAAATTGGGAACAAAAATAATTTTTCACAAATACCTGAAGGACAGTTATAGGGAATAGACAGTGCATTTTAAATGATTCAGAAAGGAGAACAAAAAGAAATAGATGGAATTTTTAAGAAGGAGTATTTTGTTGAAGACATTATTCATAAAAATACTTGGAAGAGTTCACACATCAAAATGGCCATCTCTTATAGAATGAGTCTGGAGGTATTTGTGTGGATTTACCCTTTTTTACTTTGTATATATCCACATTGTTTCTACTTTTTCCTCTATAAATGAAAATTGAGGGTGAATGTTCTTTGAAGTAGGATAATTAGGAAAGACATGCTCAACAAATAGCATTTAATTAGATATCTGATGTAATGTAGCAGTAATGAAGAGAACTAGAAATCAGAAGAAAGATATTTTTCAGGCAAAACAAATAGTATGTTTAAAGGTCCTGATGTTGGGAGGGGTTTGACTTGTGTAAGAAATAGCAGAGAGGCTAGTGTGACTAGAGTGGGTAAGTGAGGAGAAGGGTGAACCAGCGAGGTGAGAAGGTAATAGAAGGCCATGACATGATTGTAAGAAACTGACTTTGACTTTGGCTGACATTAGAAGTCAGTGAAAGTATTTGAATACAGAAGTGGCTTGAACCAAGATTTTTTTCCAGCTTTATTAAAGTATCATTGATAAATAAGATTGTATATATTTAAAGTATACAGCTTGATGTTTTTATCATATATTATATTATATATATACATTATTATTATATATATTTGACACAATCCGTTCACTCCGGCTTCTAAATGGAGAGTAGACAGAAGCTAAAAACAATCCATTTAGTAGACTACCTCAGTTGCCAAAGTGAGAGATTATGATTACTTGGAACAGGAAGAAAACATTAGAGGCATGAAACATGGTAGGATTTTGGATATGTTACTAATAACCAATGAGATTTACCAAAAAAATGGATGAAAGCTTCAAGATAAAGAGAGGAATAAAGGATTACTGCAAGATTTTTGTTTTAATCAATGGGAAAATTGGAGTTGTTTTTCCAGATATAGATAAAGGAGAAACTTGAGAGAGTCAAGAAATTCATAATAAGACAGGGACATAAAATGGTGTTAAATTGGAGGGGCCTATTAAAAGTAGGAATACTGAATTGGCAGTTGATAATTTGGTAGATAGAGGTCAGAAGGGGGATACAGTTTGGGAATTATTGGAGAATATATGCTATTTAAATCAGTGGGGCTAGATGAAGTCACAGATGAGTATGTATAAAGAAGAGGTCCAAAGGCTGAGTCCTGGGCATGCCAGAATATAGAGATTGGGGGATAAGGAAAGTGAGTAACAAATGAGGAACAAGGTAAATCAAGAGAGTCTGGTGTCTTTAAGACACTACTTGAAAGTAGCATTTCAGGAAAATGAGAGCAGTCAGTGCTGATTGGTCAAACCAGATGAAGACTGAGAGTTAACTAGTAGACACAGAAACATAGTTGTCATTGGTGATCTCAGTAGGGTACATTTTAGTGGAGTGGTTGAAGCAATAGTATTACTGAGGAGAGTTGAACAGAGAATGAGAATCTAACATCTAGGGTCAGTAGGATAGACAGTCACGAACGCCAAATCATTTTGTTATGAAGGAGAGATGGGACAGTAAATGGAAAGGGATGCAGACTCAGAGTTTTATTTTATTTATTCATACATTTAAATAAATATTTTGGGTGAAGAAATTATACAATTTGCATACTGATGGGTATGATTCAGTAGAAAGGAAATGGGCAAAATTAGAGCAATATCCTCATTAGGTGAGTAGGGAGAGAATGTCATGAACAAATGGTGAAGGTGCTTTTAGAAAGATTTATGAATAGTTTACCCATAGCTCCGGAGGGGAAGAAGTAGATGGGGTTGAGGTGAGTGGGTAAATGTAATTATGTTCATGGGGTAGCAGTCTTCTAAATGGCCTCCTTTTTTTTTTTTTTCTCCGTGAAAAATCAAGCATGACCAGTTTAAATTATTTTTGTCTTCTGATTTCTGCTGCTAGATTCATCACATGTTCCAAGTATTGACCCGGTCATCTTCCTTAAACTACCCTATCTCCAAACCAGGGTAAGGGCCCTTGATGTTCATTTCGTTTTGTGTGAGGATTTTCTGATGACTACAGCTACCCAAGAAAGAACAGGGTATATTAAAAAGCAGTATGTTCCTACAGTGATTCAAACAGTGAGATCTTAACACAGAAATATTCAAGAAGATCAATGGAACAGAAATCAGAGTCTACAAAAAAAAAATGTACATGTAAAAATTCAGTTTTTAATGAAGGCAGAATTTTAAATTGTTGGGAAAAGAATGTGATACTTTCAATAGAGTTTTTGGGATTAACTTCTTGGGAACCAAAAACACAGTTAAATCTTTATTTTTTTACCCAAGAAGAGATCTAGATATATTAAAGATATAAATGAAAAAAAAAAAAAAGGAAAAAGAGAAAAATATATGAACTGCCTGAAGAAAATATACCCTATTTGTATAGTACAGTATGGAGAAATACTTTAAACAATTTTATCAAATCAATGAATGCATTTAAAAATAAGATCTAAAACAAAAATTAGCAGCCCAATATACATAGCTGTTTCTTTGGTTTGTATTTGCATATTTATAATAGTAGGGATATGTTTCTGTTTCTTATTTTATCAAATACGTATCTGTGTGCTTTCTTTTATACAAGAGTCTTATCTCATATACTATACACCCCTTCCCATGCTCATAATGTAACTATGATTTTTCCCCCTACCTTTGATCTTTTGTCTTGAAAATCTTCTTGGAAAAGAAAAATGTTTAAGCAAATTTTGTTGATTGTGGACATTATGTGGACACCCCATGTTAAAAATAGCTTTTCACTCAGGGAGCCCTAAGTATTTGTTTTATAAGGCATTTTTCTGGAGGAGTTCAGTTTTCCAAAAAGACTCTCCTAGTGTCCAATGTGTGTGTGGGGGTTGGTATGCTTGCCTGAATTCTAAAGCAGTGTATGGGAAAGAAACCTGGGCCCCTCAGCATCCAGACTCTTCCATACCCACCACATGTTTCTTACAGCTTTTAGGCTCAAGCTTCTTTGTAGCTTTTGTTAATTGCTGGGCTTGAGGCTCCCGAGTTCAGAGCATTTCCAGTTCAGATTCCCTTGGAAATAAACTTTTTTTTCCTCCTGTCTGATTTTGGGTATTATATTCCTCTTTGGGACCATGTATATCAGATCTGAGGTATCTAATCCATCCTGTCCTCAAATCTTCATGTATTCTCTACCTCTTAAGAATTTTACTACCTAATTTCTCTACCCCACTCAGTCATTTAACCTAATTTATCTGATTTCAATCTTCCAAAAATTATTGAAATGATTATTTGCTGAAATTTCCCTTCCCATACTCTTTGTATTCATTCATTTTTTTGAGGAAAAGGAAAACATTTGTGAAACACCCACAATTGTAACCCAAACCAGTTAAAGATATTCTAAGCATGACACTAAAGGCAAATTCTATAAAGTGAAGATTCATAGATTGCATTTATCAATAATTAAAACCATTTAAAAATTAAGTAATTCAATTAAAATTAAAGAGACATACAAAGATAAACATTGTAACTTATATGAGATAAAAAAGAATGTTGATTATGTGCATAATCATGTGAAAATAATAATGAAAACATGAGTAACCTGATAGAAACAATAGGCAAATGTATGAGTATGCATTTCACAGAAAAAAAAAATGACTGATTCGTATATGAAAGATGGTCAGATAATTAAAGAAAGGCAAATTTTTAGAATAGGATTCCACATTTATCCAACTATGACATTTACTAAGATGAAATGTTTGATAATCTCTTGTATCAATAAGTGTGGAGAAACAAGTATAAATTAGCTCAATGTAAATGGAGAGTTAATTGGTAATGTCCATCAAAATCTAAAATGCTCAAACATTTTAATCCAGCAACTCCATTTCTATAAAGTATCCTTAAGATATTTACATAAAAGCAAGCAAAATTGCATTTATAAGGTTATTACTTGCAACATTTCAGCAGTAACAAAATAAGGAACACCTAAATACTAAAGATAATAATTATATATAACATGATGTACCCACACAATGTAGTAATCGGTAGTTGAAAAGAAAGAAGATCTATATATACACATGGCAAATGTCTAGTATTTTTAAAAATGTGAAGCCATACTGTGTATAGTATGCACTGATTTTTTCAAGCAAAAGAATGTATATATATGAATATGCATTTAAAATTACTGGATGGTATGTAAAACTTGTTATAAGCCATTGAAGAGTAGAACTGGTTGATGAGAAGTATGGTAATAAATTTTGCTTTCACTTTATGTTCTTTTACACTTTTGAATAGCATTATTTTGTAGAAAATATACTCAAAAATTATGTTTTTAAATTATTTAAATAATTGGGAAAGTGTTTCTGATATTTTGTTAACAGAAAAAAAATCCATAATCATGAACCCATTTTGTTTAAAACTGCATATATGAAAGTGGTAAAAAGTTGGTGAATGTGTATGTGTATAAACAGAGGAACATACAGAAAATATTTCATTTAATTTGTTTATTTACATTTCTTAAATTATTTTATTTGTTATATGAAGCAATAAAATTACATACACACACACATGCACATACAATAAAATGTTTTGAAAATAAAAAAGGAAGAGAGAAGGGAGGGAAAAGGGAAGCAGCACTTTTCCTTCTGCCAATTATGTTAAATAGAATTACTTGCCCTGGAGTAGGGAACTGAAATAACCTCTAAAATGTGATTATACTCTAAATTATTGTGTTTTATTCCTTGAATTGTTGTATCCCTTTTCAGGCAGAGAATACCAAATCTGTCCCCACTGACTGCCTCTGCAGTCCCATCTTCTGTCCAGCATTCCTGTGATGCTCCATCAGGACCACTATTTATAGGGGGTAGAAAGGCACAGTTCTGCTTTGCATCCTTCTGCTTTGTTCAGTGCTGCTGTGACCTGGAATGCTTTTCTCCCTGTCCTTCCACTGACCTCCGCTCCAGCCTATTTCTCTGGTGACATCCTTTATCCATTCCAAACTTTGCACAGTCATAATTTCTGATAGAATCGTCATTTGCATCAGCCAACTTTTCATGACTAGAAGAAAGATTAACAACTACCCCTTACCACTTCTTAATGTTGTGCATTTCAAATATTTGTTCACATGTACATTTTTTAGAAGAGTATAATCTTCTTGATTTATTCATCATTATATGTAAGAAGTTTTTTTTTTAGCACACTATTAGGTAAAAAAAACCAGGTCTTTCTAAATATTAGCACATTTCCTAGAATAAAATTTAATGATTACTTAGCATCCCATGTAAATAAAGCCATTAGTTCAAATTCATATTCTTACTTCCACAAATATAGTACTTTTTTCCAGCTTATTAGTTTATGTTTTCATTTTCTTCTCAGCAAATAAAAGAATTTCAATTGAAAATTTAATATGAGCCACTAGGATAATTTGGACTGAGCAGTATATTAAATCCTCAAAAATCTGAGTATATAAAATATAACACTTCTTTTGGTACTATCATTTGTGTTCCTGAAGCCAACTTTAACTAGCATGCTGGAACTATTTCTGATTATTTCTTTTTCCTGGGTAATAGTGTCTCTTAAAATGCTTCAGATACCATCTGAAATTAAATGTGAGATATTAAATACAATCCTTCTGGGAGATGAAAACATTTTACTTAATTTCTGTGTTTCTCACACTAGGAAAATTCTTAACACATGGCAGAGGGAAATGCATCCACAGAATATCCTAAGGAAGGGGTAAATTTTTTATTACAGACAGTACGAAAAATATATACAAATTCAGGCCAAGTTAGAATGCATAGAAGAGGCATAGAGGATGGTGAAGCCATGCTAAATGGAGAACCAGTAAAGACTGCCCAGATGAGTATACATGCCACCTCAAAAATAGTGGGTGAAGATAAGATACCATTCTTCCCAGGCACCAGCAGTGAAAACTGTGAAGAAACTAATTGTCTTCCAATTAGAGGCTGAAAGGAGATGCAAGATTTTTTTTCCTTAAAGGAGGATTTTACCTCTCCTAGCAATGCTTTGCTTACACATAAAAGGTTTCAAAAATGTGGAGATCATCTGTCTGTGTCTATTCAAAAGCAGATAGATTACAAAGAGACAGTTATAACAGGCTGTGACATGGGAGACAGCATCAATGGCCTCCTTGAATAATTCTTGTCTGGATCATAATGCAAATGAAAAATTATTTCCTCCCCAAAGCTCCAGTCAAATTATCCTGAATTGATAAAAACAAACAACCAAATCCCAATTGGTTTTAAATATTAGAATTTACTCATAAGCAGTTTTTCTCATTATAAAAAAAATAGTCAAAAAAATGTCTAAAAGTTGACCACATTTTGGTCAGTTATTTTTATTTTTTCCTCATTTAAATATCCACTTCTCCATCACAGCAATTATCAACTGGTAGATTATTTAATAAGTCTGGTTGTTTATATTTCTCATATCTCTCTTCAGATATTATGAAATTCTTGAGGATAGGCAATAATTACTTATCTATACTAGAGAAAGACTATGGATATTTTATGATCATTGAGATGTGCACATGGAGATTGCCTGGGCCAACAGGTGTGGCAAAGAAATGGCTAACAAGATAAGTCCCAGGATGCATACAGATAGTTCTTGTTTGAAACACACACAGATCTTAGTTATCATGGTTTAGTTACATAAAACCAGTCCCCCAACATCACAGTTCAGATTTCAGGTATATAATAATATACTTTACCAAGTATGTTAACTGCAAGTAAATGCATAAAGTGCAAACTATTCTGCTAGCTCTTGAATCCACAATTCACTACATAAAAAGCATGTAACTGTGGTGGTCAAAGACCATATCACTTCTTCCAAAGTCTCTTAGTTATTGGGCACTATACATTTGTTACTTCATGCACAGACAGCAAAGTATATAGGTGTGGTGTGTCCTTGTCTCCCAGGTATAACCTATATGCCATTTTATAAAAATGGGTAATCAAAAGATGATCTAGGCCAACAAAAAAGGTACAGCAAAGAAGTAAAGAGTGATAACATTGTAAGTGAAATTCAAATCAGACAAATGCAGTTATAGAAGAAAAAACTGACCATGGGAATATTGACATGGCTGCCATTGGAGAGACTTTAGACATCAGGCCAGAGGAATGTAGTGAAAGAGACCTTACCAACTTAAAGGAAGTGATTGTGACAGAAATGCTGAAGATATCCCAGAAGAAGTGACACTGGCAAAACAAACAAAAAACACTTAACATTAAAAGAACCCTTGGATATATTTCATCACATTGAAAGCAAACATGATAAAGTGTTGGAAGTTGATCTAAATTTAGAAAGGAGAATGACAACTCACCAAGACAGAAAAGATACTCATTCCATATCAGATGTTATACAGTGAGAAGGCAGTCACTTTTCAAACAGTTCTTGATGCATTTTTTTTTTTTTGCTAAGAATTAAACACATTTTTTATTTTGTCATATGTTTTAAATTATAATGTACAAAATAAATATTAGTTTTACTATTTTTTAAATTCTATATATTTATAACTGACAGTTTTTATGTTTTGGCAAACATTTTTGAAGGTCACAGAACAATCATTATTTTTCCCATTGATTAAGAACACTTTACAGTTTCACATGAAGTGGTATTTTTATGAGCTGTCACTACAGTGGAAGTGAAAACTGCTTGTATATATTGTTATCATTGTCACTCTTTAGAAAATCATATGTGAAGAAAATATTATGCCATACCATAAAAATTAAGCAGAAAATATCAATGGTCTTTTCAATGAATCACTAGTAATTACTTTAAAGTTACATTGGAAGTATACACTTTGGATTAACATTTGTAGTCCTATAAGAAAACTACAATGTAGGGAAAAGTTCTTTGGATAGAATTTCAGCAGAAAAATATAATTTTATTATTTATATTCACATATTTACTGTATTGCTACAAATTTAATTCAGAAACTTATCATTTGATTTTTTGTTGTTGTCATTTTAAATTTCCATTATGGACTAGTTTTGTCAATCTATAGCACTTTCTAGTAGACATAGTAAAAATGTCATGGCTCTAAAATGTTTCTATATCTTGCTTGATCTCTCAATTTCTTATATCACATTCTCGTTCCCATCACCTCCACCACTGTCCCTACCTCATTCACAACCATAGTCTGTAGATCAGATTCATGTTTAGCAGACCGAGATTGAGGAGTTACAGAAGCGTCCTTGGGTACATTCTTCATTTTATATTTTGACAAGAGTGGATATGTGTGTGTATATACATATGTATATGCCCAAAGACATAACTAGTAAAATATTTGGAGAGGAGGTTAAAATTAAGAAACTATTGCAAATCATGAGGGGAAGGATTTTGCAATGGGATGTTTGTCCCATTGGAAGGCATTTCAGTAATACATGAAAGTGTTAATTTTAAGCCAAAAAAAAAGTATTAGTCAAAATCAAAGCAAGTTCAGTTCAGTTGGTGGGAAGCGAACTGTATAGATTATGGGATGGTCATAACTGGGTTCTTTATTGAATATAATACCACCACCAATGATAATAAAAAGATGAGAAGCAGCAATAGCATTGACAGAATTTACTATGTCCCTGTCAATTTTCTTCACAAGGGAGTGGCTCATTTAATGTTCCCAATAATAGTATGAGGTAAGAACTATTAGTAACCCAATTTTAAAATGGGAAAACAGAGATTTAGTAAATTCCCTAAGGTCACATAGGTAGAAAATATTACAGCCAGTCAGAAGTCAAGATCTTTCACTCCAGAACACACATCCAATGCTACGCTTCATGCACAGATTCAGAAATGGGGCCAAATATATGACGTCTCCTTTAGCCACTATTTTATTCCAACTAGGGACGGTAAAGATAGTCATGTGAAATAAGATGAGTATCTACATTTTGAATAAATGGATGGATAATAATAGAGTAAAATAAATTAACAGTTAGGTTTCAACAGTTGTTTGCACAGTGGTGGTATGTCTCCCACTCCTTGAGCCTAGGTATCTTAAAGACAGTTTTTACAGAATTCAGCATGTAAAGGCAGATCAGTCAATTCAAGTCATTATTACCAGCTGAAAAGAGATACAAGTTCCATTTGAGTTTCACTCATATTCTCAGTAATAGAAATATGAGAATTTAATAAAAAAAATTCTGAATAATCCATGATCTCACTCTAGTTCTTCAAACATTATAGTTGGGTAAGCAAAGCCAGTAGAGAAAATAGAGTACATTGCATATGACATTTTATTCCATCTCTGTCCAGTCAAGCATACAAAAGATTCAATTGTACAGTACCAAAATGCCTGCCTGAGATTTTGTCCTGAGTTTGTCTAAAAAAGGGCTCCATTCTTAGAATTGATTTATTGACAACTATTTATAGATTCCATTTATCCATTTCACAGAATCCTAAAATTATAGAATTTCACAAAAGAAAGTACTTTGGAGTAAGGAGCTTCTACTTTTCAAACTCTGCTTTCTTTTATACTTGATTAAAAGATTAAAATGTATAGACAATTTCATTTGTTAAATATGTGGCTGTGATTGATTTCATTTTGAAAAGAATCAGGCAAAGTATTGACACTTGCATTGTTTAGGAATTATCTTAGTTAACCTACCCAGAAGCCTAATAAAATGTCTTATTCATCAGTAAATTGAACCAAAATATACAAAAGAAGTTTTCATGTTAAGTAGATGTGAAGGTCAATGGATAAATAGCCACTGAGAAAAAAAAAATGTATTTTGTTTCTCCCTATGTCTTTTCTATAAAACAGCCTTTGCATCTATCAAAGTTAGTCTATTCCAAAGCTTGAAATTGGAAGGAAACTGCAATTTAAGAAGCAGTAAAAGAACACTCTGTACTCTCCTTGAACTTCTCTGCCCCAATCTCTACATATATTTTCATTTTGTCCTCAGTCTTTTGTGATTGCTTTTGAGGAATAATATGGGCTCCCTCTGGTGACTAATTTCACACCTAAACATTCCCATGGCAGTTAATTAAGAGGCTGCAGTCTCTGGATTCTGTGCTTGTCTTATGCAGAAAACTATGTGAAGTTATAGGCCTACAGGGAAGATGGAAAAAAGAAAAGAAAAAAAAAACCCTCTGAGTTTAGCATTGGTTCTCTCCATTGAATGCACAAAATAAGTTTTCATCACTTAACTAACTTCATCACATTAAACTTACCAGTTGTACACCATCTTTTTTTTATTATTGTAGCTGCTCTGTTTTAGAATTAAAATATTTGACATTTTCAGACAAAATACTTTTTTAAATTCAGACAAAATTAAAATATTTAAAAATAATATAAATGAGTGATTTTTCAGTGTTTGTGCACATAGAAAACGGTGTATAGCCAGGGGGAATAGGAAACTGATGCCATAGATGAAGGATTTCTCCAGGCCCAGTCTCTCCAAGCTAGGCAACTCTTCATTAGTCAAAAGAAACTTAGGTGAGGTCTCCTTCCCAGCATTATGTGGCAAAATTCAGGCTCCTTATTCAACCCGTCCTTATATGTTTTTCTTTTTTCCTCTCTCTCTTTCATTCTAAGAAATAAAAGTATATTCTAAGAGATATTAAATTTTTGAGCCACATTCTGACCTTATACTCATTCTTCTCTATTCAGAAATCATCATTTTGAATTTTCTATGTGTCTTTTCCATCCAGCAGTTATATTTTCAAGACATGTGTGTGTCTGTAAAACAGTCATGAAATTGAATGTTTTGTGTCTGTTTGTAATTACCTATGTTAGTACCATTGTGTATATATCTTCCTACAATTGGCATCTTTATGAACCTGAGATTTTAGAGATTTATACATGTTGATGTATGTAAATATAGTTCATTTTCTTTACCTGCTTTCATCTGTAATACTTTAGTATTTATTTATCCAGGCCATTAATGATTGCCATTTAGGTTGGTTTTCATTTTTCTGTCAACCTAAGGATTTGGAGCATCTTAGGGCCTTTTCCTCTTTCATATATGAGGGTTTCTTAGCACACGGATTCTGAAGTTGGATTGTTGGTCTCAGTGAATGTGCATCTTCAACTCATATTAACTAATACAAAATTATTCTTTAAAGCGATTGTTTCCATTTACTTTCCAACTCACTTCTTATTTATTCTATGAGAACATTTTGCCTGGGGTGTAAAAATATCTTTTCAGTTTAATTTCTGCCATTCTTGTAATACTTTTTTAAAGATGGTTTTCAAAGATGACTTCATTTATTAACAGTCTACCGTTGTCACAGATTTCCCCTAGTCCCCTGATCCTTTTCTACATGACAGAATAAATTGAAACGCTTGCCTTGCTTCTATGTATATCTCCCATCCTAAAATATCATAAAATCTTATCTGACCTGAAATCCTTGTCTGCAGAAATTAACTGGTTTCTGGGTTCCCCTTTGTAGAAAATTTGCTGTTTTCACTTCCCCTCCTCCCATTTTTCTCCTGAAGTTTTCAAAATCATATATTATTTCCCTGATATTATTAAAAGTGCTATTACTCTGTTGGACACTCATGACCCTCATGTGCTAAAACCAATTCTATTTTTTTGGCCTTACTTTATTCAACTTATTATAACATTTGACCTAATTGATTACTTCCAATTTCTTTAAATACTTATTTCCTTCATTCTGGCTACCACTTTCCCCTAATTTATTAAATGTTTGTTGCTGAATCTTCCTTATCTTCCAAATATATAAATTTGGAGGGACTTAGGATTCATTCCTTGGAACTCTCATCTAATTTCTCTTGATGAGCTCATCTAGAACTATGACTTTAAATGCCATCTGTATTCAGATGCCAGGTGTATTTATTTTTCTATCTGACATCTCCATGTGAAAGTCTCGGAGTCAACAAGACAAAACCAACAAGTCAAAATTTAAATCCTGATCTTCTCTTCAACTCATATTTTTCCTTTTCTCAGTTTTCTCCCCTTGATGGTAACTCCATCATTCCTATTGCCAAAGTTAAAAGCCATGGAGATACTCTAGACATCTCTCTTTATCAACTCTTCCTCATCTAATCTATGACGTAAATTCTGTTGATTTTTCCTTCAAAACATAGCCACATTCCAGCTGGTCTCCCTAATGCTACCTCTATTATTTCAGTATAAGTTTTGCAGGCTTTCCATTATCTAGCACCTGAAACATGTCCCTGATTCCACTCTTGTGCTCAGCAGTATGTTTTTCTACACAGTACAGAGAAGATACTATTAAAGATATGCTAGATCTCATATCACTTATTTTGTAAAATTCCTATAATTTTTTCATGTATCTCAAAAAATAATCCAAAGTTATTACCATGTCTGCATTTAATTTGGTGCCAGCTCTCTCTCTTTTCTCATATCCTGCTTCCTTTCCCATTGCTCACTTCTCTGCAGCCATTTGACTTTTGTGGTGTTTCTTAAGCATCTCTCTGTGTTCGGGGTCATAGATCTAGTGCTTCATTGTTTTAGAATCCCCCTCCCCAGATCTCTGCATAGTTTCCAACTTTGCATCATTTATTTACCCTATTAGAGAAACTCTTCTCTGACCTCCCTTTCTAATACTGGAGTCTACTCCACCCCTCTCTATCCAGGACTATATACTTTTTAATCTTTATAGAATATATTATGACCTATCACATTTTGTATTTATATGTTTACTGGTTATTAGCTATTTACTCTGATAGAATTAAACACAATGAATGCAGGGGCTGTCTTTGACACTATATCCCCAGCATCATGAAGGAGACACAATAAATATTTGTTGAATGAATGAATAATTTTGAATTCCCTAGCCACAAACTTCTGTGTACTCTCCTCTCCTAATATTCAAGTCATAAAGCTGATTTTTCTTTTCAACATTACCTGTGCTGCCTGAAACACTTCTCTTACACAGTCAGCTTCCTCCTCATTTGCATTTTTATCCTACCTAGTCTGAATTTAATTGTTTCCCATTTCAGTTGCATTCATGATCACTCAATGTTCTATTTATTCTACCATATTCTTATATTTCCTTTACCAATTTGACTAAATAAAATACAATCATTTATTTTTTTCAGTCCTATTTCTGCCATAAATAATAATTTTCATTAAAATAACATTGGTATGTTCATTTTATTAAACCTGGATGTAGAAAGATTTGGAAATAAGATCAGTTTGTTGTTGGTAGTGATTTCCTCTAGTAACACTTGATAATCACTATATTTTGTCCAAGGGTATCATTTTGTAAAATGTTATTTTCTGTAGGAAAATTGTATTTGTTGTATAAATTGGGGCTAGGATACAGGCTCTTTCAGGAGTAAGATATATCAGTAATTGAAAGTTGAAAAATACTTTTTTTAAAAAATAGTCCAGTATAAAAGAAAAGAGGTGGGGAGACCACACAGATAGGGGTAATATGATAGGATTTGCACCCTGGTTAAGTCAACTGTGATTGAGAATAGACATCTAGCTCTTGGATATCCCTTCATTCTTCAGACCATACACAGCTGACAGATTAAAATTCAGTGAGTCATTCAGATATCCAAATATGGAACAACTTTATTGATTATTTTCCACATTGACATTCTGAGCAGACCACCTCCTATTTAACTTCTCATCTCTTTCTAAGACTCAGAGACCCTTCATATATGTCATATGACTTGGAGCAAAAAAAAAAAAGACATTTTTCTGTTTTTCCTTTTCTCATGTTATTTTCTTTTTTATTGTTGTTTTTCTCTTGGTAAAATAACGGAATGAAGAACCGTTTACTTTGTATGTATGTATTTGTGTATGTATGTATGTATGTATGTATTTATTTTAAGGCAGGGGAAGGGGCAGAAGGAGAGAGAATCTTAAGCTGGGTGTGGAGCCCAATGCGGGGCTCCATCTCAGAACCCTGAGATGATGACCTGAGCTGAAATCAAGAGTTGGACTCTTAACCTGCTGGACTACACAGGCAACCCTGGAATGAGCAACAATTTAAAGAGACCACTGAGTCTGCCTTGTGATCCTGATTCCTCACAGCCTTTGGGTACACTTGTCTGTTTTAAATACAGATTTAAGAATTTTTATTAGGGATTTTGAAATTCAAGCCAAAAATGCTTGTCTGTAATTTAAGCTCTAGGATAATCTTTTTCATTCATCCTTAGTGGTACTGATTTTATTTTTAATTATGTTTCCTCAAAGCAACTCTTAATTTTTTTTTCTTCTTAGATCTTAACTCTACATAATAAGATAGAATTTATCATATTATTACCAATCTAGAAGAATAACTATATCAATTTATAATGGTAGAACTAGCTCATCAAACATATTTCTCTGGAGATCAAGTAGAAGCAGTCAATACCAGAGTAAATAAAGTGTGTTTTCTGGTGGATACAGTCCAGTTCTTTGAAGATTGTTTTGGGGCTGTGAAACAAATAACCTGATTCTAATTCTAATATATGTAGATTATTTGTTTTGAATTAAAAAATGTAAAGTAGGGCATCTGGGTGGCTCAGTTGGTTAAGCAACTGCCTTTGGCTCAAGTCATGATCCTGGAGTCCCAGGATCCAGGATCCACATCAGGCTCCCTGCTCAACAGGGAGTTTGCTTCTCCTTCTAACCCTCCCCCATCTCGTGCTCTCTCTCTCTCTCAAATAAATAAAATCTTTAAAAAGACTTAAAAGTAAAAAAAAAAAAAAAAACCAAACCCCAAAACTATCTTTGAATCTCAATCTCTCTCTTTCATTAATTCTTTCTCTAAGATTATAGTATTCTAAAAATATACAAGGATTCCTACTATATGTATATTTTCTTTTGGGGACTTGGGTTTCTACTTTAAAAATCAAGGAATCAACTTAATTCCCCAGTGTTTTCATGAGAGAAGAAATTTTAATTATCTAAAAGTGATTGATTTGGACAATTTTCAAATCTTCATCACTTACGCTTAGTTGTCAAACCTCATACATTTTTCCCAGCACATTTTATAGGGAACAGATCTCTGTATTATTCAGAATCAAACTTGAACTAACAGAAGTAGGGGAAATAATTTAGCAAGACACAGGAACAACATCAGTTATATCAGCACTAGGTCATGATATTATACTCCACCTTGAACTTAATTTTTATTGGAACTTAAAATGTCTTGTCTTTTTTGCTACTAGTAAACATTCTAATCAGTTTTTCTTGCTTTAACTACTTTTTCTGTGGATGAACGTTTTGAAGATACTCTCACATTTTAATAATACTTACTATGGTATGGTAGGTAAATTAATTAATGTTAGGAATCATTGCTTTCTATAAGGAATGCAAAGGTGTTGCTTTAATGGTATTCTTTTAGGGGAAAAAAGTAATCTGTTAAAATGTGCCAGAATCAATAAAAAGGAAGAGATTGTATTTACATTGATCAGGATGAGTTTAGATTCAGATTCAGCTTTTTCTACACACTGCCAAAAGCAAGATTGAAGCCCCAAGTTCATGAGAATGAAAAGATTGTGAGAAAATGATTTGCAAAATATATGTCTGCTAAAGAGTGTGCATCCAAAATATACATAACTTAACAACTCTTAAAACTCAACAATGATGGGATGCCTGGGTGTCTCAGTTGGTTAAGTGTCTGCCTTTGGCTCAGGTCATGATCCCAGAGTCCTGGGAATGAGTCCCACATTCCCACGTCGGGCTCCCTGCTTAGCAGGGATTCTGCTTCTCCCTCTGCCTGCCACTCCCCCTGCTTGTGTCCTCTCTCTTTCTCTTGCTCTCTCTCTGGCAAATAAATAAAAATATTTAAAAAAACCCTCAACAATGAAAAAGCCAAGAGTAGAGTTAAAAATGACAAAATAGCTGAATGAATACCTCACCAAAGAAGGTACTACTTAGGTGGCAAATAACCATATGAAAGGATGCTCAACATCATTTGCCGTTAGGAAACTGAAAATTAAAGCAACAAGGAGATGGCACTACATACCTGTAGAAAAGCTAAAATTCAAAAACACTGACAATATCAAATGCTGGCATATGAGGAGCTAAAGGAACTCTCCTTTATTGTCGGTAAAAAAGCAAAATGGTACAGCCATTTTGGAAGTTTATTTACCAGTTGCTTATAAAGTTAACTGTAGTTTTATTATATGATCTACCTATCAAGCTCCTAGGTATTTACCCAATTGAATTGAACAAAGTATGGACTTAGTTAACAATAAGGCATCAGTAATTGTTCATTAATTGTGACAAACATACTATGTAAGATACTAAAAATAAGAGAAATTGGTATGGCATATATGGGAACTCTGTACTATCTTTGCCATCACTCTGTACAGCTATATCTATCTATCTATCTGTCTATATATATAGATATCTATATATTTGCTGATGATGTGTTTTTAATTGGTAACACTACCATGTGAGTCCCCTTAACAATTCCAGTCTTTAGGGTGGGGAAAGTCAGAGGAAGGTACTCATGTAATTTGACTGCATTATAAAATTCATATTTGTTATTTAGGTAGTTTAAACTTCCCAAATGTTCCATTCAATATATATGTATTAAGTTAAAAACATTTCATTATGTGTGAAGAGAAAAATTTTCAAGGTAGATTTTTTTTTTTTTACGTTCATGAGAGGCTTGGAGCACAGAAGGATCTTCAAATAAGTGAAAATTGGAACAGAAAGTCACTTCTCCATCACTATCTGTTTTATTAAATCAAGTACTTTAATTTTTCAGTTACTTTATAAAGTAAATACTTTCTGTAACTTAAGAGTTAGCCACTCACCTTATCACTTATTTTCTTCTTTTCTGCTGTTTGCCATATCCTCTAGGAGACATAGAGATTTTTTTTTTTTTTCTTACACCAAAATGGTCAATCCACACCTTCATTTCAGGTTAGATAGAAAGGAGTCTATGAAGTGTCATTTGATTCTATGGTAAATAACAATGGTGCTTACTAATTCCAGATGTGCAATAGTGATTATGAATTAGGTAAGGTAATATGTTCCTTGTTGATAAGGGTGTAGATTGTAGCAGCCTCCAGAATAAATGTCTGACCATGGAGGGTTGCCTGGGTAGCTCAGTTGGTTTAAGCGTCTGCCTTCGACTCAGGTCATGATCCCAGAATCCTGGGATCGAGTCCTGCATCGGGCTTCGTGTTTGGTGAGGAGTCTGCTTCTCCCTCTGCCCTTCACCCCACTTGTGCTCTCTCTCTCTAATAAATAAATAAAATCTTTAAAAAAATGAATGTCTGAACATGGAAAAAGAGTTTGATTCCATACGTTCAATGAGACAGAAATCTGTCTGCAACTTACTGTAATGAGATATTTCAAAGGAGCCCTTGAAACCTGTCATTCCAAATTTCCTCTCCATTCTCCTACTCTGGGTCCTCAACATGATTCTTTGAAAACTTGTCAATAATGGGCAAAATTGATCATCTCAAAAAAAGACCCAAAGTCCTAAGAAGGATAATTGAGATGTGAGAATATTTGAAGAGTAATAAAGGAAGAAGAAAAGAGATTCAGAGAGCAGAAGGCCTTCTTGGAATAGAAATGGATATTATTCAAATGGGAGTGAAAGTCAGAGAGACTTGAAGATTTTTGAAGTATTTGGAAAAGTGGGCCATAATTATTAAGCTAGGAAATTGGTACCCCTCATGAGAGAGAATGTTATGGAAAGATAAAGTCCTTTGGAGATTTTTCTTTGGACTCACACTTAACAAGAATTTTCCAGAGTTGTTATTCTACTCTTTATTGGCCCAATTACTCAAAAATAACTTCATGTTTATTTGTAAACTTTGGTGTAATAGTTCTCAAAAGGCTGAAGAACAATGGGTTTAAAGCACAAATTTTGCCCCCTCCCCATATATCCTTATAGGACATATATAGAAGGAGCATCCATCTTTCTAAACTACAGTCTTGAATTTTTTAGGTGGTAAAGAGCAGTGAGCTTGAGAGACTTAAACCTCAAGTTTCTGGTTACTTTTATCTAATATGTATGAAAGGAATCTAGTCAATTAAAGGATAGTGGGGGATGAAATTTGTGTTCTATTGATAATATTTGAGCCTTTATGAGTGTTCCATTATCCATTGAAGCAAAACAAAGTAAGCAAAACTTAGAGGTTAAGCAACAATGACTTATTCATTATCATAATTCTGTGGGTGGCTCTTCTCCATATTTTTTTGTTGAAGTCACTCAAGCAACTATATTCAAATGTGAGCTCAATTGGGGATGTAATTTCCAAGATGGCCTCTCATTCTTCGAGGTCTCTCTCTCTTTCTGTGCCACCTGTCATTATTCAGTAACCTTGTCTGAACTTCTTTACAGAATGGTAGCTGGTTTCTAAGAGAAGGAGTTTTAAGATGACAAGCCCCAGTGAACAAGTAGGTTTCAAACCTCTGCTTTCATTGCCATGCTAATTTCCCATTGATCAAAGCAAGCTATGTGGCCAAACCCAGAGTTAATGTAGGAGAGGATTACATAAGCACCTGAATACTGGAAGGCATGGTTTATAGGGAGCTTCCAATTGAATAGCCTCTCATAATTAGAATTTCAAAATAAACATCAAATTCCAACAAATTGAATTTAAATTATTATGCCGTGGGTGATAGAGAAGGTACATGGGAAATAGAGGTCAGGCAATGTTCCAGAATTTTTTTAAACAAAGTATATTGGTTTCTAGTAATTATCTTCTGGGGTCCAGTTACCACTTTAATATACCAAATCAATAACTTTAGTTGAATTTTGTTCCCCGATGTATTAACAACTGAATTTTTCAGAACTAATTGGTTTCCTGTGTATATTCTCTGCTAACATGGTTTCCAGACACCAAACTTCTCTCCCTACCCACTAGACTTGTTCAAAACAGTAAACATTCATGTATATACACACATACACACTGTGTGCACACATCTGAAATTAAAATTAGAAACAACATAAAAGGCCACCTTAAATTGATTAATTTATAGACCTGCTTCCTGAATTTTATTTTCCTCATTTCATCATCATCTTTAAAACCATTGCATTTAAAAATAGTTGAATGGCTTTCATATATCAACACTCAACTAGGTACTGAGGGGTTACAAAAGAAAATATGAGACATCACATTCAATTTGCATAATAATTTTTAATTCAGATATTCCTTCATATGTGTTATGATTTTATTGAAACTGAAACCATATTGAGAAGTTTTCAGGAGAGATAATATATCCATATTATGGATGATGAAATTGATACTCAGAAAAAAGAAGTGAATGTCCACAGTTTTATAACCAGAAGGAGCTTGAGGTCAGATTAGAATTATGATTGTTTGAGTAGAATTTCAGTGCTTCTCTATGATAGAATAAATATGAGCTACAGGGTTTTATAGATCTGGGTTTAAATTTTAACATCAACACTTGTGAAAATGCTGATTATGTGTCTTAAACATTAGTGATACTTTATACCATTACTATGGCTACATTAATATTATTCTACCACATCACTTGATGTCTCACATAATTACTGTCCTTAAAGCCTTGCAGGTTGGTTAAGGAGTAAGGTGTGATCACCTAAACCAATGGCATTAGATATTCCAAAGTATTAAAAAGAAGAATGAATAATACAAAAATATGGTTAAATATTAAATTGTATAGCAGTGAAAGAAGCAATATATAAGCTCATTGAAAAGGAAGAAGAGTGAGGCTAATGTAGTCAGAGAGGACTTGATGGAAAAGGTGACACTTGAACTTGGCCTGAAATCTATTACACTCATTTGTAGCTTGTGTCCTTTGCCTCCAACTTCAGTAGAGTTCATATTCATTCTCTGGCTACTCACAGACATGATGTCTCTTGTCAATCACATCACAACCAAGAAGGCTTGATCCTTTTGCCACACTGATTAGGCATCATTTTGATCTGCCATGCGTTATGTTAGCTCAACTTACTCCCCTTTCTGTTGTACAAATGCCTGAACTCTGCCCTTCCAGGGTCTAAGTAACCATATCCAGCATATCTTGCCTGGAATCCATGTACTGAAAAACACCGGGGTCTTTATAATAAGCACTTACATTGGAGAAAATGTGCTCTCCAAAAATACAAGAGCTACTACTCTAAGTACCTCAGGTAAAAGAACAGTTGTGAAATTTAATAAAGAAGAAATGAAATGTTCAGTTGGAGACCAAAATTTCTTTACAGCACTACAATAAAATAAAACACAACCCTGTTGCCCTCAGCACCAGACTATTATTCACACACAGCAAAACAGGAAGTAGCCCTCAGGGTTGCTTGACCAGAAATATATGAGTGATGAGAGTTTATTTCTTCCCTTTTAGCCTCTGAGGAACTATGGGGAAGGGTAGAAAGACTCACATTCAAGCAAAAGGTAAAAATATTTTCCATCCTGTTCTTCTATCATCTTTCTCATATTTTATTCTGATGAACTGCTACTAGATTGAATAGAATATGTACTTCTTTATTCTCTTGGTAATGCTGCCAGTCAGGGGTAGAAATTTGCATTTCCTTCAGAAATGACACAAATTGTTTCCCATTAGTGTTAGGATAGGGCAATAATTCTGGACCCCTGAAGAAACTGGTATGTATCCATCTTAAATCTTTTACCTCAAAATCCTACTTGGTACCTAGTGCAAAACTGGGCTCATCATAGCACTTAAGATCTTTTGTTGAAAAATAAAAACAGACAGAAGATACTTACGTAGCAAGAGAGTGACAGTCTGAATAACAGATAAGGAAGGATTGTGGAGGATTTTTCTTGAAATTGTTTGTTCAGGGAAGCACACTAATTTTACTCAGTGTGTTTATATAGGCTGAGTTAAAGAGAGAGTTGATGGAAAGTCATTCCTGTCTGCCTGTCTACTCTTTTACCTCTTTAAAAATAATTTTTGCATTCTTTACCTTGGACCAGTTCTTTGACTGTTTTTGTTTTGCTAGAGGGACAGAGGAGAAAAAAATAAATGAACTATGGTTGACTCATGTTGGCTTTTATGTTTATTAGCACCCCAAATTTTGTGCACTCTCTCAGTGAGTCACATGTATTTGGCTATCATCATTGTATTGCTACATGCATGAGAGGTAAAACTTGAGCAGAATTTTACAGGCCTAAGTATTTTAATCTTCTTTTGCAGTAATAGTAGTAGTTGTGGTAGTTGTAGTAGTTGTTGTTGTGGTTGTTCTCTTCTTTAATTTTTCTCAACCTCTAATCAAATCTCACACTCTGTTAAAATGAGATCATATTCCCATATTGTGCATTCTCTCTTTGCCCAAGCCCCTATGCTAGTATTTTACAAATAATCTATAGAAAGTGACCAGGAATTTAAGTCAGAGGTAGCAAATATCCCTCAGTCTTTATGAAATGTGTATATATGAACCATGAACAGACCCTCAGAGCCTGGACTGATGTCACATAGGGGCCATTTTTGGAAAGAGGGAAAAATGGGGGTAAGAAGACCACAGAGTTTTCATTCTTTTCCATTCTACAATCCTTTGAATTCCTTTATAATGTATGTATCAGATTTTCACATAAATTTCAAAGGAAGAAAGTGTTGCTTTTAAACAAAAACTGAAAGCTACTCCTTTCTATAACCTTATAAATGAATGGGTAAGAGAACCCAAGAGGATTGTTCCATAAAGACACTCATTTTAATAGTAATACAGGTCTTTTGTAGGCAACAACATCATTCTCCAGCTCAACCAGTTGTGATTGGCAGACTGAGATTTGAAGGAGAATGAAGAGGAGAATGCATGATGTAAGGCCAATCAGGAGAATAATTTGAGGCAGAATCAACAGCATCAAACCAAGAGCATCCTCAAGAAAGACCTAATCACAGAGTGAATCATATTACTGAACACTAGGGAAGAGGTACCTCCTGAAATATCCATCCTGCACCTGATACCTGAGGCAGAGAGGAGGGGAAGTCTCTCCCCACTTCTTTATCTAGCCTAATTCCACCCCTGCCCTTAAGGAAACACAAGAGTTAAACCTTGCAAATAGCAAGACTCATTGTTCTAAAGCACTGCATTATTTTTTGCCCTTAAGTTCAGTTTAGTTCCCCTCCTGATAGTCTGATTTTCATGTAATTCCTAACCTTTTTCTTTCTTTATAATACCCAATTCATGCCTTCCTGATAGTGTTAGTGAAGCAACCAGATATCTGTGGACTCCTGCACTTCTCAATTCTCTCTGCAGTTGAAGTTTCTTTCACTGTCTGTGAAAGCCAGCCGGTGCCCCCCAAATTTCTATAAACATTTCTATTAGTCTTATAAATTGTATTTTTCCAAATATTGTCCTTTTTCTTGGTCCTTCAGACTTGATAACTGCCTCAATTATTGTTACAAAAGCAACCACCTTAATTTTCTCCCAAGTGGAGAGCAAATCTTTATTTATGAAGTGAGTTTAAAAAGATCTCACCTATGCTTTCTCCTATTTAAGCAGGGAGGTCAAATATGTTGCAAATGTGTCATTCTTGGCAGCATTACCAGCCATGTCCTTAGTACTTGCTTAGTACTAGAAAATTCAGAGAGTAATGTTAGCTCTCTTTCTGAGTGATGGAAGGAAAAAGAAGGAAGAATATCGACTGTGGGGTGAGGAATGATGATAAAAAGATATAAAATAATAATTTGAAGGAATAAATGAGAGGAAATGGAAGAGAAAGAAAAGAGGAGTACAGTAAGGGAGTTAGAGGGGTGTTAAAAAAAAAAAAGCTTGCAAGGTAAGAAGATAGGAAAATGGCATTTATGTATGACTTTATATCTGTTAAGCACAAAACCAGACCATATATTTGAACCTAGGATATTTTTTCCTCATTTTGCAAATGTATTTCATCAAACAAAAAGATAAAAGCAAACACAAACAAGTAAAGGGTCCTGAAAATTGGAAAGGTTGTGAACCAATTAAAAGATGACAGAATAAGAAAGTGTCAGAGCCAGTATACCAGATTCCTTTCTCATATTCTAGGACAGATTTTCCAAAAGATGAGGAGGAAATGAAAAGTTGCTCATAGGAAGTGTTGGGGAGAAGGAAATTTCTTCTTCCATTATCAGAAGTTCTTCTGATTGGATTAATAATTGACACAGGACAGGTTAACAGGAGAAAGAATGAAGTTTAATTATGTGCACATGGAGGTCCTATATTAAAAATTGAGACCCAAAGAAATGACCAAGGCATGTAACTTTTGTACATTTTAGAGAAACATAAGTTGGTGAGGAATTGACAAGACAAAGAAAACTTAAGTTTAGAAGTTTCAATCGGTAAGAAATCTAAACAAAAGTTGGGCCAGGGCAGTAAATTAGTAAAAGTAACAATGCTTATTTGTATGGTTTTCTTCAGCCCTGAATTCCCATCTCTGACAAGAAGGGTGTCTCTCTACCTCCTGGTACAGGGAGGGTACATTTCACATAGTTCCTGCTTTCTGGAGACAAAGGAAGGTTAGGGTGCCTTTTCTGTACTGGCTGCTTCTAAAGTAATTTTAATTCAAAATAATCTGTATGCCACTGTGGCATATTTTGGGGTGGCCTGTCCTAATCCCCAACAAAAGGAATAGGTGAATCTTCCTAATTTGGAATTTATCTGTAAAGAGTGACTTTTTAAATTAGCCCACACTTTTTCACTAACATTTGCCAAGATAATATTAATGTTTCATTATTAATTAATGACTTCCTTAATGAAAGCAAGGGCTGGAATTTTTTAAAAAGTTATTTAAAAAAAGAAATTTAATCTCTTCCTTTAAAGAAAATATTATGTGAATGGATGTGAAAGATGCCAACAGTCCAACACCCCTGAAAATGTGTTCCCTCATATAGCAGAGAAACTTGAATTTCTGCTTTAAATTGGCTTCAGCTAAGAAGATGGTATATAAAACTTAAAGTGAAAAGAGAAATATCTCTGGTTTTAACCAGAGGAAGCATAGATTACAAGCTTTTCCAAATTCAACCTCTTTAGCATATGAATAATACTCATAGGATAGGAAACAAACTGTCATCAGTAAACATAGTATTTTATCCATCCTTTTAAATGAGCCTGAATTGGGTTTGTGTTTCAGAAAAGAAGGGTAGAGTCTAGAGCACAGAACATGACCCGTGAATATAGACTAGTGTATATATAGATCACTGGGTCCCTGGCAAAATATGGGGGAAAATGTGTTAGATCTTGGGAGGAAGGAGTGGAGTTGGCTGCAGTCGGACAGAGCAGGTTGTGAGTTTGTGAAACCTAAAAACAGACTTTCCTGTGGGAATGGATAGTCATTGGAAAATGAATCTAGCTTCAAATAGTATAGGGTCACCTCCTATGACTGGCATACCAGAAGAACAAGTAACATTGAAGAATCACTCACATTGAATAAGAAAATCTTGATTCTGAATGCCAGTACATTCAGCTGGAAAATAAATCTAGCTTCGAATATTATAGGGTCACCTCCTATGACTGGCATACCAGAAGAACAAGTAACATTGAAGAATCACTCGCACTGAATAAGAAAATCTTGATTCTGAATGCCAGTACATTCAGCTGTGTCCTTGTACAATTTTGACCTCAGATCCCCAACCTAAACAGTGCTGAGTTGCAGGAAAGGAGTCTGTGAGCTCTGGGAACTAGATGGGACCTAGCAATGGGTGCTGAAGAGGTCCTTAACCTCTTCCACAGTCTCACCCAGAGTGGATCCTGCTCTTATGTAAGCCTAATGATTAAATACAAAATCTTCTAAACATCACAGACATTTCTAATCTAATTAAATTGCCAGCAAAGTCAGTGCATTCACTTTGCAGTCTTTGTCTACAGTCGTAGTTTCTGGAAACAGAAGAATAAAGGCATTTTCTCCTATTAAAAATAAAGAAAGAAAGCAAGCACACAAAATGTCATGCATGACTATGACAATAAAGAGATTTCTTTATCTGTATTTTTATAATACCTTTGGAAACATCATCAGAGATAAAAGGTCTCTAAGTTTTATTCTTACTTAGAATGAAGACGTTTTCATTCATTCAGAAAAAATAATCTGTGTTCCTTTTAATATTAATTCAACTCATGACCAAGTATTAATTATTTTAATTCTGCTTCTAACAGTTCAGAGGTCAGACTCCATATAAAACAGTCTCTCAGTATTAAGAAGTTTTTAATTTTTTTTAAAATCACAAATACATTCTATAACTCAAGAGAATAATTTAGCATGCTATATGTATTTTCTATTGTTATATTATTATGCCTCAGGTCAGTACTACTTGAAAATTTATAAATCATCCTGCTGATTTAATTTTTTATGAAAATTCCATTTTTAAAAGTCCTTTTTCACAAAAGGAGTAAATGAAGAAGTAGTAAATTGTATTATGAGTCTTCACTTTGCAAAAGGCTTCACCTGGGATTCATCACGTAATGATTTCCTTTACTGTCATTGTTTATTCACACAGATAAATAAAGGAACTGCAGTGAAGGGCTAAGGGGCTAAGATAATTACATATAAACTATATGATATCTAATCCATCCAAATTGAAGATGAGGCATTCTGAATAAAAATTTTGCCCCTGGTAAAATAGTGCAGTTGAACCATCAGTTGATTTATAGAAAACTTTTTTTTTTTCTGGAATATATGACTGCTGAAATAAAATCTACTTTTCAAGGATATGAAAATCACCATATGGTGTGACCACAAACAATCTCTGTAGAATATTTAGAGAATCCCTCATTGACCATATGTCTCCCTGACCCCTCGCCTATTATATCCTTTAGTTGAAATAAAGCATGCAAACTGATGTCCACTGATAGGGGGGTTTTGTTTTTTTGTTTTTTGTTGTTGTTGGTTTTGTTTTTTTTTTAGTTTTTATTTCAATTCCAACTAGTTAATATACAAAGTAATATTAGTTTCAGGTATACAACATAGTGTTTCAACATTTTCATACATCACCCAATGCTCATCACAGGTGCACTCCTTAATTTCCATCACCTATTTAACCCGTTCCCCCCCACCTTCCCTCTGGTAACCATCAGTTTCTTTTCTATAGGTAAGAGTCTGTTTCTTGGTTTGCCTCTCTCTCTTTTTTTCCTTTGCTCATTTGTTTTGTTTCTTAAATTACACATATGAATGAAGTCATGTGGTATTTGTCTTTCTCTGACTGACTTATATGATTTTTTATTTTGAATACCAGACACCTAACTCAGAAACTCTTCCTCTCCCCTATTAGAATGTGAGCCTCATTTAGGTAGGGATTTTCTCTAGGGTTTTCTCTACTGTACCAGCAGCACTGAGAACAATCCCTGGTTATATATTATATGTTGCTATATATTATTTGATATTTTTTTGTTGAAGGTAGAATGAGTGAGCTACCTTAAGACCAGTTTAAATGATGTTACTATGCATTATGGATCCAGGGTCCCAAACAATGCCACAAAGTTTCTGGCTTCTCCAGTATCTTGACTCTGCTTAGTCTTGCCATTTATTCTTGCTTACTCACATCTCTTCTAATGATGGCTTAATTCCCCATAGAGAAGGTAAGATGGCTACTGGAAATCCAAGCCCTTTCCCATTTATTTGTGATCTACTAATGATTATCAAGTATAATATGGAAATATGGAAAGACTCCAAATATCTGGGTACTCTGTCAATTTTACGTGTTAGCTTGGCTGAGCCACAGAGTACCCAGATATTTGGTCAAAGACTATTCTGAATGTTTAAGTGAGGGTGTTTTGGATGAGATTAACATTTGAATTGGTGGAATTTGGCTACTCTGTGGCTCAGCCAAATTGATATGTAAAATTGTTCCATACCACTGGACCCCTAGAAATTTCCCTGATGTAGAAGGGCCCTAGTTTTTGTCAGATTTATCTTTCATCCTCTGACACATAAGTGTCTTTAAAATATATCAAAATAGTTGCTGTTTCTTGCTCATCTGGTCCAATCAGCATAATATCACTGATATAAAGGACCAGTGTGATGTCTTTTGTAAGGAAAACATAAACAAGATCCCTTCTACCTAAATTATGACATAGGGTTGGAAACTTGATGTATCCCTAAGGTAGGACAGTGAAGGTGTATTGCTGGCCTAGTCAGCTGAAAGCATATATTGCTTCTAGTGGTCCTTATTGACGGACATATAGGGAAGTCATTTTCCAGAGCAATAGCTACATATCTAGTACTAGAAGATGTGTTAATTTGCCCAGGCATTGAAACCACATTTGGTACAACAACTGTGTTTGGAGTCACCACCTGGTTAAACTTGTGATAATTCACTGTCATTATCCAAGATCCAACTTCTACATAGGCCAAATAGGCAAATTACATGGGGATGTGGTAGGAATCACAACCCTTGAATCTTTCAAGTCCTTGATGGTGGAACTAATTTTTGCAATTCCTTGAAAAATGCACTATTGCTTTAGGTTTGCTATTACTCTATGTAGAGGCAATTCTTATGGCTTCCACTTGGCTTTTTCTACCCTGTCAGTGAACTTATGTGGGGATTTTGCCAGTTGCTGAGTATATTTATTCCAATTATGCAATCTGGAACTGGAGAAATAACCACAGGCTGGGCTTGGGAGTCCATTGGGTCTGTTTTGACTCAGATCTAAGCTAAAAGTTGATTGATTGCTTGACCTCTTTAAGCTTTGCTTCTGACTGGTGGACCACAGTACCATTTTGAGTTCCCTGGGATTAGCGTCAGTTCAGACTTGTGTCCATTGGTTCCCAAAAGATCCAATCATTTCCTTTTTTCCAATACAAAATTACTTTGTTAAAAGGCCATAGGTCCCTTTGGAGATGACTGTGAGAAGATCCTGGCTGAATAATTTAGGTGCAGAACACAGCTCCTTTTAAAAGGCCCCCACATTATCCAAATTGTGCAGATCATCCATGAATCTTTCTTTATTTTTCATCTTTACCATCCAGACCTCATAGCTTTTTATCCTCTGAGCTGTCGTTCAATCACTAGGAGCCACTAGAACTGACATTAGAGCTTATTTAAACTATTTTCAACTCACTTTAATATCTTAAATAGCACTGTACAGTTGAAAAAGTACTTTGGTATAATTAATTCTAGTTGATCAATGCAATGTTTTGGTAAAGCAATTTGATTAGATATTAGCATTAACATGAGGAAAATGATCTGAGGCTCATACATGTCATCAGTATTACTCTGTTTAGAGAATGTGAAGAGATAATATCTACTGAGGACAGTATTATCATTGTTTATTTGGATTATTACCTCATTGCTCAACTTTCCTAAATTAGACTACAGTGAGAAAATTATAATTGTAATGAGAATGTCACATTTAAAATTTATTATATTTGTTGATTTCACACAAAATAAAAACTTACAAAATATGTTGGATTAATTTTCATAGAGCCAAATTTCCTTTTGTTAGAGAATTTTTTTAATAAGATAAACTGAAATAAATGAATGAATAGATATTTACAAAAGACGATAATTGTTAATGCTAAATTACCTGACATATCTCCCTAGGAAGAAAATAATATTTGTACTGACACCACTTGTGACATTGTGATGTTGTTACTAGTTTGAAGAAGACAGAGATATGTGAATATGGCTTTATTAGCAAACATTTTTTTGCATTATTCATTCAAATGTGTTGTAAACAAATGGAATATGCTGTTTCTATGACTTCTCTGTCTTGAAATAATAAATATACAATAGAGATCTGCTTCAGTACAGCTTAAGCTAATAGGAAAGCTCATTTTTAAACAATACAGAAGCAATTCACACATTTAGATTTAATCAAATAAAATATAAGAACCCAGAGAATTACATTGGACTAGTCTATTGAAAATCAAAGAATAAAAGAACTAGATGAAATTTCAAGGTCATATAGCCCATTCCCTTACATTTTACAAATGAGGTAATAATCTCTAAGGGCATGCCACATGCTCAAAGTCATGGAATAACTAAATGGTAAAGTAATTCCCAGTTTCCTTTCAGTGGAAAACATAGACTTCCCTTTTCAATTCTTTGTTAAATTGCATGCACGGTCTCAACATTTTAAATTTTTTATTTTGTATCCAGCTCACAAAAGGGTTGGATTATATGATCACAAATTTATATATTAACAATTATAATACAGCAACAACCAAAACAACAGCTATGTTCTCTGGAAGAGCAAATATTTAGACATGATTAAAATTCATAAAATTAATAAGATGGTCAATCAAGGAAATAAGTTAAATGTCCACTAAATTGTTGCATGAGCAAGTATAAGGAATTACTTTCATATTTGTTGATCTGTTGTACGTCTAGCATTGTACAAGTAACATGTCATTTAAGCCTTAAAATAAAATTTTATCTTCATTTTACAAATTAAACAATTAAGATTTATGTATGTTATGCAACTTGATCAAAGTCAAACATGTAATAAATAGGAGATTTGAATATGATTCTGACTAGAGATTTGATCTTAAACTGTTACAGTTGCTGAAGTTTGGAGATAAAAGCAACTTGATTAAGAAAAAAACGATTTTATGTATTTTTATGAAATCTATGAGTTTTTAACTGATAACAAGCAATATCACAAATATTAACATACAAAATATCTTCATGTTTGATCCATACAAATTTTTTATTGTCTTTATTATTTGTTGTTATTATCTCAATACTGACATTATACTAAACAGAATAATAATTTAAAAAATGTACAATGTAATTTGAAAATAAAATCGCTCAAATTTTTCAGTGAACATTTCTTGGTTGTTTTAGTTAAGATTCTTCTTTTATAGGGTGCCTGGGTGGCTCAGATGGTTGAGCGTCTGCCTTCGGCTCAGGTCATGATCCCAGAGTCCTGGGATCGAGTCCCGCATCGGACTCTCTGCTCCTTGGGAGCCTGCTTCTCCCTCTGCCTCTCTTTCTCTCTCTCTGTCTCTCATGAATAAATAAATAAAAATCTTTAATTAAAAAAAAGATTCTTCTTTTATATATTTTTGTTTTCCAGTTAGTTTTTAGTTATTTATTCATCAACTTAATTTTCTAAAGAGATTTCAACTACCCTAATAGAGAAGAGATTATTTTGTCAGAGAATGGCTGCTAAAAATTGACATTTTTTAAAGATTTTTTATGCTATATGTACTTTTTACTTTCTATCACTCTATAAACAGTTTTGTGCATTGATATGTTTTAAACTACCCGCAAAATGCAAATGTCTCACAATTCTCTTGGGGTAGATATTGGTAGTGCTTCCTGATATTTTCAATCATCTTGATATTACAGGCAAAAAAGACATTTATACTTTTTGCCCCATTTAAATTGGAACTGAGCTTGTATTCTGCTTCGACTCATGAAATATGATGCACGTCAATTCCAGGTAGAAATTCTTAAGAGCCAATGAAAAGTTCTTTGTGTTCTCTTTTTCTGCTAAAACCCCTTATTGAGATGATGGAATCCTACATACTGGACTGTGTCTCAGCAAGTGTTCATAACTATCATGTGCAGAGCCTTCCTGCCAAACCATATTGGTCATGCTTCTAAGAGTTGGGAGTGGTTGCTACAACATAAAGTAACCAAACTTGAAGATACACCTTTATAAAAGATATCTCTCTCCAGAGCCCTTACCATTACATCCAGATTTAAATTAAATATTTCTAACCGGATGATTCAAAGTCCTATCAAGTTCAGTAGACCCCAAATTGAGGTCATCTTTTTTCCTCATCGTCCAAACCCTTCTTTCTTCTTTCCTCTATCATACATAATTGCCACCATATCCTTCTGTATTTCAAGTAGTTTTTCACTTTGGATCCACATCTATATTAGGACATAGTCTACATCAACCTAAATGGACCAATTATAACAAAGATATTAGTGCCATATTGTATTCTGTAATACCTGTTTTGGAATAAAACCTTCCATCCATTCTGTTATTATTATGTATGATATATTTCAAACATAAAAAACTGCAGGCCACAACATGATACACATCTATGCCTCCAAATTCAAAATTAATAAAGATGATGCCACATTGTTTTCTTTTTCCATAGAACTTAAAACTACATGGAAATGCCTTCATTTTCTATTATTGGTTCACTTTTTTTTTCTCCCTAGCATTACATTATGATTTCCATGAAATCAGTGACCTTGATCATATTTCTCATTGTTTGATCCATAGCACTTAGAAGAGTGCCTAACTCATCAAAAGCATTCATCTGATATTTGCCCAATAAAGACTGAATAAGTAAATTGCATGTTTTTATTATTGCATTATTTAACTTTAGATAATAATCAAAATGACTCATCCATAAAAATGTATTTTTCTCACTTATTTTTTGAAGGCTATCAAGACTATTTTTTCATAGCATACATTCCAATTAATATGGGTTAAAAATAATCAATCCAATTGGAAAATGATCCTCCACAAAAATAGGATAAATTTTAAAGAAATAAATTACAAGCTTCAACAATTAAAATTAAAATCCTACCTGTTTAATTCTATCCACATTGCTTTTCAGTAAGAATTGTAAGAACTAATCTTACTGATTTAGTACAAAATCTCTGTCCTTTGATAATTTTTTTTTTAAGATTTTATTCATTTATTTGACAGACACAGTGAGAGAGGGAACATAAGCGGGGGAGCGGGAGTGAGAGAGGCAGGCTTCCTGCCAAACAGGGAGCCCGAGGCGGGGCTCGATCCCAGGATCCTGGGATCATGACCTGAGCAGAAGGCAGATGCTTAACGACTGAGCCACCCAGGCACCTGTCCTTTGATAATTTAATGTTAACTCTTATTTACATGCTCTCTCTGCCTTATTTTCAAGGCTTTCTTTTATCATTTCCTTTGCCAGATTATCAGTGAAAAAAGTTTAATAATTGTCTTAATCAGTCTGGACTGCCATAACAAAATACCAAAGACTAGGTGACTTATAAACAATAGATATATTTGCATCGTCTAGCTAGATATGGAAGAAAGGAAATCTAGACAGAAAGTATCTTATACCTAGATGCTTGAATTGATGACTGATGGGTGGTTAGAAGGATGAATAGATAGGTAGATAGATGATAGATAGATATAGATAGATATAGATAGAAAGACAATAGGTGGGTGGATGGCTGGATGAATGGACAGACGAATGAATGAATGCATGATAAAATGGAAAAGTCAGAGAGCTATAAGTCTTGATGATAGCATTACCACCTGTAATAGAAACAACAGATTAAGAAATCAGGATAGAAATTTAGGATGTTAGAGGTGTAAATTTAGGATTTCCCCAGTAAAACATTTTGCTCACCAAGATCTAAGTGTGACTACAGTTATTAGTGGCCAAATTAAAATGGGGATATGTATTATGAGTGCATTTAGGGTCCATGGATCTGGGTATGTAATCCATAGGACTGGTGAAATCATATAGGTGATCATATAGGATAATAGCAAAATGTGAGGTAAAGGGAAGGATTTATCCAGGTGCAAACGTCTTTGAGGAATGCTGGCTCTTGACAGATGAGAGATGATAACATCAAGTTTAGGAACTGATAGTAGTCTTTATTGAATACATCAACTTCAGTGGGATAGAGTTTTTACCTGAGTGATAAGGAATTGGCTATATATGCATGACTTATTTCTGGGTTCTCAATTCTGTTCTATTGGTCCATGTGTCTATTTTTAATCACGATAGTTTTGAAATTTAGTTTGAAGTTAGGGAGCATGGTACCTCTAGATTTGCTCTTTTTTAAGTTTGCTTTGTCTCTTCAGGGTCTTTTGTAGTTCCATGCAAATTTTAGGGTTATTTTATTTCTGTGAAAATTACCTTAAGAATGTTGATGAGGGCAAGATGGCCGAGGAGTAGGAGACCTAGATTTCGTCTCCTCTCAGGAATTCAGCTGGATAGGGATCAAACCATTCTGAACACCTACAAACTCAACAGGAGATCGAAGAAAAGAATAACAACAACTCTCTGAACAGAAAAGCGACCACTTTCTGGAAGGTAGGATGTGTGGAGAAGTGAATCCGAGCTGATATTCGGGAGGATAGACGGCGGGGGAGGGGCCTCTGTCAGCTGCTTCTGGCAAGTGATAGAGCCGCGGAGCACAAAATCAGAACTTTTAGAAGTCGGCTTCGCTGAGGGACTTCGCTCCAGTGGCTAAGCAGGGGGGTGGAACCCCCACGGGACAGTGTGGTCTCAGGACCCTTGGGGTCACAGAAAGACTGGGGGTGCCTGAGTGTGGCAGAGCTCCCAGGTATTGGAGCGGGGAAGCCGGCTGCAGAGACGGAGCCAAGGCATGGGCTCTCAGGTCGGGGTTACCATAAACCGTGATCCACAGCACAGTCGGGCCACTGCTCCTCCAGCAGGGACCCAGCAAGTGGCAGATCCGGGGAGACTCACTTTCCTCCCCTGGGAGGAGCGGTGCGGGAGCACACCACAGGGATCTGCTGGGTTTGGAGACTCCACACGGGGTCGGGTGACAGAGATAGAAATGTGTGGTCACAGGCCGGGTGAGCACAGAGTGCGGCCAGAGACCGGGGAGACGGGAGTGACTGACGGCTTTTCTCTGGGGGCTCACTGAGGAGTGGGGCCCCGAGTTCTGGGCTCTTCTGAGGTGGAGATTGGGAGGCCGCCATTTTCACTCTCCACCTCCAAAGCTGTACGGAAAGCTTGCAGGGAACAAAAGCTCCCAATAGCAAACCCAAGCAGATTACTTAGCCCGGACCGGGCAAGGACGGGGCAATTCCGCCTCCGGCAAAGACATTTGGGAGCCATGGCAATAGGCCCCTCGCCCAGAAGATCAGCAAGAACAGCGAGCCAAGACTAAGTTTACTGATCAATGAGAACGGCAGAACTCCAGCGCTAGGGGAATAATGCACATAGAATTCATGGCTTTTTTACCATGATTCTTTAGTCTTTCAAAGTTAAATTTTTTTTAACTGTCTTTTTTTTTTTAATTTTTCTTTTTCCCTTTTTCAACCAACATCTTATCAATCCCTTTTTTAAAAAACATTTTTATTTTTCATTTTTAGAGTCATATTCTATCCCTTCATAGTAGTTACCCGTATTTTTGGCATATATATATAAGTTGTTCTCTCTTTAAAACTTGGAGATAGTTTCTTCTAACAGATCAAAACATACCCTAAATCTCTAGTGTGTGGTTTTTTTGTACTCCCCTGCCTGATTACATTCTCTCCCTTTTTTTTTCTTTTTTTTTTAAATCCTCTTCTTTCTTTTTTCAAACAACTTCTTATCAATTCCTTTTATAAAATTTTTTATAATTTCCATCTTTACAGTCATATTCCATCCCTTCATCATATCAACCCTTATTTTTGTACATATATAAGTTTTTCTTTCTTTAAAATTTTGGGAGGCACTTTCTTCCAAAAGACCAAAATACACTCCAAATCTAGTGTGTGGCACTGATCTAAATACCAGCCTGATCATATTTGATCACATTCTGTTTTTTTGTTGTTGTTGTTCTGTTTTTGTTTGTTTTTATCTTTTTCTTTTTCTTTTTTCTCTCTTTCCCTTTTTTTTTCCCACTGCTTCAGGTGTTTTCTGATTTGTTTAGAGTATATTTTCTGGGGACGTTGTTACCCTGTTAGCATTTTGTTCTCTCATTAATCTATTCTCCTTTGGACAAAATGACAAGATGGAAAAAATCACCTCAACAAAGAGAACAAGAGGTAGTACCGACTGCCAGGGACCTACTCAATACGGACATTAGTACAATGTCAGATCTAGAGTTCAGAATCATCACTTTAAAGATACTAGCTGGGCTTGAAAAAAGCATAGAAGTTATTAGAGAAACCCTTTCTGGAGAAGTAAAAGAACTAAAATCTAACCAGGTAGAAATCAAAAAGGCTATAATGAGGTGCAATCAAATATGGGGGTACTAACTGCTAGGACAAATGAGGCAGAAGAGAGAATCAGTGATATAGAAGACCAAATGATGGAAAATAAAGAAGCTGAGAAAAAGAGAGAAAAACAACTACTGGATCACGAGGGCAGAATTCGAGAGATAAGCAACACCATAAGACAAAACAATATTAGAATAATTGGGATCCCAGAGGAAGAAGAAAAAGAGAAAGGGGCAGAAGGTGTAATGGAGCAAATTATAGCAGAGAACTTCCCTAATTTGGGGAAGGACACAGGCATCAAAATCCAGGAAGCATAGAGAACCCCCCCTCAAAATCAATAAAAATAGGTCAACACCCTGACATCTAATAGTAAAATTTACGAGTCTCAGAGACAAAGAGAAAATCCTGAAAGCAGCTCGGGAGAAGAGATATGTAACCTGCAATGGTAGAAACATTAGATTGGCAACAGACCTATCCACAGAGACCTGGCAGGCCAGAAAGGACTGGCAGGATATATTCAGAGCACTAAATGAGAAAAATATGCAGCCAAGAATACTATACCCAGCTAGGCTGTCACTGAAAATAGAAGGAGAGATCAAAAGCTTTCAGGACAAACAAAAACTAAAGGAATTTGCAAACACAAAACCAGCCCTACAAGAAATCTTGAAAGGGGTCCTCTAAGCAAAGAGAGAGCCTAAAAGCAACATAGACCAGAAAGGAACACAGACAATATAGGGTAACAGTCACCTTACAGGCAATACAATGGCACTAAATTCCTATCTTTCAATAGTTACCCTGAATGTAAATGGGCTAAATGCCCCAATCAAAAGACACAGGCTACCAGATTGGATTAAAAAACAAGACCCATCGATATGCTGTCTGCAAGAGACTCAATTTAGACCCAAAGACACCCCCAGATTGAAAGTGAGGGGGTGGAAAACCATTTACCATGCTAATGGACACCAAAAGAAAGCTGGGGTGGCAATCCTTATATCAGACAAATTAGATTTTAAACCAAAGACTGTAATAAGAGATGAGGAAGGACACTATATCCTATTTAAAGGGTCTATCCAACAAGAAGATCTAATAATTGTAAATATCTATGCCCCTAACATAGGAACAGCCAATTATATAAGGCAATTAATAACAAAAGCAAAGAAACACATCGACAACAATACAGTAATAGTGGGGGACTTTAACACCCCCCTCACTGAAATGGATAGATCATCTACGCAAAAGATCAACAAGGAAATAAAGACTTTAAGTGACACACTGGACCAAATGGACTTCACAGAGATATTCTGAACATTCCATCCCAAAGCAACAGAATACACATTCTTCTCTACTGTCCATGGAACATTCTCCAGAACAGATCACATCCTAGGTCACAAATCAGGTCTCAACCGGTACCAAAAGATTGGGATCATTCCCTGCCTATTTTCAGACCACAATGCTTTGAAACTAGAACTCAATCACAAGAGCAAAGTTGGAAAGAACTCAAATACATGGAGGCTAAAGACCATCCTACTAAAGAATGAGTGGGTCAACCAGGAAATTAAAGAAGAATTTAAAAAATTCATGGAAACCAATGAAAATGAAAACACAACTGTTCAAAATCTTTAGAATGCAGCAAAGGTGGTCATGAGAGGAAAGTATATAGCAATACAAGCCTTTCTCAAGAAACAAGAAAGGTCTCAAGTACATAACCTAACCCTACACCTAAAGGAGCTGGAGAAAGATAAGCAAATAAAGCCTAAACCCAGCAGGAGAAGAGAAATAATAAAGATCAGAGCAGAAATCAATGAAATAGAAACTAAAAGAACAGTGGAACAGATCAACGAAACTGGGAGCTGGTTCTTTGAAAGAATTAACAAGATTGATAAACCCCTGGCCAGACTTATCAAAAAGAAAAGAGAAATGACCCAAATCAACAAAATCATGAATGAAAGGGAGAGATCACAACCAACACCAAAGAAATACAAACAATTCTTAGAACATATTATGAGCAACTCTATGCCAGCAAAGTCAATAACCTGGAAGAAATGGATGCATTCCTAGAGATGTATCAACTACCAAAACTGAACCAGGATGAAATAGAAAACCTGAACAGACCTATAACCACTAAGGAAATTGAAACAGTCATCAAAAATCTCCGAAAAAACAAAAGCCCAGGGCCAGATGGCTTCCCAGGGGAGTTCTACCAAACATTTCAAGAAGAATTAATACCTATTTTTCTGAAACTGTTCCAAAAAATAGAAATGGAAGGAAAACTTGCAAACTCATTTTATGAGGCCAGCATTACCTTGATCCCCAAACCAAAGACCCCATCAAAAAGGAGAATTACAGACCAATATCCCTGATGAACATGGATGCAAAAATTCTCACCAAAATACTAGCCAATAGGATCCAACAGTACATTAAAATGATTATTCACCACGGCCAAGTGGGATTTATCCCTGGGCTGCAAGGTTGGTTCAACATCCACAAATCAATCAATGTGATACAATACATTAACAAAAGAAAGAACAAGAATCATATGATCCTCTCAATAGATGCAGAAAAAGCATTTGACAAAGTACAGCATCCTTTCTTGATCAAAACTCTTCAGAGTATAGGCATAGAGGGTACATACCTCAATATCATAAAAGCTATCTATGAAAAACCTACAGTGAATATCATTCTCAATGGGGAAAAACCAGAGCTTTCCCCCTAAGGTCAGGAACGTGGCAGGGATGTCCACTATCACCACTGCTATTCAACATAGTATTAGAAGTCCTAGCCACAGCAATCAGACAACAAAAAGAAATCAAAGGCATCCAAATTGGCAAAGAAGAAGTCAAACTCTCACTCTTTGCAGATGATATGATACTTTATGTGGAAAACCTCAAAGACTCCACCCCAAAACTGCTAGAACTCATACAGGAATTCAGTCAAGTGGCAGGATATAAAATCAATGCACAGAAATCAGTGGAATTCCTATACACCAACAACAAGACAGAAGAAAGAGAAATTAAGGAGTCCATCCCATTTACAATTGCACCCAAAACCATAAGATACCTAGGAATAAATCTAACCAAAGAGGCAAAGGATCTGTACTCGGAAAACTATAAAATACTCATGCAAGAAATTGAGGAAGGCACAAAGAAATGGAAAAACGTTCCATGCTCATGGATTGGAAGAACAAATATTGTGAAGATGTCAATGCTACCTAGAGCAATCTACACATTCAATGCAATCCCCATCAAAATACCATCCACTGTTTTCAAAAAAATGGAACAGATAATCCTAAAATTTGTATGGAACCAGAAAAGACCCCGAATAGTCAGAGGAATGTTGAAAAAAAAAAAGAGCAAAGCTGGCGGCATCACATTTCCAGACTTCCAGCTCTATTACAAAGCTGTCATCATCAAGACAGTATGGTACTGGCACAAAAACAGACCCATGGATCAATGGAACAGAATAGAGAGCCCAGAAATGGACCCTCAACTCTATGGTCAACTAATCTTTGACAAAGCAGGAAAGAATGTCCAATGGAAAAAAGACAGTCTCTTCAACAAATGGTGTTGGGAAAATTGGATAGCCACATGCAGAAGAATGAAACTGGACCATTTCCTTACACCACACACAAAAATAGACTCCAAATGGTTGAAAGACCTCAGTGTGAGACAGGAGTCCATCAAAATCCTAAAGGAGAACACAGGCAACAACCTCTTCGACCCCAGCCACAGCAACTTCTTCCTAGAAACATCACCGAAGGCAAGGGAAGCAAGAGCAAAAATGAACTATTGGGACTTCATCAAGATAAAAAGCTTTTGCAAAGCAAAGGAAACAGTCACCAAAACCAAAAGACAACCGGCAGAATGGGAGAAGATATTTACAAATGACATATCAGAGAAAGGGCTAGTATCCAAAATCTATAAAGAACTTATCAAACTCAACACCCAAAGAACAAAGAATCCAATCAAGAAATGGGCAGAAGACATGAACAGACATTTTTCCAAAGAAGATATCCAAATGGCCAACAGACACATGAAAAAGTGCTCAATATCACTCGGCATCAGGGAAATCCAAATCAAAACCTCAATGAGATACCACCTCACACCAGTCAGAATGGCTAAAATTAACAAGTCAGGAAATGACAGATGTTGGTGGAGATGCGGAGAAAGGGGAACCCTCCTACACTGTTGGTGGGAATGCAAGCTGGTACAGCCACTCTGGAAAACAGTATGGAAGTTCCTCAAAAAGTTGAAAATAGAGCTACCATATGATCCAGCAATTGCACTACTGGTTATTTACCCCAAAGTTACAAAAGTAGGGTTTCAAAAGGGTACGTGCACCCCGATGTTTATAGCAGCAATGTCCACAATAACCAAACTGTGGAAAGAGCCAAGATGTCCATCGACAGATGAATGGATAAAGAAGAAGTGGTATATATACACAATGGAGTATTATGCAGCCATCAAAAGGAATGAGATCTTGCCATTTGCAATGACGTGGATGGAACTGAAGGGTATTATGCTGAGTGAAATAAGACAAACAGAGAAAGACATGTATTATATGACCTCACTGATATGAGGGATTCTTAATCTCAGGAAACAAACTGAGGGTTGCTGGAGTGGGGTGTGGGGTGGGAGGGATGGGATGACTGGGTGATAGACACTGGGGAGGGTATGTGCTGTGAATTGTGCAAGACTGTTGAATCTCAGATCTGTACCTCTGAAACAAATAATGCAATATATGCTAAGAAAAAAAAAAAAAGAAGCTAGCAGGAGGGGAAGAATGAAGGAATGAAGGGGGGGAAATCAGAGGGGTAGACGAACCATGAGAGACGATGGACTCTGAAAAACAAAGTGAGGGTTCTAGAGGGGAGGGGGGTGAGAGGATGGGTTAGCCTGGTGATGGGTATTGAGGAGGGCACGTTCTGCATGGAGCACTGGGTGTTATGCACAAACAATGAATCATGGAACACTACATCTAAAACTAATGATGTAATGTATGGGGATTTACATAATAAAAAAATTTATAAAAAAAATAAAGACATGTATATACTCAAAAAAAAAGAATTTTCATGAGGATTGCTTTGAATACATAGATTACTTTGGGTAATATGAGCATTTTCACAATATTAATTTTTTCAATCTATGAATATGAAGTATCTTTCCATTTGTTTTTTCTTCAATTTCTTTCATCAGTGGCTTATAGTTTTCAGTTCCCAGGTCTTTCACCTTCTTGGTTAAATGTATTCCTGAAATTTATTCTTCAGTAGATGCCATTATAAATGGGATTGTTTCTAAATTGTTGGCATATAGAAATGCAACTGATTTTTATGTATTGATTTTGTATTCTGCAACTTTACTGAAATTGTTATAAATTCTAACAGTTTTTTGGTGGAGTCTTTAGGATTTCCTATATATAATATCATGTCTTTTACAAATAGAGACAATTTTGTTCCTTTCTGATTTAGATAAATTTTATTTCTTTTTCTTCCTAATTCCTCTGGCTAGTATTACCAGTACTATGTTGGTGAATAAAATAGCTAGAGTGGGCATCCTGGTCTAATTCCTGATTTTAGAGGAAAAACTTTCAACTTTTCACTATAGAGTATGATGTTAGTTGTGGGCCCTTCATATACAGCCTTTATTAAATTGAAGTATATTCCCTCTATACTCACTTTGTTGAGAGTTTTTATTATGAATGGATGTTGAAATTTTGTCAAATACTTTTTCTGTATTTACTGAGACAATCATGATTTTTTTTTTCTCTTAATTTTGTTAGGTATATCAGATTGATTGGTTTCTGGACATTGAGCCATCTTTGAATCCCTAGACTAAATCCCACTTGATCATTGTGTGTGACACTTTTAATGCAGTTATTTATTTTGATTTGCTAATGTTTTGTTGAAGATTTTGCATCTGTGTTTATCAGGGATATTGGCCTATAATTTTCTCTTCTTATAGAGTCTTTGTCTGGCATTGGTATCAGAGTAATGCTGACCTCTTAAAATGAGTTTGGAAATGTTCTCTTCTATGTACGTATGTATATATGTATGTGTTTTTGAAGAGTTTGAGAAGGATTGGAATTAGTTATTCTTTAAATGTTTGATAGGATTGATCATTGAAGCTATCTGGTCCTGGACTTTTCTTTGTTGTGAGGTTTTTGATTTCTGATTTTTTTTTTAAGATTATTTATTTATTTATTTGACAGAGAGAGAGAGCGAGAGAGGCAACACAAGCAGGGGGAGTGGGAGAGGGAGAAGCAGGCTTCCCGCGGAGCAGGGAGCCTGATGCGGGGCTCGATCCCAGGATCCTGGGACCATGACCTGAGCCAAAGGCAGACGCTTAACGACTGAGCCACCCAGGTGCCCCTTGATTTCTGATTTAATCCTTACTAATAATTGGCCTGTTCAGATTTTCTGCTTCTTCACGTTTCAGGTTTTATGGGTCGTATATTTTTAGGAATGTATTTCTTCTAGATTGTCCATTTTGTTGGCCTATAATTGTTCATAGTAGCCTCTTATGAATTTTTGTGTTATCAGTTATAATGTTTGATATTTCACTTACCATTTTATTTATTTGTGTTCTCATTTTTCTTGGTTAAGTCTAGCTCAGAGTTTATTTTATCTTTTTTAAAAAAATATGACTTAGTTTCATTTGCAAATCCTTTAAGAACTGCTTCTTTGTTTGATGTAGTCTTGTGTTTGATGTAGTCTTGTGAGTCTCTTGGATGCAAACCCTGACTTTCAAAACTAGATGTTTGCTGGGGGCGCTTGGGTGCTCAGTCAGTTAAGCGTCTGACTTGGTTATTAGCTCAGGTCATGAACTCCTGGGTAGTGAGATCTAGCCCCATGTTGGGCTCCGCACTCAGTGGGGAGTCTACTTGAGATTCTCTCCCTCTGCCCTTCCCCCCTACTCATGCATGTTCTCTCTTTCAAATAAATATTTACAAAAAAAAAAAAAAAAAGAACCAGATGTTTTGGGACTCCTTTCTTTTGGTGAGAGTATTAAAATTTGGGGCACAAGATATTATTTTAACATACCATGACAGTTAAGAATTTATTGGGATATATTTGAATTTTTGTGGGAGAGTGAGTAGAAGGAAAATATAGACACAGCAGCTATTCTAAAAAAGATGAAAAGAAGAAAAAAATAGATGATAACCACAGAAATGTATTTATTTTATTGTGACTTACAATGACAGTACTATGTGGTTTGTTGAAAATGTCTGAAAAAATTTCACCCAATCTCTAGAGGTTGGTGAAGAGTAAGATTGCTCCGGAATGAGCCTGTATTAATTGTGAATCTGAGGGATCTAGCCACCAACAGGAAGAGCAGTTTCCTGTAAACTCACTACGAGTTAGAAATTTTCAGCTATAGGTAAATAAGGTATCTGGGCATCTTTGAAAATAATCAAAAGCTGCTTTGGGGCAGCTATTTCTGCCCATGGGTCATGTCCCCATGTTGTAATAAAAAAAATGACTTTTGCCCATAAAACATCTGAAGAATTCTTTCTTGACTGTTGTTCCCAACAACCCCCATTATAGTTTTGGTGGCCTGTATGTATGGGGAACCCACATCTTCCTTCACCTGGACTTCGAACCTTGGTATAAACTTAGTGAGTTACTCTTTTTTCTCCTTTTACATTCAGTTCAGGGGCTATTCAAGGAGTACGTTCTTATTAGAACACTTTCATGTTGATTGCTCAGGCTGTAATCCTCTAGCCCACAGCTATTCTCCTGGGAGGAACAAAAGCCTGATTTTTGACTGAAAGCTGGTAACCTGGCTGGAATGATAATAAGATCCAGAAACTTGGTGCCCTCTCTTCATTTCTAGTCTTAAACAAAGCTGTCTTTCTTGGGCACAAGACTGCCACTTAAGTCACTAGGATGGTTGCCAATCTTAAGACTCTGGTATAAGGTTTCCTCCTCATTGGTTAATACTGATCTAGCCACTAGAAACCAGGACCTGATTCAGGGACCCAGGGACCATTACCTGGGAATTTCAACTGCAAAGACTACATGTGTTGGAAGGTCGCTTCAGCCATGGTGGATTTCCATCTTAATTGTTCTTCATCAGTGTCCCCTACTGGTTACTTAAATTGTAACATTAGGTATTTCCTCCTGCAAATTCTTAGCATCTCCATGGACTAACAGGGCAGGCTCTTTTGGTCCATCTACTGGCACCTATTATATCCAGGGGAAAAACAGTAAGGAAGCAAAAGTATGTCACCATCCCTTCAGCAGGACAGGTGGGTGTTCATAATGACCTTTTGAGGGATGCCTCTGGTTGTTTGAACACTGGGAACCCTTGACATTATCCTGAGTGGGATGCCACCTAGGAGTCTGGAGAATTATGGTAATGGACTTTTCTTCTTCTTCAGTCCCCAAGCACTCCCCCTTGGGGTATCTCTCAACCCACTGGAACCAAATTGGATTGCAAGATATAAAGAAGAAAAAACTCATCTTCTAAAATAACACATGGCCTCAGTACTCCTTAGGAGACCAGAAAAAATGGCCCATTAATGGGTCCTTAAACTTCAGTATTATTTCTGCCGAGATCCTCTACATGCCTCCCTCTTTTTCCTGAATTACTTATCTCATTTTTTGTTTGCTTCGTCTCAGGATCTGAAATATGTCTTGAGAGGACTAGGTGAATGAATGTTGTATGGGGAGTTTTTCTCCCTCATTCATTTCCGGGTTAATGGCTATGATAATTGGAGCCAATTGTCTGGTTAGTCTACCTCCTTTTGTTTTAGCGAAGTTGCCTGTCGTCTCCAGCCCTACACGGACTGCCTACTTCCATGTTTTGTTGGTGGAAAGAAAACATGTGTCTGCTCATCTCTCCAAGCTGACTAGCTTTAGGAGCAGAAGTCCTGTTTCTCTGCCCTCTGGGCTTTTATCTGCTTCCAGCTTTGCTGGCAGTACCTCACCTCTTCTGCCTCTCCTTTCCCCTCCTCGTGTTTCCGCAGTACCTTGGGCATGGCTTACATAATGCTTCTATGCAGTGCCATCGGCTCCTCCTCCTACCCTTGCTATCAAAGAACAGACAGCACCCCACTGGACTTAAACTGCCCACTTTAGATTTCCCCACAGGTACCCCAGGTAAAAAATTGACAGTGGGGAACAAAATGATTGACTTTTAAGTGGACTCAGGTGCAACATCTTCAGTACTTAAACTAATTTAAGTTTGTTAGTTTAATTAAGATAGATATGTCTTTAGAGTTATCTGCATTAAATATAAAACTTTTATTCTACCAAGGTTTACTGAAGATTAAATAAGCTCATGTTACCTCTGTTGTAATTTGTCAGCAAAAAGATGACTTAAAATGATGGTTAGTTTTATCTGTCTCAAAGTTTGCATGGGTAATTGTTAAGAAAACAAGTAGGTTGAATAAATAAAATGTTGAATGGATTTTAAAAGTAGACTGGTATAAAATTGAAATTCTGCTTTTCTGTTAAAAAGACAAAGTTTTCTTGGATTGTTGGTCTGCTCTTGATAAGAAAATGTAAACAAAGTTTTGGTTTTGTTGTTATTTTTTTTCTCTTTTCTTTGCCTGAAAACCAAAGTTTTGTTTTTTTTTTTTTTAATGAAAGAAAACTTTTATGTTTTCTCTTTATCAGGTCTTTGATTACTTAAGAAAGTTAAAACTTCTCAGTATTAAAGGAGCTAAGTTTTACTAACAACTAAATAACTTCCTGAAGAATCCCTTATTGCCACCTTGGTTAAATGTAAATACTAATTTTTTAATGATTTGAAATCCTATTTACGCATGAACTTTAAAACTTTCTGAGGATTTTAACAAACTTCCCTGAGATTTGAATTGTAAATGAAGTCTTTTTGACTAATTAGGCTTGTTTATTTGGTATGTTAAGTTACTTGGGGAGCACTGTCAAACAAATATTGATGAGCCTTAGGTTATGCTGTTTGGGTAAATGCTGTAACTGTTTTAGAAATTATATGAAATTCCTAAAGTTTTAATATGTTCTGGTATAAGGTCATCACTTAACATTCTAATTATTACAGTGTAGTGTGTCACAGAAATAACCACATTTCCTTGTCTGTTATATTATAATGAACTCTCATATCCGATCCTTAACCACGTCCATTTTTGAGTCTTTTGTCATTTAGAGTTATTGTTCTTACTCTCTTGCAAGATATGTTTCATCTTCAAGGAGATTCATGAAAACGACTTTTGACAAATACAGGTTTTTGATATCTTTAAAATCAGGAAACTAAAGTGGATAAGAATTTTCAGAACTAATGGAAAAAGCTGCATTCAGACTAAAGAATTAGTAACATGGGACTAAATGAATTGAAGAAGATGATTATATCTTTTGTGACTCTTGTTTGAAACATCATTGGTTCTTTAACATTTGCTTTTCCAGATTAATGAAACTTTCTCTTAAGATATCCATGATATACAGAAATATGATAAAATATTCCTTTGTGAACAAATTGAAGCATTTAACTTTCCTCTCTATTGGAACCCTCCAGAATTCAGAAACTCTCAGTGAATATTCTTTATTTTATGGCAATTGGAGTTATTTGCATAAGTTCAGTAAAAATCTGTTCTCCTTCTAATAGGACACCATTGGAAACATTGGTTATTTTACTAGGGCTTTGACTGGAATGTCATATTTGAGAGACATGCATCGACTCAGATATGACCAGATGGCTTTAAGGAACTAAGGTTGACTTTATGAAGCCAATAAAGCCTCTTGGAAATGTTGGTCCCATACCTTGCTTACAGACTTCCCCAAAGCCTTACCAGGTGAGTAAAGAATGTCACTTCCTGGCAGGTACAGGAACCTCAGGATATTTTGGGGACGTCAAGAAGAGGGATTTGTCCAAATCCACAGGTAATGCAGGCATGTCTGATGACAAGTATTTGGCTTGGCTTCTGGCCTCAAAAGGCTACTAAAAGTTCAATCTAGAGATTCCTTGTGAAAAGTTCTAGCAAAACAGATTTTAGAAAAAAGATCCATATGGCCAATCACTGTTCTTGCTGGGTTTATGTGAATAATTAAGCCAAGTTTGTTAAAACTATTCTTATTTTACAAGCAAATAAGTCTTTTTTTTTTTTCTAACATTTTATGTATGTATGTATATATGTATTTCTTTTGGAGGGGGGACAGAGTGGGAGGGAGAGGGAGAGAATCTCAAGCAGACTCCACACCAAGAATGGAGCCTGACACGGGGCTTGATTTCAGGACCCTGAGATCATGACCTAAGCCAAAATCAAGAGTTGGATGCTTAACTGGCTGAGCCACCCAGGTGCCCCACAAGCAAATCAGTCTTGATTTGGCTATCTTGAAAAAAATGAGGGTGATTGGGGCACCTGGGTGGCTCAGGCATTAGGCGTCTGCCTTTAGCTCAGGTCATGATCCCAGGGTCCTGAGATCAAGCCCCACATCAGGCTCCCTGCTCTGTGGAAAGCCTGCTTCTCCCATTCCCCTTGCTTGTGTTCCCTCTCTCACTGTCTCTCTCTCTCGGTCAAATAAATAAATAAAATCTTTTAAAAAATGAGGGTGATTATAGAGAAAAAATATGTTTTAATGACACATCTTTGTAGATTTTAGAATTTAATACTATTTACTATAAGCTAGGCTAAATCCTGAATTCTCCTGGTTTCCTCAAATATCTGGCTCTGGGTCTCCAAACTAAAGTTTCCAGTATTCTTCCATTCTCTTAACTTAGTCATTAAAAACTAAAACTGCCCTTTTTCCTAAAGCCCTGAAAACTGATGCTCTACAACTTGAGGTCAGCTTCAGAGAAATTGCCTCAAAACTCATGCATAGACAATCGTTGTGCCTATTGCTGTATGGGCCATTCAAAAGGATCACTGGAGGGCGCCTGGGTGGCTCAGTCGTTAAGCGTCTGCCTTCGGCTCAGGTCCTGGGATCGAGCCCCGCATCGGGCTCCCTGCTCGGTGGGAAGCCTGCTTCTCCCCCTCCACTCCCCCTGCTTGTGTTCCTGCTCTCGCTGTGTCTCTCTCTGTCAAATAAATAAATAAAATCTTTAAAAAAAAAAAAAAAGAAGGATCACTGGAGACATTTGAATTACAAACCAGAAAAACCCATCTGATTCTGCCTGCCTCTTCCCACTCCATCTGAGGCTACTTCAAGCCTGACATCTATAAATCTCACTAGCAGCACTAGAGACCCAGACACTGGGTTTGTAATTTGCCCCATTAACTTACAGTTTTCTTTTGTTTCCATAGAGGTGCCTCTTACTAATTACCTGCTTGCTTGCTAAGAAAAACAGAGTCTCTGTGATGGCTAACACCACCTGCAACACAATCAAGGCCTTACATGACTCTCAAAATAGTATTACATTATTAAAAACTGAAATAAATCAAGTATGTAAGAAAATTCTACAAAATCAAATGGCCTTAAATGTTTTAACAGCTGCACAAGGTGGTATATGTGTCATTATTAAAACAGAATGTTGTGTATGTATTTCAGATTATCACAAAAATGTAACAGGATTGCTAGAAGATATGAATACTTAGGTTGGTGTAAACAATTTCTCTCTCTCTCCTTTAGTGATTGGTTAAACTACTGGACTGGAGGAGGATTTTGAACAACTTTTAGGTCTTTTTATTGGGCTTCTTTTTCTCATAACAATATTAACCTTACTTTGTTGTCTTTTCTGGCATTTCTCCACCTGGTGCCTAGACTCCTTCACTGCCATAACTTCAAGCTGACAGGTGATCCTTTCTATTCAAGGACAGTCATATATGTTGTCTACCTTGGATTTGGCAGCCTCTGCCTTTTTTAACTCCTATACATAATTTCCCAACTGACCAGTGTTGACCCATAGGTAGGAATATCTCTATGCCCCTATTTGGCAGGAAGAAGTTATAGAAGATAAAACCTTCCACCCTCAGCAACCTTAAGATTTAAGGGTCAGAATTGTTCAGGGGGATGATGAGAACAAAGGCAATAGAAATTCAGGTAAAATTAAATTTCCTTACAACTTGTAGCCCACTGATAAATACCTGAGGCATGCAGAGTTTGACCTTCCTCAAGGAACTCACAGTTGCCTTAATGTTAATGCTTTGCTAGAGACTAAAAGCAACCTTATCTTGACAATAAACAGACATCCAGGATCCTGTAAGTCTTCTTTAATATGCTCCCTTTGGAGACTTCTGTTATCTCTAAACTCCGCCCCCAACTTAAAAATATATCACAGTGCAGCTCTTTCTAGCCACAAATCCTGTCCCCTGCTATAATGAAAGCATCTTTTTGCACCATAAAAAGCCAAAAAGCTGGGTGCCTGGGTGGCTCAGTTGGTTAAGCGACTGCCTTCGGCTCAGGTCATGATCCTGGAGTCCCTGGATCGAGTCCCGCATCGGGATCCCTGCTCAGCAGGGAGCCTGCTTCTGCCTCTGACCCTCCCCCCTCTCATGTGCTCTCTCTCTCTCTCATTCTCTCTGTCTCAAATAAATAAATTAAAAAAAATCTTTAAAAACCAAAACAAAACAAACAAAAAAAACCATCAAAAAAAAAAAAAGCCAAAAAGCCAAAAATCAAACAAAAAAATCCTAGTTTGGATCTCTTCACTTCTTTATTTTGATTGCCTTACTGATTGAGACAACTTGTTTTCTTATTTTTTTAATAACAAAAAGCAAAGTTTTAATTACTTCTTGCAACTTGCCACATCATCAACATCAAGTAGAAAACTGCAAATAGCAAAGGCAGGTTTAGCTATAGATGCTACTTTTGTAGTATTGTTCTGGTAAACCAACTCAGTAGAAGTTATGAGGATGCCTTTTTTTCCTTGTTTCCTGTTATAAGAAAGGTATGCCAATGACTTTTTTTTCCCCAAAATAGAACAGATTGCCTCAAGAGTATCAAGTATGAAACGTGTAATAGAAGTCATTGAAATTCTTTTTTTATATTTTTTATTTATTTTATTTATCTATATATTTTTAGGTAGGCTCTCTCCCAATGTGGAGCCCAACGCAGGGCTTGAGCTCCTGACCCTGAGCTCAAGCCCTGAGCTGATAAGATCAAGTGTCGGTTGGACGCTAAACTGACTGAACCACCTAGGTGTCCCAATGTCATTGAAATTCTCGATTGGTGGATAGACCTTGAAATTTGCTACAAACTCTGAAATTTTTTGAATACTTACTGCTAAGATTCATCTTCCTGGGCGTATAACAAGTACTTTATGAATATTTGTTTGGTAAGGGAACTCAAGAGCAGGAGTTCTAAATGATATACTCACAGGGTTCTGCTCAGAGAAAAGTCTTGATTAATTATTCATACTTGATTACCCCTCAAGAATAGGAAAAATAATGCTATGTAAGTCATGACTCCTTTGCAGAGAATTCCCAGCTCTGAGAGGCATTTCCCTACTGCCACCCCTACATCTTTTAGATTCAAGAATATAGAACTGGTGGAGTACTCTGGGTAGAAGTGGAATAAACACACAAGCCTTCTCTCAGTGCTAGATGCCTGAGAAGAGATTCATCAATCCATATTTTCTTTTCTTCCTCCTCTCCCTCTCTCTCTCCCCCTTTCTCTTTCTTGTGTTTCTTTCATAAAAGATCATGGATGTTTACTCATAGCAAGCAATGCTCTAGACATTGGGTATATGGCAGTGAACAAAGCTTTGAGTCTTAGATGGAGGAGAGAGAAAAATATACATTAAAAATAACATACATATAGGGACACCAGTGTGGCTTAGTCAGTTAAGTGTCTGACTCTTGATCTTAGCTCAGGGCTTGATCTCAGGGTTTTGAGTTCAAGCCCCACATTGGGCTCCACACTGGATGTGGAGCTTACTTACTTACTAAATAAAATTAAAATAAAATAATAAAAATAATATACATACATATGCTGAGAATCATCTATATAGGGCTAATAAATGTTGACCTATTATTTTGTGCCAAATTCACTTTGAGAAAACCTTAAAATTACAGAGTAAACGGGCTTCTTCATAAATATCAGTGGGACACTGATTTTTAAATGGGACACATTTTGACATAATGAAGTTAAAACCAATTTGCCAATTAATTTAGGCAAAATAATTCACTTCATAAGCAAACATCATAGGTCTTCTTAAATTACTTGAATTGTCTATCTACATTGATCAGAATAATTAAATTTCAAATGAAGCATTAGAGTTTTGTTCTATTTTAACTCAAATGACCAGAAGTATTCTGTAAATCAGAACTAATTTTAACTCTGATCTCAAATACTCTTCCTACTCTTCTGTATCTAGTTCAAATAAATTACTTCTTACATAACAATGAGTGAAAAAAGTAATGTAAGCTTAAAATTCATATTTATACTCAGGAACTTCCTGGCAAAAAATATTTTGAACAAGAAAATGTTCTTGTTGGGGCGCCTGGGTGGCTCAGTCGTTAAGCGTCTGCCTTCGGCTCAGGTCATGATCCCAGGGTCCTGGGATCGAGCCCCGCATCGGGCTCCCTGCTCAGTGGGAAGCCTGCTTCTCCCTCTCCCGCTCCCCCTGCTTGTGTTCCCTCTCTCGCTGTGTCTCTCTCTGTCAAAGAAATAAATAAAATCTTAAAAAAAAAAAAGAAAATGTTCTTATTTTTGATTATTTTTATCCACTGACTGATGATATTGATTATAGACACTAATCTTAATTCCTTACAGAGTTGTTCATTTAAGTATATCTTGTGGAATTTGTAACCTTATTATAGTTCTAAAGAAAAAAAAAAGTAGATAAAAACATATTCAAGGCATTCCAGGCTGGGAAATTCTGGTGTAAAATGTCTTCTTGATGTTTATTTCATACCACATGAGAATTTGTGAAATTAAGCAAGGGGTAAAAAAATGATGTATGCATTTTAATTTTTTTCAAAGCTTGCCCTAAGCAGGACCTCTCAAACTTACTTCATCTAGTGTTATCTTGGAGAAAAAAGTATTTTAAGAACCATATCTGATTCCATCTGTTTCTACAAAAACAAAGTAGCAATCACAGTGACAGGAAATAATTTGTTTTTGAGTGTACACAAATAAAATATGGGATGTAAAACAGAAATCAAATTAACCAACCAGGATTGTACCTTGATAATGGTATATGTTTACTAGTAGATGGTAGATTTTATTAGGTCACAACTTTATCCCATATGCCTAATAACTGTCTTTAGAACATAAGATATTTAGTATGTGTCTATTTGAATAAGTAAGTTTTGATGGATAAAATTGGGCAGGCAAGAATCTATGTTAGTCATGGGATTCTTAATGGGAAAGAAAAAGAGAAGTATTCAGTCTACCAAAAGACAGTGAATGAGAAGACTAGAGGCAGTACACACTAGCTTTCCTGAGTTTAAAATTTTTCTGGAGGCCTGTTTTTATTTACTTGAAATAGTAGTAGAAAGGAGGCACTTTGGCATACTGTTATACTAAATACAACTTAGCCAGATAGAAAGCACTTTATTTTTAGCACATTCTCTTCATTATCTAGTGGTGAACTTGGACAAACATCTGATTTTTCATCAGTAAACTTTTTGTAAACCTACAATATATTGGGCAACTTACAACTCCAAAATTTTTGCTCTCTCAGTACGATAGTTTGAAAGATGAATAAAGCAAGACTCCTTTCTAGTTTTCAGAAACTCATAGTATATAGTGGTTGGAGATGATGGGGGAGGTGTCTGAAACAGTCCGTGAGTTTATATCTTGCAGGGAGATTGGGTTTTATTTTGAAAACATTGTGGAAGACATTGGAAGAGAATTAAAATGAGTTCCAGAGCTTCAGTGCTGTCTTTATATGCATACTGCTTTCTCCAAATAATGGAATTTGGCATTAAAAAAAAGAGAGAATTTTATGTTTATACCTGTGTTTGGGATATGTAGCAATTGTTGTCTATTAGTGTTATCAGGAACAGTGATACAAATGAAACATCAAGGGCATATTCATCAAAAAGTGTTTGTACATTGATGGAAAAATTTGGAGGAAATGCCTGATAAAATCCAAATCATGCCTGGAAGAAACCAAGCATAAAGTATGAACAAAGCAGATATTATCCTTTTAACTACTTTTTACCCCTTGAATCTCCTTTTCTTAGGTTTTAGTAGAAAGCACATAAAAAGGAATCTCTGTGCATCTCTCTTGATATTTCTTTTAAGAATTAATGATCAGTTTTAATTAAGCCATGTTAATATTTGTAGCCGGGTTGCTCTGACCCTTTTAGTGTCTGAATAATCAATAATAGTGCACATTAATTAGCTAATATGTTTGAACAGTATCATATTTTTCTTCATCCAACTTTATCTTGTCCACTTAATGAAATTGCTTTTGTATATAAGGTTTATAAAATAAATTAAAATTTTCTCTCCCTATCTCGTATTATCATTCTCGCATACACCTATATCCTCTCCCAACTTTATTCTGCCCAAGTCCTAGTTAGTTTTCAGAGATTCAGAATAATAATTTTGCTTGAGAAGAAAAGTCTATGAGAATATTTTTTAAACCTCTTCAGCTACACGTGGCCTAAAACTCTGAAATCATGAACAATCACTTCAAAAAACAATAGACTTTTTATCATAGCTTTTTTTTTTTAAGATTTTTTATTTATTTGACAGAGAGAGATACAGCGAGAGAGGGAACACAAGCAGCGGGAGTGGGAGAGGGAGAAGCAGGCTTCCTGCCGAGCAGGGAGCCCGATGTGGGGCTCGATCCCAGGACCCAGGGACCATGACCTGAGCCGAAGGCAGACGCTTAACGACTGAGCCACCCAGGCGCCCCTATCAGAGCTTTTTTAAAATCTATTTAATGGAAGTCAGTCCTTCCCCAAACACATAACACTCATGTGGATTAACCTGGGAAGCAGGTTTTTGTGTAGCATTACAGAGGAAAAATTCTGGGTAAAGAAGGCACTTTTATGCAAAAATTCAAATGCATATTCAAAGTGAAGTTTGTGAGAGAGATTAGAATTTGAACTGTTGAAGCTCAGTAAATATATTTTCTGTTTATTTCAACATCACCACCTCACCAACCTCTTCTTTGTTTCCCTTACTTTTAGGATTGTAGAACCATAATCTCCCAAACTCTTCCATAGAAAGAGAGGGCTGAGGGCCAGGACAAGATTCACCAACCTTAAAGCCTACTAGGCACAGTAGTTTATCTGTGTTTGGGGCACTGAAGGCCAATATGAGCTGCAATATCTCAGGGACATGAAGTGCCTTAAATGAATTTTCAGTCCAAAAATAGTGAAAAGGGAAGGCAAACCTAGCTATATAGCTAACAGACCAAGTTGGGATATAAAAGAGGACAAATATTTTGAAGCTGTACTAGACATTGGATTGTATATGACCAGTATTTCTTTGAGGAACAAGTCTCCCTTTTTCATAGGCTAGAATGCCCTGGTATTCTGATCCTTCCTCCTCACTACAGGCATAAATAGAAAGCAACCAATAATACCTTCTGAACATTTAGCTCTCTTGGGTATAGTGATTGGTATAAGTATGGGCATGTGATCCAAACAGATTGAAACAGAGTCCTATCCCTCTACATTTTCTGTTAACATTAGCAGGGAAGATGACCTTTTTTTTTTTTTTCCTCATGTTAATATGCAAGAAGTATATTAAACCAAGAAGAAATAGGTATGCAGTAAGAGAGATTTGATGTCAGTGCACAAAGAGAAATAGAGCTAAGATAGAGGAACAAAATCATATAAGCCACAGAGGGAACTGGACCTATCAGAATTCTTTCAGTTATGTGTGCCATTCTGCAGACTACTTTTGAATGCCCTTTTGTTCATGCACCTAGATGCATGTATACTGTAAAACAGGCAAATTCAAGAAGGGCTGCATATTTTAAGGAATTACGAGGAACCTCACCTCAGTAATCTTCATTTTTCATCTCCTGAGCACCCTAGACAAGGTAAAATAGTATGTAGATTTTAGAATGCAAACATATACATTTCATAAGATAATTCTGGCAATTTGGGCACAAGAGGAAACCCATGGCTGCCTAGATTAGAAGCTACTGCAGTGTCAGCTCATAGAAGTATGTTACAAAACAGATGCACTGCTACAGAGGTGAGAGAGCATTGTAGTGTTTCCATACCAAACTAGCTCAAAGTTAAAGGTTATCTTTTGGAAAACAGAAATTTCAGGTCCCAGGGCACCTGGGTGGCTCAGTTGTTAAGCGTCTGCCTTCGGCTCAGGTCATGGTCCCAGGGTCCTGGGATTGGGCCCCGCATCGGGCTCCCTGCTCAGTGGGAAGCCTGCTTCTCCCTCTCCCACTCCCCCTGCTTGTGTTCCCTCTCTCACTGTCTCTCTTTCTGTCAAAAAATAAATAAAATCTTAAAAAAAAAAAAAAAAACTTAAAAAAAAAGAAATTTCAGGTCCCTAGAAGATAAACTCCATAAAGATAGTTTCTAAGGTCAGAGTAAAAGTAGTATTTGAGATGCTAAAGTTACGGAAGCAGTGCTAATCTTAGCAATATATTAAGGTGTAGCTGTTGTTTTTATGGAAGGCCTGAAGGAAACTTCCTCTTTTCAAGTCTCTCTTGAATTTGCTCACCAGTTTTCTAGCCATATTAAGTTTCATTGCTGCTTTTTTAGTTATCTCTAACAGTTTGTCCATTGTTTTGTTGTTGTTGTTCTATTTTTGTTTTTGCTTTTATTCCCATCCTCTGCCCATGATTGGTACCAAGCCAGTATCACCTATTTTTATGTTGTTACAGAAACACTTGTCTCTGGGTATCAATAACTATATTATTATTTGGTGCATAGCAAACCATCCCAAAACACAGAGGTTTAAAACAGCCATCATTTACTATCTCACAATATATTGGGTTGGAACTTGGGTGATTCTTACACAGATCTTTCTGGCTTATTCATGAGGTTGAAGTTTCAAAGCAGGTCAGCAGGGTTTAGATGGTCTAGGATAATCTGGTGGACTGTATTTTCCATAGACAGCCGTACTAACATGTAGCCCATCTCGTGCTATTCTTATCATGTGATACTGGCATTTCATTGAAACCTGGTGTCCATATTTCCTCCCCTTGAATCTAAGTGTTCCTATCCCAGATGTGTGATTTCTGAGGCTATGTTCTGAGTCTTTACAGTTTCTACCCAGCTTGTTTCTTGAGATATCCATTCTTCAACCAACCAAACATGCTGAGAGGATGTCCAAAATGGCCCATACAGAAAAACCACCCTAAAATTCTCCCATGGAAAAGAACTGACACTCAATCTACAGTCAGCATCAATCACCAGAGAGTATAAGTCCTCAGGTGACTTTAGCCTGCATGCTTTAAACCGCTCCAACTGACAGGTGAACCAGAGCTGAGCTATCCTTGCTAAGCCACGCCCAAATACTATATTCTGGAGAAAAATATATGTTCTTTTGAGCCACTTAGATTTGGGGTGTTTTTCAATGCAGCATGAAAATGACCAAAATAGATGGCCTCATTCATATGTCTGGCAGTTTGCAGGCTGTTGACTGGGAAGTTTCAATTCTACTCAAAGTGGTTTCTCAGGGTAGCTCAGACTCGTTTGTATTTGGTTTCATGTTTCTAAGTACAGAGAAAGAGGGCAAGCCTTAAATGCACAAGCCCTTTTAAGTTACAGCTTATATCACACTTACTAATGTCCCATTGATCCAAGCAAAATACCTCAGAATCAATATTATGGCAGAGTGCCTTGGTCATGGGCTCTGCAGGGTGCAATATGCATTGTGAAGGCACGTGACTTCTGGCATGAAATCAACTGTGACACACAGTTACCCCATATGCAGTTTCCTTTCTGTTTGAGTAACATAGATTTCCTAGTATTTTGGACCTAGGAGTAGCTGTGAATTTGGAAATTTTTAGTACATCTAATCAGTGTTGGCAACTTAAACATGATACGGAATAAAGATCAGAGATTTTCAGGAGATAATCAGATCAAAAATTGCAATCTAGAATAGGTCTAAGCAGTCTTATGGAAAACACCAGCCTGTTGACAGTTTTCACACTCACGAAGCTTACTGGGGCTATATCCTAGAATAGGACATTGTGAATGCCAGTCTAAGACTTGAACTGTTACAGTCTGACACTTCTCTTTCTAATATTGTCTTGACTGGAAGCAGGATAGCTCCTACCAACTTATATAACAAGGCACATGGAAACCTCCTTCTGAAGGCCAAAACTGAGGTGTGAGTTAAGATGTTATTCCACAGTTTCCCCTACAGAGTAAATACCTTCATATGAGCTAGGCATTTGTGAAATAAAAAAAGCCTTTGAACTATAAAGGCATAGTCACTAAACCTCACTTAAAAATCCTAGGCTGTTTTCACTGGAGCGTTTTAAAAATGAGATTTCGAAATAGATACTGACAGCTGTGAATTGAGTCTGATTCACCTGAGGATGAGAGCTGGGCCACAAGGTGAAATCAGGATGGTGTTCTATTCACCATGAGAAATCTGGAGAGACAGTGTTCTATAGGAGGAAGAGAAGGAAGGGACAGTCAGTTTGTGAAAAAGGTAGGGGAAATAAAAGCTCTGGAGCATAGGATGAACATAGAAAGGGACTTTTGTGAAGCATCACGGTAATATGTTCTGAGCTTTTAAAGTATAACCCAAGAATAATATTATATCAGACCACATGAAATTACCATCTTTGTAGAATAAACTTTTTAGAATATTCTAGATGATTAAACTTAATAATTAGCGGGGAAAAGGAGGTCCTGATACCTCCTTTGTCTTTTCTCCATCTTCATTATATGAAGAATAGTTATCCTCAGCATCTGTGGAGTTACATTGTTCTCTTTTTAATGTTTCTGATGTATCCATGTGGGTTGCTAGACATGTCCTTGGATGTCTACCTGTAATATATACTTGTACGGTATGCTCTTAGCCAAACCAAGTTTGCACTGGCCCATCTAATACAAATGAATACAAAAGAATTCTGGAGCCTGATTAATTAAACAGACAAATAAAAAATCTTGACAGCTGCCAAATGCTCTAGAAATATTACTACAGTAGGAAATTGGTGTACTGCAGAGTATGGTAAGCAGATCTTGTCTTAGCATTACAGAAATTGTCACTGCATGGGACTGAAAAAAGTCATCATGACAGATATGGGAAGAAAGAGTTGGTGGGAATGGAAGGCATAGATTCATGATAAGGAGCAGAGAAGTCTTTGATTTGAAATTTATTCCATCTCTGCATGACACACTCACATTCACTTATATATACCTAGAGCATTAGAATATAAATCAATGCATTGTGTTCAGGGTGTATCTGATTGCTACCAGCCCACAAGCTCCTGGAACTGATATGAGCATAATTAATTGAGGCTGTTCTGCACTGAAGTTTTTGACATCCTACTGGGATGTACAATGGCCTATCATCAGAGGAGGTAAAAGAAACAAAATTATAGTTGCTCTTAGAATTTCTATAGGAATTGGAAGATGTCTAGGATGATTTGTTTCTCATGTAATCAGGTAAAAACAGATGTAAACATTTACAGGTTTGGGCAATGAATATTTTTGAAAGTAAAAATCAATTATAATTAAATAGTGCTGAACTTCATTTTACGAAGTCCGTGGTTGTCTTGTTCTCCTGTTTAGAAATGGGAAATTTCCATATGTGGTTGTCATAGAAACAAACAGAAAACCCTTCATGCTTTCTTTTCTTTTTTTTTTTTTTTCTATTCTGGATGCTAGTGTTACAATAATTTGGACCATATCAAAATTCTTGGATTTTCCACTGGTATTGGATATACTTGATTTCATCATCACACATTATGAGGATGCTATATCCCAAAAAGAAATCACGTATCTCCAGATGGAATGCACTTAAAGATGGATATACTGTGCTTCATTAATAATAGAACCTATGAACTACTAGTGGCCCTTATACCTTTTCAGTAATATGAAACTAGAAACATAGAACACTGAAGAATATATATTTTAAATCATAAAAATTCTGATTCCAACATCTGCATCTATTTGGGAAAATCACCATAAGAGTGGTTTTGTGTAAAACTCTGGATGGTTCTCAAGCTTTTCTCATGTTAGGTACCCCCTGTGGACCTCTGTGTACTTTGATCAGCATTTATGGAATGCCTGCTGTATACTGTAATGTTGGAGATACAGAAATGACCTAGGATCCTTCAGGCCTTCAACCTAGTGGAGACCCCAAACTCACATATGACTAAGTCTGATTCAAGACTGAATCCAATCTAACAACAGCAGCAAAAAAAATGGCAACATGAGGAATATTGAACATTGAGACTACTTTTATGGAAAGGCCATTCTTCTAGTTATATTATGGAGAATATAGTTTTAGTTTGTGGGACTGAATCTTGAAGAAAATAGAATGCTTTTTTAAAGATTTAAAAAGATCATGACCTGAGCTAAAATCAAGCTTAACCAACTGAGCCACCCAGGGGCCCCAAGAAAATGGAATTTAAACTGCATGTTAGTATATTGTTAGAAAATAAATAAATGTAAACATTTGTGTCACAAAACATGATCTGAATTCTTCTTGAAATGGCATTTGCATATCTTATTTGTATATTGTCTCAAGGAAATAAGTACTAAAAATTTACTATCTAGTACAAGAACTTAGACTTTTGTTTATGCTAAATTCTCCATTTTTGACTATTACCACTTTTCAAATGGAGACTGGTTTCCACCATATGGGGTTTAGTGAGCAAATCTCTAAATTCCCATTTTATCTCTATTATGATTTAATGAAGTCCCTTTTCCTCCAGTCTTCAACTCCGTACAAAAGCAAAGTATCATTTTACCTTCTTTTCCCTGTTTTCTCTTCTCTCATACCATTCTCTTGCCATATTCACTACTTACCGATGACACCTGTGGGAGCATGATCATATAATATACAGGTAAGAGAACAAAACCAGGTGATCCCTATAAAAATACATAAAATTTATCTGTACAAAGCAAGTGTTTGCTACTTCTTGCAGATGAGTATGGCAACTTTTTAAAATTCCAATGTGTATATATATATAACTATATTGGATGTAATATATAGCTAATTGGATGTAACTAATATAATTATATTTCAGTAGTTTCAGGTGTACAGTATAGTGATTCAACAATTGTATACATTACTCAGTGCTCATCATGGTGACTGTACTCTTAATCTCCTTCACCTATTTCACCCATCCCCCCACCTACCTCCCCTCTGGGTTATTTGGCTTTTTTTTTTTTTTTTTGGTGTTAAGTTGTATAAGTTCTTTATATATTTTGGATACTAACTCTTTATCTGATGTCATTTATAAATATCTTCTATTAGTCAGTAGGTTGTCTTTTAGTTTTGTTGATTATTTCCTTCCTATGCAGAAGCTTTTTATTTTGATGTAGTCCCAATAGTTTATTTTTTGCTTTTTAGTTTTCCTTGCCTCCAGAGACATATCTAGAAAAATGTTGTTATAGCCAATATCAGATAAATTACTGCCTTGCTATCTTCTAGGATTTTATGGTTTCAGGTCTTACATTTAAACCCTTAATCAATTTTAAGTTTATTTTTGTGTATGGTGTAGGAAAGTGGTCCAGTTTTATTTTTTACATGTAACTGTCTAGTTTTCCCAACACCATTTGTTGAAGACTGTCTTTTTACCCTTGTATATTCTTGCCTCCTTTTTCAAAGATTAATTGACCATATAATCGTGGGTTTATTTCTGGGCTCTTTATTCTGTCCCACTGACCTATGTGTCTGTTTTTGTGCCAGTACCATACTGTTTTGATTACTACAGCTTTGTAGTGTATCTTGAAATCTGGGATTGTGATACCTCCAGTTTTTGTTCTTTTTCAAGATTGCTTTGACTTTCAGGGTCATTTGTGGTTTCATACAAATTTTAATACTATTTTCTCTAGTTCTGTGAAAATGCTGTTAGTATTTTGATAGGAATTGCATTAAATCCAAATTGCTTTGGATAGTATGGAACTTTTTTTTAACAGTATTTGTTCCAATTCATTAGCATGGGATATATTTTCATTTGTGTTGACTTCAATTTCTTTCATCAACGTTTATAGTTTTCAGAGTACAGGTAACTCCTTGATTAAGTTTATTCCTAGTTATTTTATTATTTTTGCTACAATTATAGATGGGATTGTCTTCTTAATTTCTCTTTCTGCTACTTTATTATTAGTGTGTAGAAATATAACAGATTTCTGTATATTGATTTTGTATCCTGAGATCTTACTGAATTCAATTATCAGTTCTGATAGTTTTTTGTAGAGTCTTTGGGTTTTCTATCATGTCATCTGCAAATAGTGAGAATTTTACTTCTTCCTTACCAATTTAGATGCCTTTTACTTCTTTTTCTTATCTGATTGTTGTGGCTAGAATTTCTAATACTGTGGTGAATAAAAGTGGTGAGTGTGGACATCCTTATCTTATTCCTGATTGTAGGTGAAATGCTCTCAGTTTTTCACCATTGATATTGAGGTTAGCTGTGGGCTTTTTATATATGGACTTTGTTGAAGTATGTTCCCTCTAAACCTACTTTATTGAGGGTTTTTATCATGAATGGGTATTGTACTTTGTCAAATGCTTTTTCTGCATCTATTGAAATGATAATTTGGTTTTAATCCTTTCTCTTGTTGATGTGATGTATCACACCAATAATGTGACTATTGAACCACGCTTGCATTCCAGGAATAAATCCCAGTTGATTGTGGTGAATGATTTTTTTAATGTATTGTTGAATTCATTTTCTAATATTTTTGGGGAGTTTTACATCTATGTTCATCAGAGATATTGGCCTATAGCTTTCTTTTTTTGTGATGTCTTTATCTGGTTTTGGTATCAGATACCTCATAGAATGAATTTGGAAGTTTTCCTTCCTCTTCTATTTTTTTGTAATAGTTTGAGAAGGATTAGTGTTAACTCTTCTTTAAATGTTTGGTAGTGGGGTGCCTGGGTGGCTCAGTCAGTTAATCATCTGCCTTCCCCTCAGGTCATGATCCCAGGGTCCTGGGATCCAGCCCCTCGTCAGTCAGGCTCCCTGCTCAGTGAGGAGCCTGCTTCTCCCTTTCCCTTTGCCTGCCGCTCTACCTACTTGTGCTCTCTCTATCTCTCTGTCAAATAAATAAATAAAATCTTTAAAAAAAATAAAAATAAATGTTGGTAGAAATCACCTGTGAAACCATCTGGTCCTGAACTTTTGTTTGTTAAGAGTTTTTTGATTACTGATTCAGTTTCATTATTTGTAATCAGTGTGTTAAAATTTTCTATTTCTTCCTGATTCAGTTTTGGTAGGTTATATGTTTCTAGGAATTTTATCCATTTCTTCTTGTGCAATTTGTTGGCACATAATCTTTCATAATATTCTCTTTTGGTCCTTTGTATTTCTGTGGTGTTCATTGTTATTTCTCCTCTTTTATTTCTAATTTTGTTTATTTGACTCCTCTTTGTCTCTCTCACTATCTCTGTCTCTCACTCTCTCATTTTTATTTTTTATGAGTCTGGCTAAAGGTTTATGAATTTAGCTGATCTTTCAAAGGATCACCTCCTGGTTTCATCGATCTATTCTATTGGTGGGTTTTTTTGTTTGTTTGTTTCTATTTTGTTTATTTCTGCTCTGATCTTTATTTCCTTCCTTCTACTGGTTTGGGGTTTTGTTTGTTCTTTTTTTTTTTTTCCCCCCCTAGCTTCTTTAGGTGTAAGGTTAGGTTGTTTATTTGAGGTTTTTTTTTTTTTTTTTTTTGCTTCTTTAGGAAGGCCTGTATTACTATAAACTTTCCCCTTAGACTACTTTTGGTTCATCCCAAAGATTTTGGAGTGTAATGTTTTCATTTTCATTTGTCTCCATGTAATTGATTCCTTCTTTGACCTTGGTTGATCCATTCCTTGTTTAGTGGCACGTTATTTAACCTCCATGTATTTGCATTCTTTACAGATTCTTTCTGGTGGTTGATTTTAGTTTCACAATGTTGTGGTCAGAAAAGATGCATGATATGACTTCAATCTTTTTTAACTTGTTGAGACTTTTTTTGTGGCCTAATAAGTGATCTATGTTCCATGTGCCCTTATAAATAGTGTGTATTCTGCTATTTTAAGGATGCGATGTTCTGAATATACTTTTTAGATCTACCTGGTCCATTGTGTCATTCAAAGCCACTGTTTCCTTGTTGATTTTCTGTTTGGATCATCTATCCATTGATGTAAGTGGGATGTCAAAGTCCCCTACTGTTACTGTATTTCTATTGATTACTTCCTTTATGTTTGTTATTAGCTGCTTTATGTATTTGGGTGCTCCCATGTTGAGTGCATAAATTTTTACAATTGTTATATCTTCTTGTTGAATTGTTCGCTTTATGACTATATAGTGTCCTTCTTTGTCTCCAATTAGTGTTTGTTTTGAAGTCTACTTTGTCCAATGTAAGTATTGCTACCCCATTTTTACCTTCACTTCCATTTGCATGGTAAATTCTTTTTTGCTTTCATTTTCAGTCTGCATCTGTCTTTAGGTCTGAAATGAGTCTCTTGTAGGCAGCATATAGATGAGTCTTGCTTTTTTATCCACTCCATCACCCTACGTCTTTGAAGTAACATTAAGTCCATTTACATTCAAAGTAATTATTGATAAGTCTGTACTTATTGCCAATTTATTATGGGTTTTTTTTTGGTTGTTGAGGATGGCAACTTTTTCACTTTTATATCCCTAGCTTCAATATCTAGTTGCTCAATAATCTTGTTGAATCCAACTGAATAACATTATTCATTTTACAAAAGGTTTTACTATAGTAATATTACCTCTTCTAATGAATTTGTGATTTGAAAAAAACAATTAATATTCTAATATTCTGGAGTACCTTTAGCATGAAAAGAAAGATTTTGCCCATAATTTCTTCTTTTTTTTTTTTTTAGAGAGAGAGAGAATGAGAGAGAGTACATGAGAGCAGGGAGGGTCAGAGGGAGAAGCAGGCTCCCCGCCGAGCAGGGAGCCTGACGCGGGACTTGATTCCGGGACTCTGGGATCATGACCTGAGCCGAAGGCAGTCGCTTAACCAACTGAGCCACCCAGGTGCCCGCCTATAATTTCTTCCCACTGACAATACATAAATATCCTAGAATCTCAGAGCAAGTGTCTCATTGTTCAAAGTTTATATTTCAATTATACATTGCTCGTCCCTTTCTCAGTCCATTTATTATGCAGGAAATCCTCTCTGAAATGCCTCTACTTATATTTTCTTAAATCCTCTCTCTCCTTCAAAACCCAGTTTAAGAATTAGCAACCTCCTTCCTAATACCTTCCTTGACCCCCTTGCTGAAAATCATCTCTCCTTTACTGATCTCCCAGAATACTTTATATGCATTTTTCATATTCATTCAATACTTGATTATTCTGTGCATTGATTAATTAATTTATGGCCAGAGTCATGTAAGCTTTGAAAACAAAGATATAAATAAAGCAAAAGATTTGACTTTAGAAAGTTTACAAACTAGTGAAAAAATATAAGTTTAAGCAAAGCATTATAAAGAATTGGGATGAACAAAATAATAGTGATATGAACTTAATTTGTTTTCTATTTGTGTTTATCTCTTTCATAGGATATAACCTCTATAAACCTTTGAAAAAAATGCAGTGTTTTTACCTAGACTTGAATTCACATTGATTCTTCTGAAATTATCTGCAGGCACTAATAGGTTAAGGCTTTTTGCAAATCTGCAAATTAAAATTGATTGTTGTCATTATAATAGTAATTGGTTACTATGTTTATTAGAGTGGGTATGAGGAAATGAGGCCTCGAATACTGGTTAATAAATAATACCTATAACTGCTAGTCAATTGGTAAATTTACTGATGGTTATAAAGATATATTCAGTCATATTTCTTTTAAGTTGGAAGGTAATATAATTGTGCAGGTGATTAATTAATTAGCTTAGTATCTCTAGCTACAGAAGCCTGAGGATGAGAAAAATACTTTTGGGGGCATATGTGACATGTTAGACCAGTGGGGAATAATGAAATGTGATACAGACTCTGGAAACCAGCTACAGTAAAAAGTGACCCCAAGGCTCAGGTCTCCTTATGGAATTTAGTTTTTGCCAAGGCCTACAGGGAACCACTGATTTTGACCCAATGATCTCTTGTTTCAAGATCTGATTCAAATATTATTGCATCCCACAGAATGGTGATATTATTCAGATTTTTCATTTTCTGTTCAGCCCCATGTTAAGACCTATGTAACTTTCCTGCTAATTTAAGATTTCCTGTAGCATGGGAGAAAATGATGTACTTAGCTAATCTTGTTAGAAATCTTATCTATTTTGTCCCTCTTTCTCCATTATGTAATAATGCCCCCAAGGAAGAACGCAGGAGCCATCAAATGGATGTATCTACCCAGAGATTAGGAGAGAGATCTGGGTTGAATATATTAATGTGGAAGTCACCAGCTCATAAAAGATGGTATAACTGGAAGTAGATAAAATCCCCCGTGTAGAATATAGAGCAAAACCAAAGGATTAGGGATAGAACTCTGAAGAGGGAATGTTTACCTTCAAGATATTTGTAGGTTTTGATTAGCTCATAATGGAGCTAGAAAAGTAGAAAAAAGCAAGCTGCTATCCTATTACAAATCCATGGGAAGAGAGCATATCAAATTGGTTTGAGTATCTGATAAGAAGTCAAGGAAAATTGAGGACGCAAGAAGTGTGACCTTGGAATGAGAACTTTTAAGGAAGTGGCGGGACATTAGCCATAATGCAATGAGTATAAAAGCAGGAGAGGGAAACATCAAGATAAGGAAGGTGAGGATGGCCTCAAGGAAACAGGCTTATCTATCTTCCTGCACGGATATGGTTGGGAAAAGAAGACACCTGGCCAAGTAGAGGAGGAAAATGGGAGTGGAAATGATTTAAACAAAACAAAACAAAAACATAGCTTTGATTTCAAGTAGATATTGGGAAGTCATCCTCACTGTAAAACCCATTCCTACATTATTTTCTGCTATTCTCTGTGCCTTGTTTATAACCTACTTAAAGACTGCTATGCTCAGCAATCTCTCATCTGCTTCATTGCTTGGACTGTTAGCACTGGTATTAGCCTTTTCCTTGGCTGGAGCTCATACTTATATTATGTGTACTCCTGCTAATTCTAGGAAGAAAAGAACTATGATACAATAGTGTACAAATACTCTTAGACACCCAAGTGAACCAATTGCCCCTGTCCAACTGAAGTACAATGGTTTAAATCCAACTTCAGTGGAGGGAAGATTTAAAGCTTCAGCCCTCATGTTCCTGAGGTTCATTATAGTGGATTATAAATGCATCCAAAAATATTAATGCTTTCTAACCATAAGAAGTGGTATATAAACTGTTTTTTTTTTTTTCTTTTACAGTTTAGATTTGTTTGGGAGAGATAAGAGACTGGCATAATTGATGGATGCATTCATAAATAGAAAATCTTCATCTCTCCCTGTATGTCATTATCCATCTCAGTTTTTCTATATACATTTATGATCACTTTATATCTGTCTTTGTGAATATTTCCCTCTTTCCTCCAAAGTAATTGCTAACAAATTTTTAATTTCATTAGAAAGATTCATTAGGAACTGAAATAGGCATGAAGTTCAATAAAACATTTTGTTAACTATGGAATAAGGTAAAACCAATGTTCTTTCATATTATAACAGTTTAATTAGGATAGAAATACTTAATATAAATATATAAACAAATGCAAATAAATATAAAAAAATCCTTAAGTTTTAGGCAAACTTATTTCAGTTAAACAAACCCTAATAAATGCAACAAGAAATCATGTTACTTCAGTGGCAAACAGTAAGATTATTAATAAAAATTATATATCTCCCACTTTTTTTATGTCTCTGTGCTCCCGATTCATACATTTTTTCTGCTTTGGAAAAATGGATCTGGGCCCTTTAAATACTTTTCCTTTGCCAGATGGCATGATATTAAACTTTGTTAGTAGATGTTGATGGATTGACATTACAGGAGGAAAGGGTTTTGTTTCCTGGTTTTGGTGCTCACTCACCAAGTTCCTGCACTGCCCACAGCTTCCTCAGCACCCAGCTTCTGCTGTGCATGGGTAGGCAGCAGTACCAGTGGTCAGTGGCTTCTGTCAACAGTGTCCCTTGGGCACACTTATAGTGCAGCACCTTTAGTAAGACTACCCCATGAACTTTCTCAACATCCTAGGGAGAGGATTTCTAGCAAGTTCCACTGGTGTAGCACTCAGAGACTTCTCTGCCATTTTGTAGGCTATGTCTAGGCTTTCTCCAACAAGGTCTGGATCCTAGCCCTAAGGGTAGTAGTTGCTCCTTATATCTGATATTCTTGTATTTTTTTAAAGTTCTCTTTACTTCTTACTAGCCAATCCTTCATTACCCAACATCTTGTTGTAATTAAAGCTTCTTTATATTAAATTCCTTTTGTTCAAATTATTCTGCGGTTTCCTTCTCCTGTTTGGAGATAAACTCTCCGTGATATAATTATGTATAATTATGAGTTTCTCTTAGAGCAGAAATGATTCAGTATTCCCTGAATAAAACCATCCATAGAGTCTATGTAGAGAGTTCAGGTATTCATTCTCTCTTTCTCAGGTAAGTCTATTTCTTTGGGCTTCAGTATTGGCTCTGGACTTTATAACCCATCTGGGTCCATTACTGGCTCTTGATCCAGAGGTAATGGAGGCCCAGGTTTTTTCTAGAATCTTGATTTTGTTTTACAGAGTTTAATACTAAGGTATTTATTGTTGTTTTTATTTGGATAAATCCCACTTTTTTTCCCTTAAGAAAAATGTGTAACAGTTAATAATAAAAGGTAAGGATAATTGATGATTGAGAAATTTTGATTTACCCTATATGTTAGCTGTTTGTAAAAGAACTGCCAAATGGGAATTACAAGAATAAAAGCAAAAGTTAATACATATGAGTCAAGCAGAAGAGGCCTTAGAGAGAATTAAATAGCTGTGATTCTGCGTCGCTTCAAATCTCCACTCAAAAACAACAACAACAACAAAAAACTGTACTCAACTACCCTGAAAACCAGACATGCTAACCAGATATACTAGTTAGAAGTTCAGAGAAATGCCACATGGGGGTTGAGAAACTTCATGTTAGGCAATAAAGATGAAGAGAAATAATTCTGTACATATTATTCTCAAGACCTTATAATAAGACCTCTGTCTTGAATTAGTAAACTATATGCCTTTGTCACCAGGGCCAAGGTAATGTATAATTACAAATCACTCACTCATAGAACAGAGGAGTTCAAGAATTCCAGGACTTGGATTTAGGCAAATGAGAAATATGAAACAAACATCTCTAGACAGCCCATGAAACAATAGTGATTGATTATCCCTCAAACAGACACATAGGATCATGAACCTAGATTTACTTCCCTAACAGGAGAGGAATCCTGATACCATTAACCAGAGACATACTACCCAAACAAGAAACATGGCACAGCAATATGTCCTTACATGTTATATTATTCAGGTGCTCTGTGACCTTTTCGTGTTTATTTTTTTCTCTATATGATCTGTCAAAATGGAATTGGTCTGAGAAAATCTCTCATTTAAGTTGCATTTTTGACAATTTCTCTCCGTAAGGTTAAAATATGTATTGGCTAATAACTACAGGAGTTTGAAGTTTTACAGACCTAGCTTTGATTTCCCAGCTCTGTCACTTTTAGCATTTTGAATTTGATCAAATCAGGAAGCAGCTTCGTTCTTTCTTTACATTTGCAAAATAAAATAAGAAAACCTACTTGTATTTTTGTTGCATAAAGTAAACCAGAATATCTATAGAACCTTTAATTTAGTTCAGTGCTTCTTTATCATGCAAGTACAACAAATGATTTCTATTATTGTCTATAATATCATTAGTTAACATTGCTTTTACTCATTTACATGATATCTGTATATACAGAATTGTTCCTGATGCTCTAGAGCATACATTAAATTAATTAAAATTACTTTGGAATGAAAGCTCAGCTGTAGTTATCTAGATTCTGTATTGTGTAAACAACTTGCACAATTATAAACTATAAACACATTTGTAAATGGAATACTAGCATATCCCTTAGTGATTGCTTCTCTAACATCAGTTATTTCACTGTACTTTTGCATGGAATTGAATACCAGTAAATTCAAGATGGAACTGTAGAATGAGTATCTATATGATGTTCTTGGGTTTTGCAGTGTATCTTATTTCAAAGATATTCTACAAAATTCTAAGTGATATGTCACATAGAAGGATCTGTACAAATATGGGAGCTAATAGTAATGATTAAATTTAAAGACATAACATTTGGTTCAATCATGCTGCAAGGTAAATTAAGAAAAAATAATTTTTTAAAAATTTATTAGAGTGCAGGAGTGGGGGGAAGGGTCAGAGGGAGAGAATTTTTAAGCAGACTCCCCACTGAGCGCAGAGCCCAATGTGAGGCTGACTGAGACTCCCAGGCACCCCAAGAAAAAGTAATTTAATCCAGTTGTAACTAGACACATGAAGGATACTGACATTTAAAGATCAGAGACGAAAGAGGCAAATATGAATAACATCAATAATAGAGCTAATGATATATGATATCACAGAAACCTATAGCAAGCACTTCAAATACAGTAGAATTAAACAGAAGTCAACAGAAAGCTCAGAGGGAAAAACAAACAGGTTCAAGAAACAAGTTATTTCACAAATATTGGCAAGGATATGAAGAAATTGGACCACTTGTGAACTCTTGGTGGGAATATAAACTGGTATAGCCACTGTGAAAAATAGTATAGCAGTTCCTGAAAAAAAAATTAAAAATAAAATTACCATATGATCCAGAAATTATAATCCAGAAAAACTGAAGAGATGTTTGTACAGTCATGTTCATAGCAGCATTCTTTACAATAACTAAAACATGGAAACAACCCTGGGTGCCTGGGTTAGTTGGTTAAGTGTCCGACTTGGTTTTGGCTCAGGTCATGATCTCAGGGTCCTAAAATCGAGCCCTGTGTGGTGATCTGTGCTCAGTGGTGAGTCTGCTTGAGATTCTCTTCCTCTCCCTCTACCTCTTCCCCTGCTCTTATGTGCTCTCTCTCCCAAATAAATAAATAAATCTTTAAAAAAAATGGGAACAACCCAAGTGTCCGTTCTTGGATGATTAGATAAGCAAAATGTAATAATACATACAGTGGATTATTATTCAGCCTTTAAAAGGAAGGAAATTCTGACATATGCTACAACATAGATAAACCTTAAGGACATCAGACCAAGTGAAATAAGCCAATCACAAAAAGACAAATATTGTATGACTTCACTTAAATGAGGTACTTAGAGAAGTCAAAATCATATAAACAGAAAGTGGAATTGTAGTTTATTTAAATTCCAGTTAGTCAACATACAGTGTAATACTAGTTTCAAGTATAGAATTTAGTGATTCATCACTTACGTACAACAATGAATGCTTCTTTTTGTGCATTCATTTCAATATTTCTGATCTAAAAATGTGACTTTGTTTGGGTTGTTCTTTTAACACCTTACTGGTTTCTTCTTGAATAGTAAGTTACATAACCTTTAACACATGTTTGCTTTATATGTGTGTAAGTCTCATGATCTTATCTTTTTTGATAATTATTCTTTAATAAAATAGGAGAGTGGATAATAACAATATTAACAATAAGGATGATTAAGAACTACCCACATGAACGTACTCCTTTGACTCCAAACAAGGCCTTTATGCTGAATTCCTGCCAGCTTTTTAATCTGGTGAACTTCAAATAATGCAATTGTCCCAAAGCCCTCTTTCCCCTCTTCCCCCGTTTCCCTAAAACACCCCTTAAAAAGCAGCATTATCCTTCTTTGCACTGAGCCCTTAAAGTGGAATATCAGGAACTGCCAGACTTACGGAGTTTATAAAAATAGAGCATATGTAGTCGAAAGTTTTAGAAGCAAGCAAGAGAGAACATGGAGATGAAAATGAGACTTATATACATACTTTTTTTGGTTAATTTAATTAAAGTAAACATCCATTGCCCCTGGAAGGGAGCCCAAAAAAGGCTACATTATGTCCTCTTTCCTAAGTTCTCACTCAAAAAATTTTGAAGTAGGAATTGTGTGAGGGCAGCAAAATATTTTTGATTTAAATATTGCTAGATGACCCCTCCCATCTATAAATGATCTTGGTTCATTTAAATGCAGAAGTTTTGGACTGAATTCCTATTTCAATTCTCTAAGTTACTTTTGAGATGATAACGCATTTTTAGAAAAAAATTTAAAGTATGATAGAATTAATTATGTGATATCTTTCCTCATTTCCTCCAGGAGTCTGCATTGCCTTTCTTAAGTACCATTCACTTAGTTTGTAGAAGTTGAAGAAAAATTCACAATGTTACATTATTCATTCTGTTATGTGAATATGAAATACTCCTTATCTGTCTCACTATTTTGTTGAATTGAAATCTTGGGAGTTACTCTTTAACACTTTTGAAATGGGAGTGTTTATTAGAGAAGTAGGAAAGATGAATTATGAACAGAAATTAAAATCTTCTGGTATATACACCAAGTTCATAGAAAAAAAATACTATGGATATGCACTGATAATATGTAGTCAATGGCTTGTTCAATTTCAATTTTATAAATGTGAATGTAATATTTATATAGTGTGCACAGGCACAGTCCTATATGCTATGAATATCAGTGACAAACTAGAATATGTACAAAGCAGATGAAAAATGGAAGCCATGTTATAATTAAGGCAGTTATGGAAATACCATGCATATAGCTGCACAAGAAAATCAAAGTTGGAAAAATGATGATTCTATTCCAAGCGAATTTATATTTTAATGTAATAAATACAAATCATGTTTAGTATTTATTCAAAACTAGTATTTTAAGGAGGTTCCTTACGTGGCCCCAAACACTGGTACAACAATGGTGCATCCCCTTATGAATAGCATGAATGACATGTTCTAAAGGACAATATAAGAGAAATCCAAACATGAACTAAGTAAAACTCCAATGTAGTCGGAGAACAGTTTCAGTGAGAGTGACCAAGTGACAAAACTCAAAGGACTATGGTCAGAGACTAGAAAGTTTGAATTTAAGAATTCAGGAATGTGACAGTTTCTATTAATTCTTATTGCCTCCATGAAACGTTTATCAATAACTTGATACAAAATGGAAGTCTCAGGGGCGCCTGGGTGGCTCAGATGGTTAAGCGTCTGCCTTCGGCTCAGGTCATGATCCCAGGGTCCTGGGATCGAGTCCCACATCGGGCTCCCCGCTCAGCGGGGAGCCTGCTTCTCCCTCTGACCCTCTCCCCTCTCATGCTGTTTCTCTCTCGCTCGCTCTCTAAAAAATAAATAAAAATCTTAAAAAAAAAAAACAAAAACAAAATGGAAGTCTCATATATTCCTGTTGTTTCATTTTGCAATTGTTTTCAAGTTAATATAAATATACATATATGTTTTTCTTACATATTTTTCTGACTTTGTTTTGTGTTTTAGTCTTGTATATAAAGGAAAGCATAGCTAAGAGTACAAATGGATTTTGTGGTCAAATCTTACCTCAACCACTGTGTAACTATATGGTGCTTTTTCAGCTATCAAATAGAGCATTTGAATATTGATTGCCTTGAAGTAGATGTCCCAAATTCCATTTTTATATGTCTGTCTAGATGTGGACTAAGCATTTTTGAAAAACACTTTTACTTTCTTTGTTTTAACTTCTTAATTGTTGTAGGACTTCAGTCCAAAAAATGTTTAAAAAATACTCCTTCTCGGGCACCTGGGTAGCTCAGTTGGTTAAGCGACTGCCTTTGGCTCAGGTCATGATCCTGGAGTCCCGGGATCGAGTCCTGCATCAGGCTACCTGCTCAGCAGGAGTCTGCTTCTCCCTCTCCCGCTCCCCACCTCTTGTGCTCTTTCTCTCTCTCACTCTCTCTCTCAAATAAATAAATAAAAAATCTTTAAAAAATTAAAAAAAAATAAAAAATACTCCTTCTCCAAATCTAATTGTAAAAGCCGAGAAATCTTTTCTTTTTCAATTTAACTTTGGTTTTGGAAGTGTTGAGCAAGTGTTTTGTTTATTTGGTTTTTTAAGACTTTATTTATTTGACAGAGAAAGACACGAGAGAAGGAACACACGCAGGGGGAGTGGGAGAGGGAGAAGCAGGCCTCCCTGCTGAGGAAGGAGCCCGATGTGGGGCCTGATCCCAGGACCCTGAGATCATGACCTGAGCTGAAGGCAGGTGGTCAATGACTGGGCCATCCAGGCGCCCCAGTTGAGAGCAAGTGTTTATGGAAGGAGTTAATTTTAAGGTTGACTGGAACTCTTCTGTCAGTGAGACCACCTGTATATGCAGCTCTGAATAAATATTTAAATGTAATCTGAGCAAGACATAAGTAACTAAAAACAACTACTTAAAAATATGTGTGTGGGCGCCTAGGTGGCTCAGTCAGTTAAGCGACTGTCTTCCGCTCAGGTCATGATCGGTCCCAGGATCGAGTTCCACATCGGGCTCCCTGCTCCGCAGGGAGTCTGCTTCTCCGTCTGACTCTACCCCCTTGTGTGCTCTCTCTCTCTTGTGTAACAGTGGCTAATCTTGATATATGACAGTTCTTCATATGATTAATTATGGGAATGCATAAAACATACAGTACTTTAAAAATATCCTTTGCCTTGTGTTAGCTGAGAACGGTTTTCTTGGTCATGGCAGCAGTGTTCTGCATGCCTGGTATCTAATCCCATCTCCGCTCCTTATTGGGAGTGCAACTTAAGTCATTTAATTTTACGTTGCGGTGCCTCAAGTTTCTCATCAAGTTTCTCATTTGAATCTCACTTTGCAATTAAATCAAATAATTTACCTGAAATAGTGTTATAAAAATTAAACCACTATTCATGTAGATTTTTGTGGGTGAGTTTTTTATTCATTGTATAGAAGATTTCATTTAGGTATAAGCTAAAATGGTACAGGATAAATGAAGACAGATGGGCAACCTGCATGCCCAGTGGAGAGCTTTAACATGTGGGACCACTTTCTTTTTTTTTCTTTTTATAGAAAGGGACTTCTTTTTAGAACAGTCTTAAATAATGGGAGTTTCTAAGTGTGTCAGTTACAAATGCTATATAATTAAACTCCGAGTAGGATAGGCTGTGAGGTTCAATTCCTTTTTTTTTTTTTTTTTAAAGATTTTATTTATTTACTTCACAGAGAGAGACAGCAAGAGAGGGAACACAAGCAGGGGGAGTGGGAGAGGGAGAAGCAGGCTTCCCGCTGAGCAGGAAGCCCGATGCGGGGCTCGATCCCAGGACCCTGGGATCACGACCTGAGCCAAAGGCAGACGCTTAACGAAGGAGCCACCCAGGCGCCACTCAATTCCCTTTTTAAGAGCAACTATACACATGGGGCACCTGGGTAGCTCAGTCAGTTAAGTGTCTGCCTTGGGCTCAGGTCATGATCTCAGGGTCCTGGGATCAAGTCCCGATTCCTGCTCCCTGCTCAGCAGGGAATTTGCTTCCCCTCTCCCCTCTCTCAAATACATAAATTAAAAAAGAACAACTACACACAGATATTGAGATTACCAATGGTAATAGAATATTCTCGAGGAGAAATTTGTTCTAGAAGGACTGAAAAGAACAGATTTTTTTTAAAGGATATATCATACTCTTGGGTGAATTGCATAGATATTTGATTCCTATATAAGGTAATATTTCAATAATATGCCAATAGAAATCTTCATGGATTTCTTCAAATCCTTCAAATCTTTTCAGATAGGGTAATGAGTTAATTTTTAGGAAAAACAAATATACACCTATGAAAATGTAAAAGAGAAGAATTGTGAGGGGATATGCTGTATCAGATAGTAAAATGTTTTAGAGCTGTAGTATTTATAAAAACACTGTGTTGCCAGTACAGGAATAAACGCATTATTGGAACAGGTTAAAACAGAATGGCAATCTAATATACATTACAGCAAACAGTATAACAGTAACATTTAAAAACAGCAGTTAAAAGACTAAATATGGCACATAGTGTGGAGGCAAAGAGTTATTTAGATATGCCAAAATTTAAATTTTTGTATCAGAGCATGGAATAACATTAATTTGAAGTGAATTAAGGAGTTAAAAAAATTAAGATTAAATATAAGAGGCAAGTATAATATTAGGCCACTATAAACTGGTAAAAAAATAGCAAATGAAAATAAAGGATGGGATTAATACAACATAAAAACATAAGTATCTTACATCAAAATAAGACAATTAAAAGAAAATGATTAATTAAAAACATGTTAGTCACACATTGACAGCCAATTTTCTTTAATAATAAAAAGCAGGTTTTATTTTTGTGTTCTTTTATGGTAAATTTCATCAAAAGGGCATGTCAGTGTAGAAACAGTATTAAGAGATAATTTTATTTATTTATTTATTTATTTATTTATTTATTTATTTATTTATTTATTTATTTATT
>NW_023270305.1:34761891-34815401 GCF_011800145.1 Mirounga leonina | reverse complement strand
ATTTATTTATTTATTTATTTATTTATTTATTTATTTATTTATTTATTGGAAAGGGGTAGGAAGTAAGGAAAGGGAAATGGAAGAAAGAAGACCAAACAATACCTGATAAAATAAAATTTTATCTTTACCAATAATTTTAATGCCAGTGATTTAATTTAAGCTCAAATGCCAGTAAGTTAAACTACACATTAAAAAAAAAAAAAAAATTGGGTGCCTGTGTGGCTCAGTTGGTTAAGCGACTGCCTTCCGCTCAGGTCATGATCCTGGAGTCCCGGGATCAAGTCCCGCATCAGGCTCCCTGCTCGGCAGGGAGTCTGTTTCTCCCTCTGACCCTCCCCCTCTCATGCTCTCTCTCTCTCTCTCATTCTCTCTCTCAAATAAATAAATAAAATCTTAAAAAAAAATTGATTCTAGGGGCACCTGGGTGGTTCATTCCGTTAAACCTCTAACTGGATTTCAGCTCAGGTAATGATCTCCTGGGTCATGAGATCAAGACCCGTGTTGGCTCTACCCTCCGTGGGGAGTCTGCTTGAGATTCTCTCTCTCTCTCTCTCCCTCTAGCCCTCCTCCCACTTGTGCATGCTCTCTCTCAAATAAATAAATATTTTAAAAATCGATTCTATTTTTGCCTATTTAACGTGGTTGGTTTTTAAAGGTCATCACCAGTATTGGAATGAAAGCTAGCAATGGCCATTGTCATATTCTGTTAGGGACACTATACTGGTACAAGCTTTCAGGGAAAGGTACAATTGGGAAATGTATATTAAAAATATGTATATATATGTATATGTATATATATGCGTGTAAATATATATCATATTCATGTGTGTGTGTGTGTATATATATATATCATATATATATATATATATATACATATACTGTGTCAAAGTTATCCTTCATATATATATATATATATATATATATATATATATATATATATATATATAGATATATATATATATCCAGGATAACTTTGACACAGTAATTCTGACTTAAGAATTTTAACCTTGGGGCACCTGGGTGACTCAGTTGGTTAAGCGTCTGCCTTTAGCTCAGGTCATGATCTCAGGGTCCTGGGATCAAGCCCCGCATCAGGCTCCCTGCTCAGTGGGAAACCTGCTTTTCCCTCTCCTGTGCCCCGTGCCTGTGTTCTCTCTCTCTCTGTCAAATATATAAATAAAATCTTAAAAAAAAAAATTTTAACCTAATCTTTAAGATATTGGTTATGTATGACTATTCAGTGTTTCTTTCTAACATGTAGAAATAGGAAACAACCTAAATGTTTGATATATAAGGACTTGAACAGCTGTTTATGATATCTCTGTGGGAGACCATATCTATATATAAGGAGTGAAGAAATAATGTTGGAGAAGGTTGTAAGTGAGGGAATCAAATTCATTTTTTAGAATACACCACAGTAAAATTAACTTTGCATTCACAAAGAGAGTGAGGATTGGAAGATAACTTACACATATATAGCATTAACAGTGAAACTTGATATGAATTAAAAGTGTTCCTGTGTATTAAACATAAATTAATGATAAAAATTAATCATATTGATGTTTATGTAAAATTTAGTAATGGGAATATTTAACTGGAGATCTAATAGTGTTTTTATTAACCTTTTTTTCCCTGACAAATTTTGCTATATTGATAATTAAAACCTTTATTGTAGATAGAATCCCATGATGAGATGTACGTTATGAAAAGAAAAATATCCTAGGCAAGAGGAAATCTTCTTCTTTTTTTTTTTTTAAGATTTTATTTATTTATTTGAGAGAGAGAGAATGAAAGAGAGAGCACATGACAGGGGGGAGGGTCAGAGGGAGAAGCAGACTCCCTGCCGAGCAGGGAGCCTCGATGCGGAACTCGATCCAGGGACTCCAGGATCATGACCTGAGCCGAAGGCAGTTGCTTAACCAACTGAGCCACCCAGGCGCCCAAGAGGAAATCTTCTGATGAAAATTCTTTATCAAATTCATCTACCTGATATGTATTACCGTAGCAACAAACGAACCTAGCCTGTCTATTGTTGGCCTTGTAGTCTTAGAAGTATTTACAACCGTGACCTTTCTCTTAATCAAATGATGCTAATAGTAATCATCCTGGCAAAATTTATATGGTTATAGTACTTTATGAACTGCAAAATGGACACATGAATTACCAGTTGTTATTTTCATACAAACTCCTGTGAAGCAGTTAGGGTTGATTGTACTTTCCCCAATTTACAGATGAAGTAAATGAGGCTTAGAATACAGAATCAGCATTCCAATGCCACACAGATAAATGGCAGAAATGACACCATTCCATCTCTTCTTTTCTAGTCCTGACTTCATTAATCTTGTAGCTTTTTGAAGATATGGATAAGAGAATTCATCCATTTCTGCTTTGTAAAATAAATGAATGGATAAAAATGTTTGTGTATATGCTTGTGTGTGTGTGTGTGTGTGTGTGTGTGAGGTAGTTGCTATGGAGTGCTTATTAAGTAGATTAGTTCAGTGTTTTGCAAATTTTAATGAGCATGCAAATCACTTGGGGGTTTGGTTAAAATGAATACTTTGTTCAGTAGTTCTGGGATGAGGTGTGAGATTTCACATTTCTAGCAAGCTCTTTGTCTGTCCTTGGGCCACACTTTAAAAAGCAAGATCTTAATTCTCATAATTGTGCATTTTTCAAGAATGTCAAAATAAGAAAAACATCTTCCATCTGACCGTTTTCTTTCTTTCACCCCCACTACAAAGAAAGGCATTCTTTATATTATATTCAGAACTCTTAAAAGACACATTTAAATATTTTCTTTTAGTTTTTCTACCTGCAAGCAATGTCATATCTCAGGAAAAAGATGAAAGGTATAGGAATCTAGTAGCAAAAAATACTTAAGATGTAATTATGTTCAGATTTTCACATTTGCTATCATAGCTCTTCTAGTTTTTCACCTGTTGGTCTTCATATAGAAACTTTATAGCTTTTGGATTTTTTTCCCCTCTCACCCATAAGAATAAAGGTGACAGTAGTTCTTTAAAACTATTTTGGTACTAGAATTTATGCTTAAATATGTAGTTCCTGTCCCCAGGAGAAAGAATACTTTCAGTTTTTCCCTGTCATCGGCAAGCTTACCTTGAGATTCTGAATATTATATTTGGATCATGTGACTTTCAAGCCCTTTCTTCAAAATGGAGGTTTGTAATGCATGTAACATTTTTATGTAGGAAACTTCCTTTGTACTGAAACGCATTTGTATTTTACTGCTTGACTTCCTGACAGAATTCTTTTTTGTTATTTTTCTAATAAACTTTTACATTGTAGGGTATTTTTAGATTTATGAAAAAATTGTGAAGATAAAACAGAGTTCCTATATATCGCACAGCAAGTTTTCTCTATTCACATCTTACATCAGTATGGTATATTTGTCACAATTAATCAATATTATACATCATTACTAACTAAATTCCATCCTTTATTTAGATTTCTTTAGTTTTTGTGATATAAAGTATTTTTTCTATTCCAGTATCCCGTTCAGGATACCACATTGTCTTGATTTCCTATCCCTGTAGGCTCCATTTGGCTATGATGGTTTCTTAGACTTTGGTTGTTTTTGATGATATTGAAATTTTTGAGAATTACAGATATTTGTAGAGACTTACCGATACTTGTACCCATCAGATTAATGGGATTTTTCTGATGTTTTTTCTCATAATTAGACTGAGGTTATGGGTTATCATGGTATATTTCTATGAATGTTGTAAAATTACCCTAAGCCAAACTGCAAATGACTTTAAATGTATTCATATTTTATAATAATGATGTCTCTATAGCACTGTGGCAATGAAATACATAGGAGTGTGGTGATTTTTCAAATCTCCCATGAAATTATATTAGATCAAGTCAGTACTATAGATCACTGTTTACACACCAAGAGATCAGCACCCCTGAATCCAGCATACGGGCTCAGTCCCTACTGTTATTTGGGTGCTACTGATATTACTAAATTATGTTAGATGGGTTAAGCCAATGAAAGCAGTTGTTGATGTCTATTTAAAACTTTAAGATATAATTCCCCACCATCCCATGAGCCTAAAAGCTGCATTCTTTCCCCATAGCTACTTTTTATTTATTTATTTTTTTAAGAGGGAGGAGGAGAGGGAGGGGGAACAGAGAGGGAAAGAGAGAATCTTTTTTTCTTTCTTTCTTTTTTTTTTTTTGAGAAAGCGAGAGAAAGCACGTGCATGTGAACTGGGGGAGGGAAAGAGGGAGAGAGAATTTTAAGCAGGCTCCACGTTCAGTGCAGCATCTGACACTGGGCTCGATCTCAGGACTTTGAGATCATGACCTGAGCCAAAATCAAGAATCAGACACTTAACCAACTGAACCACCCAAGCACCCCATGGGAGAGAGAGAAACTTAAGCAGGAACCATGCCCCGTGTGGAGCCCCACATGGAGCTGGATCTCAAGACCCTGAGATCATAATCTAAGCCAAAATCAAGAGTGGGACGCTTAACCAACTGAGCCACCTGTCACCCCTTTTTCCCTTTGTTTTTGTTTTTGTTTTTCTGCTCTCTTGTCGCTTGAATAAAAGACCTGGAGGGCGGAAAAAGATGAATGAGAAAAAGACTTATTAATACTCATGTGGCATTTGGATATTGTTTTTATATCTAGGAATGTTTCTATATTCTTATATAGATTAGTGGCAGGTTTCAACAGTCCCTGTTGGCTCCTGACATGCCCAAATGACAGGGTGTTCACATATTTGCTTACTTAATTGCTTTTAGTCTTTGAGTGAATAAGGCTTGCTAGTATATTATTGCTTTTCCCTGGTCATGAATCGGTACTGTATTAGCCAGTAGCTCCCACACATGTTATGTAGGACAATTCAAGTGATCTATGAATCAGTGGTTCCTATAGCAGCTCAGCAATTGTATCAGAAAGGAAAGCCTCCATGTGGGCCAGCTCATTGTTTTTGTAGTCATTCCTAGAGGTCTGGTCTAGGGTCAGCTTCTTTGGCCCCTCAAATAATCATGTCAGTATCTAATACCCTATGGCTTCCAACCAGCTAGTGCTGAAATAATGCTGCATAACAAACAACCAGAACTTCTCAGCGGCATTCAATGATAGCATTTATTTTTCATATGTCTATGAGTCAATCAGGGGTCTGCTGATTTCAGCTGGGCTTAGCTTACCAGCTTTTCTCAGGCTGAAGCACATACTTTTGGTGTGGCTAGATAGCTGAGACATGTATTTCTCATGGCAGTGGCAGAGGTAGGTAAGAAACCAACCTTAATTACACAAGCATCATTCTAGTCAAAGCTTGTGTTATTTCTGATAACATCCCATTGTCTAAAGCAAGTCACATGATGAACCCAACATCAAAAATGTGAAATCACTGCAGTTATGGCAGAAAGTGAGACTGCATAATCCATTTATGAAGAAGGAGTGAATGGCTGAGAACATAATTCAGTCCATCATACTAAATCTCTTTTTATAAAAATAGCCACAGCAGTTTAAGTCATCAATAATGGAACACTGAATAATAAAGAACACCTTTTTTTTGTGTGTGTGAAGTTAAGTTAGTATATATTTAAGATCTTTTCTATAATAACTCCATTCTCATTAATTTATGTGTAAGGTGATACACTTTCTCGGGTAGAAAATAAAGAGTGGATTAAACACCAATAGGGGAGGAAATGAACTTGAAAATGCATTTTACACATAGAAAGTATTTATGAGTGCTTCAGTCATAACCCTTGGGTAACTGCTCTGAGCAGGAGCAGGCTCAGTTGCTAAAGCTCCTGACAGTTGGCACCAAAACCTTGGGCTGCAAAATCAGTTTTCTCCAGCCCTATTCCTATCTGGCTCTGGCTGTTTCCAGCCTTTTTTTCTGGAATGCTCCTAGCATACCATGCATTCAGGAACACACTGATTAAGGCAGGCTAATTGAGTAGTAAATGTCAAAGGCCATTTAAATATCAGTTTTTACACCTTTTAGAGGTTGAGGACTGCCACTATTGATAGTTTCTTTTGTGTCATGGAGTGAGGGATTGAGTAGGGGAACAGGAGCAATTTCTTTGAGAGAAAATGGTATTTATTGTCTTTCCTCTCTGGAACTATATATAAAAGTGTATGAGCAGAGTGGTGAAGGAAAATAATATAAAGGGATAAATGATATAAAGAATAGTGAGATTATGTTTTCCTACTGAGGAGTAAACTGAGAGATGACATCCATCACCATTCCTTCTCTCTTATCTCTGTTTCTAAGCCTTTTCCTTTCCAATTTAAAAAAAGACATTATACAAAATGATAAAGGCTGTTGAACATCAAGATAAACTCCAAAGGTTTTAATCCTTTTGTTCTCTGCAGTTTCTTTTACCAAATTATTCAGTTCTTAAAAAAGGAACTGGTAGTATTTACCTGATTAATATTTGTTCATTGAAATTATTGTAATTTAAGTCATTTGACTTTTGTGTTTTTATAAATTTTTATTTTTTAGGTGCAGAACATTATATAAAACTATTTTTTTATCATCTTGAACTTTTAAAAATATTTTCCTGCAGAATCATTGTTTTTTTTTCCTTTTTTTTCCCCTGTGTCCATTTTCCAGCTTCTCTTCCATGTGTTCCCAAGGAGTAGAAATGAACAATGTATCATGTATCTCTATTTCCTCTTTAACTACGGATTATTACATACTTTTTGAATTGCCAGTGTGTGGAGTTCTTTGCCTGTCTAACCTACAAAACAGTTTTGACGGATCATTTTTTATCATCAGTGTATCTCCAGGAAGTATTTTCACCCCCTGGGCTGGTGTATCTTGTAAAAGCACTGATGCACAAAATTAAATATATATATAATTGCTTTTTTAGAAATATCTAAGATACCATCACTTTATAAACTTTACAAACTAAGATTTAGATTCAAATTAAAATTTTGTTGATTTAATTAAAAGTTCACAAAAAAAATTAACCCTTAAAACAGTTTGGTTTTCTCACCATAAATGAAATTTTAAAGTCAGTTATTATAGTTTGACCCTAACCTAGAAAGTCAGATACATCAAAACTTTCATCATTGCTTTAAATAATTACTTCTAGCCTTTTACTTTTTATTATCACTTTAGTTTTTATTCTAATACTAATAAATAGATTTGACAGAGCTTAATGTATTAGATCATTACCATTCTTCATAACTTTTACGTAAAGGTTGTTCCCAAATCATTTAAATCCTTTATTTGAACTGCATAAATAGTACTGTAAGAAAATAGCTTTTTACTTGAGGAAAGTTTAGAGGTTAATAGTCTTATTTTACTATGTTATGTGTATCTGTCACTTTTTGCTAAATTGTCCATTTCGCTGTTCACTTCTTTGTTCCTTCTACTAAGATTTAAAACATGAAAACATAGGTCCATGATGCTGTGCATGATGCTGTTCATGCCCCTGCTTATCACTATCAAAGGCCTGATAAAGGGAATCAGAGAAAATTTCGAAGGCATATGAGTCTCCTCTTTTTGATCACTATTCTCATGCTAAATGAGATCCTAAAACTTTTCCCACATTTTCCCATTCTGAAGAGCTAAGAATTTAAGCATGACCTAACCAAAATCTCAAATACTTTGATTCTATGATTCCATTTAGAATATGTATCATGAAAAGTAAAACAAATCACAATAAAAGAGAAGTAGATAATATGAGAATAGATATTAAGTAAACAGATTGGTAATAATACTAATAACAGCCACCGTTTATACAAAAATACTTCATTCCAAAGCATACTCTTTTACCAGACTAGGTTGCAAACTCCAACAATAACCATGGGGCTTCTGCATTGACTCCTAGTCATGGTTTTTCTACCATACTCTGATAGCAGAGTATGGTAGAAAAGCCAGTCCCTCAGGTTGGAATCCAAACCAATGAACATATTTGTTGGTATTCATCACCCATACATGTATATATTTTCTATTTTCTTGACATTGGAAGAGAGAAGTCAATATTTTTCTTAAAACAAGACTTTAGGAAGCAATGCCATTTCTTCTCAGGTTTCAATTAACCATATATTTTTTTAAAGGCAAACCTAAGGGAAAAATTAATAAATGGAAAGAGGTTATGGTTTGCCTAATTAAAATCCTTCTCTGGTGCTAAGAAAACTTTAAAGCAAATATGTATGGGCATTAGATCACTCTATAAGCAATGCACTAACTGAACTAATAAAGTGTATTTTATCCTGTCAGCTCAGCTTTGGTGGGGGCTGGAATATCCTACTCAGACCCTCTCATGATTTAATAAAAACACCTGCCCTATTCTCCAAGAACTTAACTAACCAGAGAGTGAACTTTCTCTTCCCCTGCTGGGATCATGGATTGCAAATCAGTTTTCTCTGCCCAAAAGCAATCACCTAAGCCAGTGGTTATGTGAGACTAGGGTAAAAGAAAAAAGCCATAAAAATTAATGAGCCTGTCTGATGCCCAGGCTTTCAGACCATAATTCCGGGCATGAGAGAATTGAAGTCTTATTTGGTGCTGGCTCAGGTGAGTGTAGACTGTATTGTACACTAGTGGTTTTGGACCATTCACTGTCTGTGGACTGCTATTGAAAAGTTCTTCTTTTTTTTTTTTAAACATGTAATGTATTATTTGTCTCAGAGGTACAGGAGGACACGTTCTACGTGGAGCACTGGGTGTTATATGCAAACAATGAATCAGGAACACTTCATCTAAAACTAATGATGATTCACATAACATAAAAAAAAAAAAAAAGTTCTTCTATCTCTTTCCTGCAACTACTAAAACAAAACTTAACAAAGGCAAAACAAAAGACACTATTAGCACAGTTAAAGGTGTATAAGTGAGGGATATTTTGGAAATAAATAATAGAAAACTTTTTCAAACTGGCTCAGGTGATGATATTGGCTTTTGTAACTGAAAAATTCCAGTTGTAGGAATCATTTGATTCAGAGTGAGGCTACATTCAAAATGTTATCATTTCTCTCTCTCTTCTGTATCCCTTTCCCTCCCTCTTTACCTGCCACTCTGTCTTTCTCTCTCCCTCCCTCCCTTCCTCTCTCTTTCTTCTTGTTCTTTTCTCTGACTTCCATGGCGTTTGCTTTATCAGAAGGCTGGCTAGATCACCTTGAGAGTTGTCTGCCAACAACTTCTGGGAGTTACATACTTACATGCTTTCTTTTTTCTAGGAATCCCCTCTGAATAGCAGAGGGGTTTGTCTTTTCAAAAGACTACACCCATGGGTAGGTCACAATCAAGTGGCTATTTCCTGAAGTTAACTACCATCCTTCCCAGGGAATGGGTTAGAGACATGGCATGCAGTCCTAGAGAGGGAGGTGTAAATTCCCAAAGGAATAGTAAATTATTATGATTAAGCAAAAATGGGAATGGATGATAAATGGTCAAAAATAGCCAACATCCAGGGGCACCTGGGTGGCTCAGTTTGTTAAGCATCCAGCTCTTGATTTCGGCTCAGGTCATGATCCCAGGGTGATGAAATCAAGCCCTGCCTCGGGCTCCATGCTCAGCATGGAGTCTGCTTGTCCCTCTCCCTCTGCTCCTCCCCACCCACATCCTACCCTGCTTTTTGGCTCACTTGCTTTCTCTCTCTCAAATAATTAAATAAATAAAATCTTTAAAAAATTAGCCAACATCCACCAGAAACTGGAAGACAAAGTGCTTTTTAAATATAACTGTCCATAGTGCTATTGCATTTGCACAATTTTCTGCCAGATTTTATGGCTTTGCCTTGCACTGAATGACATCTACTTGGTGGCAAATGGCAGAAACCTTCTATTTCTCCTGAAAATTCAAGAGAATAACAAATATGTCGTTGAATGTTCACTGTAATATTTTTAAGCCACAAAATAAAATTTTAAGTTGATAATTTCTTATGTACACAAAAAAGTATTCTCTGGGATTGGAAATGTGTAACTTTTCTAAATGTGAGCAGCCTCTCTATCATCTCTTGACAGAGCAGAAATAATTTCACGGTAGTCAGAGCATACCTCAGGTTCCTATATAACAGAGGGTTTGTTAGCTGATATCAATAATACATGCTCAAATACATAATGAAATCTATTTATCATATTTGAGACTTACCATATGTATAATATGGCAAACATGTAAAACCTTTAGACCATGCCTTTCAAAACATATATTTATTTGGGCAGAAAAAGGTGAATCTGGTACGATATTAAGAAGAGATGCCTTGTAAAATTCACTAATTGTCTTTTGACAATACAGCTGCATCAAGGACAAAGCATGAAATGGCTTCATGATCAAGTATACTGGCCCATCTCTACAACCCTGAACCCTCTCTATTGGTAGTAGGGGTTATGGCCAAAGGAAATAACCATAAGAGGACTATTATAGGAGACCTACTGTTTGTGAATAATTTCATCATTTCATATTTTTAAAAGCTCTTGTCTTCCCTTAGGTAATTTGTCTCATGTCTTGTTTAGATTTTCCATCACTGGAGATATACCTGACAAAAGAATCAGACAAGTTCATTTTCCATATTTTTATAATATGAAGTTAATTAATGATACATACTATATAATGCAACAATCATGAATTATGTGGGTACATATAGGTCTTGAGGTTTCTCTTGATAACATAGTCATGCTCCTCAGTTCCATAGGATGATCTTAAGTAATACTTGCTTCTGTATTAGACTCTTAATTTCCTAGAACTCTGTTTCATGCACTGAATCTTAGAAGAGTCTAGAAGTTCTTTATTGAGTTTACTTTGATCCAAATTTCATATATCCTCTTTCATTCTTGAGTTTCTAGTATTGTTTTGAAAAATATATATCATTATTTAATTATTTAATTGACAGTCTGCCTTCGGCTCAGATCATGATCCCGGGGTCCTGGGATCAAGTCCCGCATCGGGCTCCCTGCTTGGCGGGAAGCCTGCTTCTCCCTATCCCACTCCCTCTGCTTGTGTTCCCTCTCTCGCTTTCTCTCTCTGTCAAATAAATAAATAAAATCTTTTAAAAAAAATCTCTTACTGTGACTTTTTAATTGTTTGTGTCTCTCTTTAATTTTATATTTTCTTCATGTGTTTTGTGCCTAAGTTATGAGGCAAATACATATGATTGTTGTTTCTCTCTAATGAATACACCACTTTATCATTATGAAGTTTCCCTGTTTATATCTGATGATATTCTTTGTCTTGAAATTTATCTTATCTGATATTAATAAGTCATCTGTGGGCTTTTATATTTACTGTTTGAATGAAATATGTTTTCTGTCAGTTTACTTTAGCCCATTTCTATCTGTGTCTTTGTATATAAAGTGCATTTCTTGAGGACAGCATCCCATTTAGGTTTTGCTTTTTTGTTCATTCTGATGATCTGTACCTTTTTATTGGAGTGTTTAGTCCATTAACATTTAATGCAATTATTGATATAGTTAGAATTAGGTATATAATTTTATAATTTGCTTTATTTTCCCTTCTTTGTATATCTTTTCTCTCTTACCTTCTTTTGGATTATTTGCGTATTTTTCAATTCCATTTCAATTTTTAATTTTTGTATCTTTACTTTTTTAGTGCTTACTCTGAGCATTACAACTTGCACCTTTAACTTCTTACAATGTGTTTAAGGTTAATATTGTACCACTTTACAGAATATGTAGGAATCTGCAGCTGTATGGATTCATTTATCTCCCCCACTGGCCATCCTTTTTTACTAAAATTATCAGATGCATTGCATCTACATATAATACAGATCTATCAAGATGATGTTATATGTTTTGTTATTAATAATCATTCATATTTTAAGGAAATTAACCAAAAGGAAAGTATTTTTATGTACCCTTCTGTAAACAATTTTCAGTATTCTACATTCTTACTTGAAAGTACAAGTTTCTCTGTACTATCAATTTTTTTTTCTTTTTTTTTGAGCCTGATAAACTTCCTTTGACATTTCTTACAGTGGCAGGTCAAAGGTGATGAATTCTTTTAGTTTTCTTTTATCTGAAAATCTTTATCTTTATTCTTGAAGCATATTTTCACCAAATATAGAATTCTGATTTCATGGTTTTATTCATAGCTCAAAAGATGCTATCTCATTGTCTTCTGGACTTAATTCTTTCTGATGTAATAGTATCCCATTTTTGATATGTTATTTTTCTTTGCCTACAGTCACAATATTCTCTCTCTGTTTGCTTCTAAATCATTTGACTTTGAAGTCCTAAGGCATGACTTTATCCATATTTATCCTCGGGGTTTGCTGAGCTGCATTAACTGGCAAATATATGTGTTTCATGAAATTTGGAAAAATCTTGGTCATTATTTCTTTAATTTTTTTTTATCACTCTCTCTGTTTTCATCTGTCTGTCTCTCTCTGCTCTTTGTCTGCCTTTCTTTATGAAAAGGGGTAATATTTCCCTGTTTCTGATATGTTGAGTTTCTTTGGATTGCACTCTAGAATGTATGAACCTGTGAGTGATATGCTGTATGGTCTCCGGATCCCCTTCCATTTCTCTGAATGATGCCTTTGGTTTTGTTAGCAGACAGTTAACACAGCCTGAAACTGCAAACTCTCCCTTACTGGAGATGAGTGGCCACTTCAGGCAGTTTGGTTCTTTTTGATGTCCACTGTGCTGTGGGCACAATAATTCCATGTAGGCATAGCTTAGGAATGAGCAAGAAGCTTGGGCAGAGATTTCACACAGAATCCAGGCCTCTCTTTTTTTCTGGAATTCCCCTCACCTTTTAGTAGCTGTGGGTTCCCTAGGTTCTATCTTCCCCAGGGTAGAAAGACAGTATGTTTCTATTAGACTTTCAGCCACCCCACATCATACTTAACTCCAGGCTGTCCTTAGACTAATGCTACAAGGACAAGGAATTTAACTGTACTAGCCCCTTCTTAACAATATTCAACTCCTCTCCAAATATGCCTGCAGTTGCTTATTCTTTAGATTCTTTACACTGTGTTTTTCAAATTTTATATTGAGTTTAAATTTATAGGTGTGGGAGAGTCAGCTTGCTGGCAACTTTATTTGCCATACTAGGGATGGAACTTGTGCTTAGTAATGTTTTACATATTTCCGTATAAAACTTTTCACAATTTTCATTAGATTTATTTCTTAATACTTGATAATTTTAATTGAAAATTAATTTACATAAAGTGAAATACGGTACTCACTGTTCATCTTTAGAATACCAGATTATTAGTAACCATGCATTCATTGTATGCTCCTCAGGGGCAGGGTCCCTGTCATAGAACTATACACTGAAGATTTAGTGACTGGCACACATATTTTTTTTTTAAGATTTTATTTATTTATTCATGAGAGACAGAGAGAGAGAGAGGCAGAGGGAGAAGCAGCCTCCCAAGGAGCAGAGAGCCCGATGCGGGACTCGATCCCAGGACCCTGGGATCATGACCTGAGCTGAAGGCAGACGCTTAACCATCTGAGCCACCCAGGCGCCCAGTGACTGGCACACATATTAAGTACTCTATAGGTATTTTTGAACCAAAACACATTGTCAATTCTGATGTAATTAATTGGTAATTTTCTCTCATGAGTCACTTGTCTTTGAATCTAACGAAGACTAACTTTGGAAGAGGGCACAGAACTCACAACTATCCACTTAACACTGACCCTTCCTTGCATTCTCTACTTTAGTGGGTTTCAACCTTCACTGTAACAGAATCACCCACAGAAATGTTAAATAATACTGATTAACAGTCTGTACCCTAGACCAGTGACTCTGGGCATGGCACTCAAGTACCAGTATTTTTGAAAAATCTCCCCAGATAATTCTAATATGCACTCAAGTTCTGGACTGTGGCTCTATTTAAAGCCAAGCACACAGGTCTGACTTGTTTAAAGAATTCCAAGGGTACTCATCATGAGAAAATAGCCAAATGAAGAAAAGAGCAAGCCTGAGCAATTTTCTATTCTTTTAGAATTTTACAGTTTTTACATGCATGAATACTATTTTATGCCTTCTGGCTCATTCCTAAAAATGTAATTTGAGGGCCCACTGGAATTTAACCTAATATTTACAAATAATCATGGGATGGGGAGCTGCAAATATAACATAGAGTCAGAGTATGGAGGTCAGATTTTCAGACTACACTCCACTGTGAAGTCACTGAAAGATTTCAATCAGGGTAACACAGAGAGAGAGGTTTAAAGAAAAGTAGGTTGGCAGGGATTTACAAGGATTATTAGAAAAAGCCTATAGATAGTGCAAATGCAAACAAACTTGGAACTCTGGACCATTGGATTTATTAACATTGGTGAAGTGCATTTTCAAACATGACTTTAGACCAAAACAGAATTTCTAAGTAGCCCGGAGTATGAAAATAAAGTGTGTGCTTCTGGAGTTTTAATATTATTCTATGTGCTCATTCTAAAGTACATCAACCTAGATAGCATCTTGACAACACCCTTCTCCCCTGAGAGTGGCCTCTGACACCTCTCTTCCTTATTGCAGGAGCTGAAAGGCAACTTAATCTTCTGGGGATAAATCTCAAGGGTAGAAACACTATGAAGTAGTTGAAGAGTTGACTGGGTATATTGAAGTCTTATTAGAAAACTATTCACCTCTCCTTTCTTAGTTGAAAACATTGTGCAAAGATGAATAAGTTGAATCCTGCAGACCTAATACGAAAATGTGTTCAACAAAATTATGCCTTTGATTATGGCACCAAGGACATTGCCTGTTTTTGGTTAAATGCATATATTGCTAGGAGGTGTTAAACCTTATCAAGCTATTGCTTTAGTTTTTAGATAAGATCTCATCTTATCAAATATGATCATGTTGGTATGCTCTTTTTAAGTTTTCTGTGGTTCTCAGTAACTTTAAAAAAAAAATCAAACCTCTTTGGTTAGCACATAAAATTTTTATTTACTTCTCTTTTCTAGAATCCTGCCAACTGCTCACTTGCCCCCCTTCCCCCCTGTCTCCCAATGCATGGACAGCCATACCTATCTGGTGATATTTTACACATCTGTATCTTTGAATATAGTATTGTCTGTACCTACAATCAACGTCTACCTCTTGTTTCTTTGAAAATTTCTACTTATTCTTCCAAACCATCCTATTGATAGAAAGCTTTTCTGCATTTTCATACCTTTCTATTTTGCATCTATTATATCCTCTTCTTATACTGAGCATAGTGAGCGTGGTAATGAATATGAGGTTCTCTGGTTATTTATTTATTTATTTATTGTCCACTTTCCCCAGTCAACCATAAGCTCCTTGAAAAAAGAGGTAATATCATTAGAATTTTTCTACTCCTGAGCCTAGCAAAACGCCAGGATATGAGTCATCCCCCCAAAATTTAAATTAATTATTCTAGATATTATGTAAATAATTTTAATAATTTAAATATCAATAAATGAGATTAATTTTTTCAGGCATTAGATATAGCAAGGGTGAATGGAAGGTAGCAAATATGGGGCTGGGTGAGAATACCAAAGCCAACTTTTATCAATTTTGTAATTTTGCCATGGACAATATTGAGAGACAGTCATAGAATGAATGCCAGTTTAAGCTATCTTGAGGAGGAAGGTGACAATTAGAAAAATAAATAAATAAATGCTGTGACATGTCACAGGGCACAGTTTAAATTAGTGGAGTAACTAAAATACCCCAAGGCAATAAGACCTATGACTTATATTTTCTTGAATTGATTAAATTTTTTTTTAAAAGGTTTTATTTAATTAGTTGACAGAGACACAGTGAGAGAGGGAACACAAGCAGGGGGAGAGGGAGAGGGAGAAGCAGGCTTCCCACAGAGCAGGGAGCCTGATGCGGGGCTCAATCCCAGGACCCTGGGATCATGACCTGAGCCGAAGACAGACGCTTAACGACTGAGCCACCCAGGCGCCCCTTGAATTGATTAAATTTTTATAGGCCAGGAACCCAGTGAAAATATCATCCCTCCTCTCAGTTATTGCTGGGATTTTCCAATGGATGGAGTTTGTTTTGGTGTTTATTCCTGTTTCAGACTCTTGGAATGAGGATGGATTCTTCTCAGAAGACTTACAGAAACTCACAGCAACAGTTTCTGTAAGAGACTTGCAATTCGAGTGAATCTTTATGACAGCAGATTCTGGGATCAGAGGATAGATACTATGGCTGAAGGTCATTCTCCCCGAGTTTGAACAGAATCCAGCAATTCTCTGGCACACCCTAAGAAACAGATTCTCATGGCTGTGAGTGACAACACTGAGACTCGACCAAGTAGAATTAAGGGTGGCCAAAGTGGAGCTGGACAGGAAGGATATAGTCAGTGTCCTTTGGTGACGGCTGCTCAGGCGTTGTTGCCAGAACCCATGTAATGCATCTTGGTGGCGACTTCCAGACATAAGCGCATGTGTATACCTGGGGATGGGGAGTGTTATGAACTGTTTTCAGCAATCATTCTAGGGACAGTAGAAGCTACGAAGGTTTTATCATTAAATATAAATTTGACAGACCTTATAATCACAGCATGGATGAGAACTGGAGTATCAGAATTATTATAACAAAAAAGATGAGACCTTGGGTCTTCTAGTCTGGTCTTATTAAATGACAACAAAGTACAGAAAGATTGTACTTTATCCTTTATTCTTTTAATATTTAAAAATGTTTCACTTAAATTACAGAAGTATTTTTTAAATCAGTAGCAAGTGCATCTCTTACTTTAAAATATTTTCTCATTTAATAGATTGTACACTGATTATCTCTTTTTCATGTTACCATAGGAGATGATTTTAGTGTGTCAGTGATATCAGTGTAGATGATATGAGGCTTCATAAAGTCCATGTGCAGTTTTGAAAAGCTAATATCGTAGATTACTATTAGTGCAGAAATAGTTCATTTATGTCCTTAAAATATATATTACAATGTAGAGCAGCCTTATTGCCAACACACACTTCTAGTATCAAATCCTAGATTTGGCCAAATGGTATTGTCAGTGGGCAGGTAAACAGCATCCTGTGGTAAGAAGAAAATTCTGCATGGGCCTGGGTGTTAGGCTTTTCATTCCCCAGACTGGGACAGAAACTTAGGAAGGCATCGATGGTGGAGGTGATGGTCTCACTGCGTAGAGGGAATACAATGATTATGTTTTATGCATACAGTCAGTCTAAAGTGGAAGTTCTCTATGTTATCCATTGAATCTGAAAAACTGAGTGTGCATTTATTTTATTTAATATTTTATTTATTTGTTTGAGAGAGAGAGAGATGAGAACTAGCAGGATGGAAGGTCAGAAGGAGAGGGAGAAGCAGACTCCCTGCTGAGCAGGGAGCAGATGTGGATCCCAGGACCCTGAGATCATGACCCAAGTTGAAGGCAGACGCTCAATGGATGGAGCCACCCATGTGCCCACCTCCCACCCCCAGTGTGCATTTAGATAAGAAGATACACCAGGGGTTTCTCTGTTAAACAGTATTTAATTACTCAAAAAAGTAGCTTCTGCTTGGGGCACCTGGCTGGCTCAGTCACTTAAGCATCTGACTGTTGATTTCAGCTCAGATCATGATCTCAGGGTTGTGAGATCAAGCCCTGCATGAGGCTCTGCGCTGGGCATGGAGCCTGCTTAAGATTTTCTCTCTCCCGGGGTGCCTGGGTGGCTCAGTTGTTAAGCGTCTGCCTTTGGCTCAGGTCATGATCCCGGGGTCCTGGGATCGAGCCCTGCGTCGGGCTCCCTGCTCTGTGGGAAGCCTGCTTCTCCCTCTCCCACTTCCTCTGCTTGTGTTCCCTCTCTCCCTGTGTCTCTCTCTGTCAAATAAATAAATAAAATCTTAAAAAAAAAAATTTTTCTTTCTCCCTCTTCCCTTCCCCCTCCCTCTCTCTCTTTCTCCCTCTCTAAAAAGAAAAAAAGAAAGTTCTGTTCAATCAAGAATCAGTCCACATCACTCAAACAAAATTTCTTCCAATTCTCTATTGTTTCTTTTTTCCGCATCCCAAGGGGGGACTTCCTACCTATAACAGCAACCATCTCAACATATATCATCACTCTCTATTGTAAGGGTACTTCATTTAGCAAGGTGTTACAAAAACAAAGGGAATCACCTCTGTATTATTGTTTCTTTTATTAATTTATTGTATTCTTATTTTCTATTTTTAATGCTGAATGGAAATATAATAATAAAGCAAATTTAGAAAGTGGAGAGAGTAATGACCATACTATCAGACTTGAATATAACTATACTCAGTTATGATAGTTTTTAATATTTATGTATATGCTTAAGTAGCAATTGAGGTATTTCCATAATTTTGAATTTTGTGTTACACACATACACACTTATATAAAAATGCACATATGCTGGCAAATTTTTCCATAGTATTAATGATAAAGGAAATATTTCCCCCCACAGGAAAAACTTAGGTAACAAGGTAGTATATAGTGTTACCTGGGTGATTCAGCCTCCTTTAAAATTACCAGGCCTACTATGATTTAGGTGAGAATTTTTAGAAGCAGAGCCTAAGATTTAAATGATTTCCAAGTGATTTATTGGGGTTAGTGCTCTCAGGAGAGGGGGTGTGAGGGAAGCAGGGTAGGGCGGGGGAAAAAACGCAAATCGGTATAGGGTATTTAAGCAAACTATGAAACCAAATGCACCACGGAGTTAGTCCTTTAATTTTTTTTTAAAGATTTTATTTATTTATTTGACAGAGAAAGACACAGCGAGAGAGGGAACACAAACGGGGAGTGGGAGAGGGAGAAGCAGACTCCCTGCCGAGCAGGGAGCCCGATGCGGGACTCGATCCAGGGACTCTGGGATTATGACCTGAGCCGAAGGCAGTCGCTTAACCAACTGAGCCACCCAGGCGCCCCCTTTAATTTTTTTTAATTAGCTTTATTGAGATATAATTGATACACAAAAATAACAATAATGTGTACACTTGATGAGTTAGGACCTGTGCATACACCCTTGATACCATCAGCACAACCAAGGTATTAAATATATCCATCACCTCTAAAAATTTCCTTGTGTTTTTTTTAAGATTTTATTTATTATCTATTTGTCAGAGAGAGAGAGAGCACAAGCAGGGAGTGGCAGGCCAAAAGAGAAGCAGGCTTCCTGCTGAGCAAGGAGCCCGATGTAGGACTCGATCCCAGGACCCTGGGATCATGACCTGAGCTGAAGGCAGATGCTTAATGGACCGAGCCACCCAGGTGTCCCTCCTTTGTGTTTTCTATTGTTGTGTGTGTGTGTGTGTGTTTTCTCCATAGAGTTGGTCTTGAGACTAGAGATGGGTCTTTTGTATTCTTGTAGGCAGCCACTAGCTGAGGTCTGCAGACATTCCAGTGGTGATGGGAATAGTGTCAGTGGCATTTGTCCAGAGGCAATTCTTCAGAGAAGGGACAAATGTGTTACCATCTCACACTCAGGACAGCTGGGGTAGGTGTACGTACCCGGCTAGTAATGAGGATCAGGACAGGACACAAACAGCATCCACTAAAATCATATAGGTATACACTTCCTCTTTGATACAAATGTTCTTACCTGTATGCCCGCCTCTACTTTGAATTCTATTACTTGGGCTCCTGGGAAGGGAAGAACAGAAAGTATCTAGCAGTGTTGGTTAGTGATTGGCACCAAACTACAATTTCCCATATCTAAACACTTGTTAAAAATTTTTCCAAAATAGTCACAAAATCTATTCTGTGCTGTCACTATGAAGGCCATGCTAAACACTTAAACTTCAGGATCTTGTACACAGGTGGTCAGACGATTGAAATGAATTAAATTGGACACCTTTAGCGCCTTACTCAGACTTTTTATAGTTTTTACTAGTTTCTCGCTAGCATTCAGAATAGTTCATCAGTCAGAGAGGGGCAATTTTAATTAAAATAAGCTTAACACAGTGTTATTTTGTCATTGTTCCAGATGCCAAGAATGTTTTATTTTATAATCAACCACTTAATGCACACTTTCATGGTCAATTTCACTGACAGTGATAATAAATAACCAAGCAAACCAATCAACACTCCTCCTTTTTTTTTATTCTTATGTTAATCCCCATACATTACATCATTAGTTTTAGATGAAGTGTTCCATGATTGATTGTTTGTGCATAACACCCAGTGCTCCATGCAGAATGTGCCCTCCTCAATATCCACCACCAGGCTAACCCATCCTCCCACCCCCCTCCCCTCTAGAACCCTCAGTTTGTTTTTTTCCCCCGCTTCATTCTTCCCCTCCTGCTACCTTCTTCTTCTTCTTCTTCTTCTTTTTTTCTTAACATATATTGCATTATTTGTTTCAGAGGTACAGATCTGAGATTCAACAGTTTTGCACAATTCACAGCGCTTACCAGAGCACATACCCTCCCCAGTGTCTATCACCCAGTCACCCCATCCCTCCCACCCCACCCCCCACTCCAGCAACCCTCAGTTTGTTTCCTGCGATTAAGAATTCCTCATATCAGTGAGATCATATGATACATGTCTTTCTCTGTTTGACTTATTTCACTCAACATAATACCCTCCAGTTCCATCCACGTCATTGCAAATGGCAAGATCTCATTCTTTTTGATGGCTGCATAATATTCCATTGTATATATATACCACTTCTTCTTTATCCATTCATCTGTCGATGGACATCTTGGCTCTTTCCACAGTTTGGCTATTGTGGACATTGCTGCTATAAACATCGGGGTGCACGTACCCTTTCGGATCCCTACTTTTGTATCTTTGGGGTAAATACCCAGTAGTGCAATTGCTGGATCATATGGTAGCTCTATTTTCAACTTTTGAGGAACTTCCATACTGTTTTCCAGAGTGGCTGCACCAGCTTGCATTCCCACTAACAGTGTAGGAGGGTTCCCCTTTCTCCGCATCCCCGCCAACATCTGTCGTTTCCTGACTTGTTAATTTTAGCCATTCTGACTGATGTGAGGTGGTATCTCATTGAGGTTTTGATTTGGATTTCCCTGATGCCGATGAGGGAGGAGTGTAAAATACAAAGTTTTATGATAACCACACATAAAATGCAGCATAAAAAGGAATACCTAACGGTTGATTAAAGATCTTGGCCTTCAAAGAATTGCCTTACTTCATAATAGTTGTAGCACTGGGGGCGACTGGGGAAGGTGGGGTTGCTCAAGTGTCTGAAATTCACATACAGCACATATTTACCTAGTTCACATATCCTTCAGATTAAAAAATCTCTTTACTCTTAGAGTCTAGGGAAGCACACAGTGTATGGGGAAAATGTACAACAGCCAGAGTTTCCTCCAAGAATTAAGCCCAAGGATTGTGCATGTGGACCTTACTTCACTTTCTTCAGTAAAATAGCTCACAAATCTAAGGTACAAGTGCAAGCAGAATTAGGCAAATCTTTTATTTATCTTCCTTGGAGATGGGCCGGGACCTGGTGCCTTGTAACTGAAAGCTTCTTACCGATAATTGCTGCAAATTGCCCCATTAGATAAGTATTTTAAATGTGGAGTGGCAAAAATAGTTCAGAGATGGTACTTTGATTTCTGGGCCTGATCAGTCCATTCCCAAGTGGTTTGACAGTCAGAAATCATTTCAGAATGACTGTAGTAGGCTCACTGCAAAGCAAGTGGCAGGGTAATACAGTATTCCCAAGTAATGTGGAAGCCTGTCCACCTCTCATCCAAAACTGGCACTACCCTGAGATAGACCAGATGATTAATCACACACAGTGATCTATCTGCAGGAGTATGCCAGTCTTCATCTGAGTCTCACATGTCTCTCTCTTCATTTTTACCCAAAATAATAATAATTATAATAATAATAATAATAATAATAATAATAATAATAATAATAGCTAACAATTATTGAAATATATTCAGTGCACTAGGCTAAGCCCTTTATAGACAGTATCCCATTTAATCAAGAACTTCAGTTCTTCTTCATCTCTCAGAGATGAGAGAATACATGTTCCTTTTACAGATGAGAGAATACACATTCAAAGGGATTAAATGGCCTGAACATAGTCATACAGGAAATGAATACCAAAGTCATAATTCTGAGCTGACGCCACAAACCCAAACCTCTGTACTATACATTTCTCTATTCCTGTTTGCTGCGTTAGCTTTTTATCTTGTTTAAAATTTCCTCTGTTAGAGACGTTAACTGGATTATTTCTGCCAGTATGGCTGGCAGTGAGCAGTATTCATTAGGTAAAATAGATGTCTCAGTAGCATGTCAAATACAGTCTAGCTCAGATTCCTTATAAATCATATACATAAGAGAAGAACATTCCTGTGTACAATCTCCAGTTATCGTCTTCAAAAACAGTAACATCTTAGTGCATGCCTTGGCATCTCCTCATTGTCCCCAGATAGCTGTAATGATAACATACACGTGAACTTATATAATAAAGTCCTACTCTCTCTTTCCTGCTCACCCAGTCACACCTCTTATTTTGCCAACTGATCTAGATGCTTCCCCTTAGGCACTAAGATAAGAAAAGGCAAAGCTGATAGATATCCAGTGGTAAGTGTGTGTATGGGATAGAGATATATAGCAAGGATCCTGTTTAGATATTGCCATGAGGGTCCACAAAACCAGAATTGGACGTGGAGTCAGTGCATAGGGCCTAACATGTCATGGGGATCAACCCATACCGACCCCCACTCTGCTGCCAGACACCACCTGTGGGGACTGTACTTGGCTTTGTTTCTTCTTTTTAATTTATTTAAATTCAACAAATTAACATATAATGTATTATTTGTTTCAGGGGTACAGGTCTGTGATTCATCAGTCTTATATAATGCCCAGTGCTCATTACAACACATACCCTCCCCAATGTCCATCACCCAGTTACCCCATCCTTACTGCCCCCCCGCCGCCCCAAGCAACCCTCAGTTTGTTTCCTATGATTAAGAGTCTTTTATGATTTGTCTCCCTCTCTGGTTTCTTCTAATCTGAGGAGAACCACTAGTATTGGCTGCTTGTACCAACTAATACTGGTGCTACCCAATGGACCACACCCAGGGGATTGATACAACCACTAATCAAGGCTCTATGATTTATGGAAGAAAGCAAGGGCCCATAGAGTTATGGGCCATTGTGCTGCCATTCTTCATCTTAATCTCAGAAGTATAAGATTACTAGAGCAAACTCCTCTTTCCATGTGTCTGAAGAACTGACCCATGTGTGGGAAATCCCAGAAGTAAATATTTTTACTCCCGTTGACAATAACACTTTTTGTTTTAATTGCTTGTGCATGAATCACTTAAAGGTTTTCCCAAAAGAAGACCCCTGACCAAATGGGTGAGTCAGAGGTCAAAGGTAAAAACTGCCTGATAATGAGGCAGGCTCTTTGTTAAAATACTAACATAAATATGTCCTTATTTAGTTTATTATCAGGTATATCTTAAAACATAGGCCAAATCTAAGTAACAAATTTTTTCAATGATTATTATCCCTGGACATCTATAAAATATTTGCCCCACATAACCCCATGCATAAGTGGATTCCTGTGCAACAAAGTATTTTTTTTTTTTAGAGAGAGACTATGCACATGCATGCATGAGTGGAGGGGGAGGGGGAGAAGGAGAGAGAGAGAGAGAGAGAGAATTGCATGCAGATTCCCCACTAAGCAAGGAGCCTCCTGCGGAGCTCTGTATCAGGACCCCTGACATCATGACCTGAGGTGAAATAAAGAGTTGGTTGTTTAACCAACTGAACCACCCAGGCACCCTTTATTTATCAATTATTTTTCCAACCTGAAAATATATACACTTTATTTTTTATCATATATATTTTATATCATATATCATTTTAGGGCTCATACTTTCTGTAAGGTTTTCGGGTCTATATTAGCGCGGAGTGAGGCTTTCATTTTTGTTACATGCCTAGAGCAGTTTTCAACTATGATATTTCAAAGCATGGATGTATTTCAATCAGTTCTGAATTGGTACAGAAGAAATTTATAAAAGGAAAATATATGATTTAATGTTTTCCAGTTATTTACTTTAATCTGGATTTTAAAGTATCCTTAGAACTACGATGAACATTCAATTTATCAATCCAAATCAGTAAAACCTTGTAAGTGAAAAGAAGCACTAACATTAATTAAGCCAGAAAAATAGACTGTAAACCCAGACTGTCCTGGGCAAACCAGAACACATGGTCGTGGACGATGTGAGGCAAGCCAGGCTCCTAGGGTGCAGAATTTCAGGAAGTGCTCACTCTCAGGGTCATGTAGATACCTGTACATGGGAGTGAGTGCTTCCCTAACTTCTGTAGCCTGGGTACCTCACTTTCTCACTTTAGTCCATAGTCATGCTACCTGTAATCATGTCACTCCCAGTCACTTTCATTCCAAAACTCTTTCTTTAATAGCACAAGAAAGAATAATTGAGGGTACAGCAGAGACATCACAAATCCTGCCTGCATCCTAGGCTGCTGTAGACTGTTGGGTCTACTGTTGCTGTTCCTTCTGTGTCATATGTGTGAATGTCATAGTGATGGGATGTGAGTCACTCACCGTCCTAGAGCACCTACTGTTAGTTTCTCTCAGCTTCCATTTGACATATACCACCTTATATTGTTATATGTTGTTTCATTCACTTCTCCTGTCACCATGATTTTATCTACACCTCTGTAAAAGAAATGGAACAAGTCTTATTTGACCCATCAAGATGTCTTATTCTGGTACATGTGTTTCCCTATTGTTTCATATGATACAGGCAGCAGGTGAATTGAATTCAGAGACGAATGCAACTATTAATCACTTCTTATGTCTCACACCTTATGCTAAGTATGGGGCTACAAAAAATAAGAATGTATTTTTTTTACACTAATAGAAATTACATGGGGCGCCTGGGTGGCTCAGTCGTTAAGCGTCTGCCTTCGGCTCAGGTCATGATCCCAGGGTCCTGGGGTTGAGCCCTGCATCGGGCTCTGTGCTCGGCCGGGAGCCTGCTTCTCCCTCTCCTACTCCCCCTGCTTGTGTTCCCTCTCTCGCTGTGTCTCTCTTTGTCAAATAAATAAATAAAATATTAAAAAAAAAAAAGAGAAATTACATCTGGTGCTGTACCCTGGTCCTCTGCCACAAAGGCTCCTCTCATTAGTGTTAAGGTGGGCAATTCATGTTTTGTTTTTTGTTTTTCAAAATTCAAACAAAGTCAAATGCTTGTGGCATTAGGTGTAGATAAGAAGGTATAGATATCATTTTATTTTCCCATTGGTTTTACTCTTCCTTAGCCTAGGGGAGATGGTTAATGTAATGTAATGTGACACTTGATTGGTATTTCTATAGTTCTGAGAATATAGAGTGTTATACTAGTTAATGAGAAACCTAGCACAACATCTTTCTATGAAAAGACTGTTCAAATAGTGCTTTTATTTGCCCATTAAAAAATATCTCACTTGAAGTAAATGTCAGGCTTCCATCTGCAATGATTTTTCTTTGAGAGTATTTATATTTCAGTGTCTGCTTCAGAGACAGGCCTGCTGCATGGACAACTATAATGGAATGGAATAATAATAGTAATAATAATCATTATGCAATACTATACTTGCTAAGTGCTTTACATGAATTACTCTACATCTCACATTAAATATATGAGGCTGGCAGTATTAACCGTATGGACTGGTATCCTTTTCTCTCTCTGTAAGATTAGAATAAGCACAGTAATACCTCCTGGGACTATTGTCATGATTAAATGACATGCTTCTAAGTCCTAAGTACCACATCCAGTATACTGACCGAATTCCACACATGTCAGCCGCTTCCTGCCTTAAAGAGGGGAAGTCAGTGACCAGCTCTATATGGTTTTGGGGAAAGATTTTAAGCTACAATTCAAAGCTATTAATTCCAGAAACTCAGCTTTTACCATTATTGCTATAGTGAACAGAGCATTTCAAACAATTTTTATAATGCATCTGTAATAATAGTTTGTTCCTTTTTTTTGGTATCTTGCAAAAGAAAAATGTTAAGCTTTTTTCATACACATACTTAGAATACAAATTCCTTACCCTGATCTACAAATTCTTAAAGAGTCTGGCCCCCAAAACTCCTTATCTTTAGCTCCTTCTTCTCTGCTAATCCTCCTCTTACTCTACTTTGTTGTGCTGATCTCCTGTTTCTCAGCCATGCTTGGCCAGCTCTTATGTCAGGGCCTCTGTGCCTGCTCTTTTTCCTGATGCTCTTTTTCCTGATTCCTTTCACCTTCCTTTTACTTCCTTCACATCTTTCCATCAATGCTGTGTTCTCAGCAAGGCTTTCTTTATTGTTTCAGCTCCTCACAACATCCCCCAGTGTGTCAATCCCCCTCTCCTACTTTATTTTTCCTCTCTAGCATTTATCAATAATGAACTCACTATTTCTCCATCACTAAAATATAAGCTCCGTGAGTGTAGGGATTTTTGCCTCTGGGGTTCATTACTAAAGTCCATTGCTTATAATAGTTCCTGTCATTTGTCATGTAGTAGACAGTCAATATTATGAATACATGAATGCATACGAAGGGTTGGACTTCTAAAACTTTATATATATATATAAACTCTCTCTCTATATATAACACACACTCTCTATATGTACACACACACATAGAGTTATATATAGAGAGAGAGTTTATATATACACACATATATATACACATATATATACACATATATTTACACACATATGATTAAATGACATGATTCTAAGTCCAAGGTACCACATCCAGTATACTGACTGAATTTCATACATGTCAGCCATTTCCTGCCTTAAAGAGGGGAAGTCACCTGACCAAATTCTATATGGTTATTGGCAAAGATTTTAAGCTACAACTCAAAGCTAGGTATTAATTCCAGAAACTCATCTTTTACTATTATGCTATAGTGAATAGAACATTTCAAACAATTTTCATAATGCATCTTTAATAATAGTTTGTTCCATATATATATTGAGGACTTGAATGTGGTTAGTGCCACTGAGAGACCGAATTTCTTATTTTATTTTACTTCATTAACTTAAATTTTAATAGCCATATGTGTCTAGTTACCACTTTTTTTGTTACTTGCAATTTCCAAATTGAGGGTTAATATATGGTTCTGCAAACACTGGCATAAAATTTAACCCTGAAAAAGTGTTTGTAGCTGCTTATTACAATATATTGTTAACTAAAGGCAGACGGGAAGTACACAATGCCAGAATTTATGTACTAATGCTTCTCCTTACTGAGGTCAAGCTCCATCCTTCTCCAGGTTTTTTCTATGCTCTTTCCTTTGCCTGGAAGGTTTTTCTTCCAGATCTTGATTGCCTCTTTCAACATTCACCTCTTTCCTCAACTGTCATTTTCTCAAAGAAATCTTTTCTGTCCACACTATCTAATATAGCCCATCACACTGAGGAACATATTTATTATGATCCTGCTTTACTTTGTTACTAACACTTTGTAATAATCTGCATTATATTGTTTGTTTAATTTGTTCTATTTGTTTATTACTAGGCTTGCCCCACTGTGATGGAAAGTGGGAGAGAAAAGGGGCCTTGTCTTTCATATTCATTGCTATATGCTTCATGCTGAGAATAATGCCTCCTATGTGAAGGAGCTCAATACATATTTGAGGGCTACATAAAGGATACAATTATTTTGTTCTTTGAGTACCCATAGTTGTGATTTTAGGTGGGATTGAATAGGGTGATTATGTGTGACCTCATTTTATAGATTAATCTAAAAGTGTATGTGTGTGTGTGTGTGCACGTGCATAAATAACTGTGGTATTGGATTGTGAGGAGATTTGTTTTCTTTTTCTTTTTTTCTCAATATGTGTTTTTTAATATCATGTGGGACAAAATGTTTGCTATTTTCAAATTTGCTAATGATTTCCCTTGTGACTACAATTCAAATCAAATCGCCTCTCAGGACCTCAATTTCTTGTCAAATGTGATGATCAGATCAGCTAATATTTAGGAATCCTTTCAGTATAAGCTTTCTGACCACCTGATCATTACCCACATTATTCTCCATCCAAACCAGGGCCTGTGTGAAAACAAATTATAAGGAGCTAAGGAAGATTCCAGGCAGTGCTCAGATTGTGAAAAGACAAATGAAGGGCACTCCTTAATCAGTAATTAAGATAAATACTATTTTAATGCAATTTAAAAAAAAAAAAAAACTTAGAATCAGTCACTGCGCTGTGCTGAGCCATATTAGAGCCCTGAGGGAAAAGGAAAAATCAGTAGTGCTGATTTTGGCTCTATTTAAAAGTTGATATTGTTATCATCATGGAATTTTTTGTATTGATTTTTGACTTTTTAAAAAATTTTTAAAGATTTTTATTTGAGAAAGAGAGTGAGCCTGAGCAGGGGGAGGAGTAGAGGGAGAAGGACAAGCAGACTCTCTGCTAACTGTGGAGCCCTGTGATGCAGGGCTTGATCCCAGAACCCTGAGATCATGACCTGAACCAAAGTCAGATGTTTAACTGACTGAGCCACCCAGGTGCCCCTAATTTTGATTTTTTAAAAATAGTACATTAAAGTTAGAATTACCAGATTTAGCAAATAAAATATTGGACAGTTAAATTTTAATATTAGAACAAGAAAAGTTTTATGTACATATGTTTTTCTTTTCTTTTTTTTTTTTTAAGATTTTATTTATTTAGCAGAGAAGAGACACAGCCAGAGAGGGAACACAAGCAGGGGGAGTGGGAGAGGGAGAAGCAGGCTTCCCAGTGAGCAGGGAGTCCCATATGGGGCTCAATCCCAGGACCCTGGGACCATGACCTGAGCCAAAGGCAGACGCCTAACGACTGAGCCACCCAAGCGTCCCTCTTTTTTTTTTTTTTTTTTAAGATTTTATTTATTTCTTAGAGAGTGAGAGAGAGAGCACAAGCGGGGGGGTAGGGTCAGAGGGAGAAGCAGACTCCCTGCTAAGCAGGGAGCCCGCTGCGGGACTCTATCCTGGAACCCTGGGATCATGACCTGAGCCGAAGGCAGTCACTTAACCAGCTGAGCCACCTAGGCACCCTGTACATATATCTCATGCAGTATTTGAATTTTAGATAAACTATTATGTGAAGAGTACTTAAAATTTTGAAAAAGTATCTGTAACAACATTTGATTATCTAGAATTCAAATTGTACTGTTTATTTCGTGTTTTATGTGGCAACTCTAATGTACTATTTGTCTTGATTATGGGCTTTTGGCAACCCTTTAATTTTGCAACCCCCTGATCATTGTACCCACAGAGAGTACTTACCCACCTCCCTTTTTTCAGGTATATGATGCTGTCCATAAAACAGCTAAAAATTGGATAATGAAATAAGTACTCCTTGACAGCAAGAGAACATTAAGACTACCTACCTAGCTGCCTGAAGGCAAATTTTACTATTTTACAATACTGAAATGAGCAAGTCAGTCCTGGTTTTAACTGACTAACCAGGGGTCAAATAAATGTTTTTAATTGGAAAAGATGTATCTTAAGAAACGCGAACATACAGAAATGTTTGAAAGTAATTTTTCCTCTATTCTGAGGATTAAGCAAAAATGTTTCTAACCTCTTCGTCACACCCAACATTGTGTTGAATGACTTAGATATTAAATAAATCCCTCCTAATTTTTAATAAGCTCTTACTACTATATAATGTATTTTAAGCAGAGTCAGCAATATGATTTTGAGTAGCTTATAATGAGATATTTTTAGCAAATGGAGAAAGAAAATGACATTTAAAAATCCCAAGATCATCACTTACAGAGAAGCATACTTATTTACATATGTTTATTTCCTTTTTCTTTTTATTTATTTATTTTTACAATTGCTCTTGTTACTTAATTTAAAAGCTTCTGGGTATGAATACATTAACATATACCATGAAGTAACACTCTGAGAGGGAAAATGCATGTTGTAGAGATGCTAATTGAACAACATTAAGGGGAAACATCTGTAAGCAGTTCACAGTAAATACCATTAGCTGATCATTTAACTATAAGCTGTAAGGAAAATGGACTTTAAGATAGAAAAAAAATCATAAATATTCAGTTACTTCTGTGATAGCCATGAAAAATGAATACAATAAGTGCAGAGAATGCACTTTCTTAAAATGACTATAAGCAGATGCATATTAGAAAGATTATTGACTTCACAGTTATTTAGTGGGAAGGATCTATCTCAAAGAGGCATATGGGGATTCCATACACCAAGTTTTAGAGTTAGAAAGGCCTGTGTGTTTGTGTGTGTGTGTGTGTGAGAGAGAGAGAGAGAGAGTAAGAGAGAGAGGGAACGAGCACAAGCACACTCATTTTAGGCTTTGGATTCTATAAATGGGGAGTGGTAGCCACAGTGAACATTAACACTTTTACCTCCATCAACAATGACCTCTTGCCATGTCTGAGTCCTGGGATAAAAGAGTGGTCATCATCTCATCTGCAATGAAAAAATGATAATAGTCATGGCAGTAATGAATTACACCTTTCTTTTACACAAGCTCTAGTGAGTTGAACACTGTTCTCACCCTCCCTCCCCAAAAATTCATGTCCACCTGTAGTCTCAGAGTGTGACCTTATTTGGAAGTAGAGTCCTTGCAGATGTAATTAGTTCAGTATCTTGAGATGAAATCATCTTGGATTTAGGGCATGTCCTAAATTCAATGACTGGTGTTCTTATAAGAGAGAACACAGAGACAGAAGAAGACAATGTGAAGATGGAGGTAAAAATTGGAATGATGCATCTATAAGTCAAGGTATGTCAAGGATTGCCAACAAATACCAGAAGCTAAGAGAGAGGTGTGGGATGGTTGCTCAGAGCCTCCAGAAAGAACCCACCCTTCAGACAACCCACCCTTTCAACTTCTGGCCACTTATACTGTAAGGGAATAAATTTCTGTTATTTTAAGATACCTAGTTTATAGTGATTTGTTATGGTAGTCCTAGGAAACTAACATAGCAACTAATAAATAAGCAATCATTCAATTAACCTATACAGAGGGCTGATACATTTTAGGGCAGTACTTCAAAATATAATGTTCATGTGAATTACTTGGGAATCTTTGTTACCTGCAGATTCTGGTTCATTGGATCTCTGGACCGTCCTAAGATAGCATGGTTCTAGCAAGCTATCAGGCGATGCTTATTAGCTGGCTCTATAATGACATTTTCAGTACCAAAGATTTAATAGGCCACAACAAAGTACTCTAATCCATAAACCTCATTCTTTTTTTTTTTAATTCCAGTTAGTTAACATCAGTGTTATATTGGTTTCAGGTGTACAATATAGTGATTCAACAATTCTGTAAATCATCCTGTGCTCCTCAAGCAAGTGTCCTCCTTAATCCCCATCACCTATTTAACCCATCCCCCCAGCCACCTCCATTCTGGTAACCATCACTTTGCTCTCTATAATTAAGAGTCTGTATAAACATCATTCTCAAGGAGTTTGTGGTCTACGTATAAAGGTAAATCATATTGACACAAAAAGATACAAAAATTGAAAAAGTGATAGCCAATTATTAAAGAGAATAAATATTAAAACAACTTTAGAACATCAAGTTATCAGCGTGAGCTGAGGTAATCACAGAAAGCTTTAATAAAAAGGATGACAGGTTTGGGTAAGGTTAAAACAAAGAAAATGAGCAACAATGAGATAAGACCAGTTAGTGCAAGTCTGTGATAGATAACACCAGAGAAATGATATGAGAAAGGTACAGTGCATTGTGTTATAGCAATATAATTATTAAACTACCATATTTGCCATGGATAGAAGTTAGTAGTAACCAATGAATAATGAAAATGTGGATATGTTTGCAAATATATACACAATGCAGTACTGTTTTCCTGTTTACACCAAAAATAACAAAAGGCAGGATATAGTGTTCTATAAATAAAATTGTTATTGTTATATAAAAATACTCAAGCAGTGTGAGAGATGTTGGATTTGTTAGGATGGGAGCAATGTATGTTGTTTTTGTTTTGCTTCTTTTTAATTTTATTTCTACTGTTATTTATATTGTTCTCAATTCTGGGACTGCTATTTCAATAGCCAGAGCCTTTGGGTCTTGTACTGAAATATATAATACAGATGCCAATTTAGTTCATAGGCTCATAGGGAACTTCCCAAATATTATGATATCTCCCATATAAGGCTAATAATACCTTCAACATACTCCAAGGGATGCATTTTGACCAAAAGTTACATAAGCAACAAAATATATTCCTCAGAGTAATATTTCAGAATTATTTTACATTTTCTATGCTTACCAGTAATGCCAAGACAAATAGCAGGAATATTATCAGAAGATACTGGAAAAATAGATTTACTTTAAATTTAGTTTGGGGGTTTTTGTCTCCTGGCAAATTTTCAGCAGCCTGTGATAGATTGACATCATCAGTGAGACTTGAAAAGATTTTTTTTTTTAAGATTTTATTTATTTATTTATTTATTTATTTATTTATTTATTTATTTATTTGCTAGAGTGAGAACACAAATAGGCAGAGCGGCAGGCAGAGGGAGAGGGAGAAGCAGGCTCCTCACCGAGCAGAGAGCCTGATGGGGGGCTGGATCCCAGGATCCTGGGATCATGACCTGAGTCAAAGGCAGACACTTAACTGACTGAGCCACTCAGGTGCCCCATAGACTTGAGAAGATTGCTAATGGAGTTGAGCATTGTATCCTCTACTATGGATGGCACCAAATATACTATCCATACATCAAGTGGATGAAAAGCAGTGACAAGGTCTATATACAAGTTAGATAATGAGTTTTCACTAGTTAAAAGAAAAAAAAGATGACGCTCTTTGATAAATAAAGAAATACAGGTTGATAGGGGAAGTCATAGTATCCAATGCTAGATAATGCACATATGTCATATTAATGTCACACCCTTGTTATTGACTGTTTGTGTCCCCACAAAATTTATATGTTGAAACCTAATCTCCAAGGTAATGATATTTGGAGGTGGGAGCTTTGGGAGGTGCTTTATTTAATGGGATTAGTGCCCTTATAAAAATGGCCCTGGAGAGCTTCCTTGCCCTTTTCCTCTGTGAGAACACGGCAAGAAGATGGCAGCCTGTGAACCAGGAAACAGACCCTCAGCAGGTACCAAACCCGCAGGTGCATTGATCTTAGACTTCTCAGGATACAGAACTGTTAAGAAATGTTTGTTGTTCAAGTCACCCAGTCTGTGGTATTTTTGCTGTTAACAGCCAAGACAGACTAAGACAACTCTGCATCCTCTTTTGAAAGGGCTCTGAATATGTATCCTCCATTTTCAACTGAAGTTTTTCTCCTCCAGCAGGTATTATATTACTATTATTAAACTGTAATTTTTAAATTTATATTTTGAATAGGAGAACGTTATGCTTAACCAATGAGTTAATAAACAAAATAATAAACCACCAATAAAAACTAGAGATTTTCCATCTATTTATAGATATTTGAATACACAGAATAGTCTAGCAAGTTTACTAAATGCAAGGCAAAAATATATAGTCTGGGTATTAATTAGTGCCACTAGCTATCCAAGAGAGTTTGGACATTTTCAGCATTTTTGAATCCTTCTAAATTTATACCAATAGTTATTTTAAAAATGATTCCCCATTTCTCTAAAAGTATATACTAAAACATTTACTTTTGAAATTACATGATGCCTCATATAAAGGCAAAAGAGAAGTGGGTGGAGGTATGGATGGGGTGTCCTATTTTCTCTACTTTTTAGGTATGCTCAAAGCTCCTCATAATCAAAAAGGGAAAATATTATCTACAAAGATCCAACAATTTAGTATCTCCTCTTCATACTTCATAGCACTTTGTAGTCTGTGCAAAAAACATCATATTTTATTGCTGTTGTTTTTCATTCTAAACTATAGGTTCCATAATGGAAAGAACCACGTTAATTTTGCTTACCGTTGTATCCACAGAAATGAGTACAATAATTAGCAAAATTCTGGGGCTTCATTTCTCCCCCTTTTTTTATTTGCTATTTTTTATTTAAATTCAATTAGCCAAGGTATAGTACATCATTAGTTTTTGATACGATGTTTAATGATTCATTAGTTGAGTATATCACCTAGTGCTCATCTTATCACGTGCCCTCTTTAATGCCCATCACCCAGTTACCCCATCCTCCCACCCACCTCCCTTTCTGCAACCCTCAATTTGTTTCCTGGAGTCAAGAGTCTCATGTGGTTTGTCTTCTTCTCTGATTTCTTCCCATTCAGTTCCCCCCGCCCCCTATTGTCCTCTGTACTATGCCTTATGTTCCACAAATGAGTGAAACCATATGATAATTGTGTTTCGCTGACTGACTTATTTCACTTAGCATAATCCCCTCCAGTTCCATCCATGTCAATGTAAGTGGTAGCTATTCATCCTTTCTGATGGCTGAGTAATATCCCATTGTATATATGAACCACATCTTCTTTATCCATTCATCTGTTGAAGGACATCTCAGCTCCTTCCACAGTTTGGCTGTTGTGGACATTGCTGCTATGAACATTGGGGTGCATGTGCTCCTTCTTTTCAGTACATCTATATCTCCCCCCCCTTTTTTTTTTAAAGATTTTATTTATTTATTTGACAGAGAGAGAGAGATAGCGAGAGCAGGAACACAAGCAGGGGGAGTGGGAGAGGGAGAAGCAGGCTTCCTGCCGAGCAGGGAGCCCAATGTGGGACTCGATCCCAGGACCCTGGGATCATGACCTGAGCCGAAGGCGGATGCTTAACGACTGAGCCACTCAGGCGTCCTCTTTCTCCCCCTTTTTAAATATTTTATTAGAGCCACATCAAACGTAACTTGTTGAAACTGAAATCAACCACCCAGCAGTTGATTGTGTTTGTACTGCCTTGGGGAAGCAGTTCCTGTAGGGCTCTTCCTTCTTGTCAATATTTATTTTATATTCTAGCATGTATTACATTTCTGGATCATAGTGTCCTGCCTCTTTAAACATCCTTTGTCTTACACAAATGATGAAACCTGATTAGTCAGGGTTTTGTGCAGAGACCTGCTTTAGCAGATGACTTTTAGGAGGACCAACTCTAGAAACAGGAAGAATAAGGCAACTTTGAGGGTTCCAAAATCCTGCTGGCACCAAATAAATTAAGACATTAAAAAAAAAAGTTTTGTATTATCTCAGTACCTTGGCATAATTGCTTCTCCACTCTCCAGCTTTTTCCTTCCTTTTAGTAAAGCCCCAGGGATCCTTGCCTGTTGTTAAGTAGAATCTGTAATAGGTTAAAACCTCAGAGCTCATTCCCACCACAGTATATAATTCAAAGATATAGGCAGAAGGCCTAGATTTAGTCTCAGTCCCATCTCTCCTAGCTGAGGGACCTTATTAAACAAGTCACTCAGTCTTTCTGAGTGCCACATTTTTCGTCAATGGGAGAGCACTTACCTCAAAATTGTCAAAATTGCAGGCAAGACAACTCATGAAACATGTTATGTAAAATGCAGTTTGCTACATTTAATATATATGTATATTTCATTATGTGAGTATATATATTTTAATCTTATGTATTATATATATAATTGTGCTACATTTAGTAGTAATATTTTAATTTATCATATTAGCAATCATTTATTCCTATGCTAAAGTTCTAAAAGAGTGAGACAGGGAACTTAAAAAGTTTGACATAAAATTCCTCCAGAGTATTGGGTTCACCTATCTTTTCCTCCCTTCCTTCCACATGCAGAGGATTAGATTAAATTATCCTCTTCCTTCCATGGCACATTATCATTATCAGTGCCTGAAGAGCCTTTTTCTTAATTTACCAATTTATTTATTCCCTTCATCTTAATCCCATACTCTTATTTCCTGCCTCGCCCATACACATCCATTAATGTGCTTAATGTGTATTTTTTGTATTTTGTAAAGTGTGTATTGTTGATTTATGTCCATGACTTTTATTTTAACTAACTGATACTGGGTTCTAGGCCTCATTTTTTTTTTTTTCTTTTGGTAAAAACAACGTGTCTATGTTTCAATCACTATGTATGCACATCTAGACCTTTCCTTCTGACTCAGTTATGATGCTCCATCATCCTTTGACCTCCAGTGTATTTCTCAGATCTCCACATTATATTTACCAGTATCCCAATGATGAGCTCCAGATTGCCTCTCACTCCTGGAAACCACACATGACCCACAATGAACATCTTCACATAAGGCCACCCATGTACCTGTGTGCATTTCTTATTTTGGTATACACTAGGAGAAGAAGTGTCAGGTCATAGGGTATTCCTACATTTAACTGGACTAAGTATCCCAAAAGTGATCTCTAGAATGGATGCATTATTCTCTGTTCCCATGTAGAAGAGTTTTGTGGGTTTTGTTTTATTTTTTGTTTGTTTGTTTTCTACAACATTCCTGCCCACCTATGACATTACCTAAGTTTCAAATATTTGCCAATACCGTAGTTGTAAAGTGATATTACGTTCTTGTTTTAGTGAGTATTTATCCAATTACTTCTATCATTATTTCTCTATATATCATCTAAACTTTGGGATATCTAGTGCTTCTATTGACTTTACTCTGCCCACTTTCCAGTTACGGTTATAGTTTTTCTAGGGGAATTGCCGTCTTTTTTTTTTTTTTTTTTTGTCCGTTTGTTTCTCTTTAGATATTCATTCCATATTAGATTTTACAGATACCTTCTCCCAATGCCAATGTCATCTGTATGTTGACTTTTTTTTTTTAAGATTTTATTTATTTATTTGAGACAGAGAGAATGAGAGAGAGAGCACATGAGAGGGGGGAGGGTCAGAGGGAGAAGCAGGCTCCCTGCTGAGCAGGGAGCCCGATGCGGGACTCGATCCAGGGACTCCAGGATCATGACCTGAGCCGAAAGCAGTCGCTTAACCAACTAAGCCACCCAGGCGCCCAAAATTTACTTTTATTTTGCCATATAGTTCTTGATTTTGAGTTTTATTTAAGAAACCCTTCCCCAATCCTGCATCACTACAGCTTTAGTAGTCTTAATCTTGTTGAGATCCATTCTTATAGGTAGTTTTAGGCAGATTTCCAGTTTCTTTTATCCCCATGTATAAACCAGTTTTCACATACCATTTATTAAACAACCCTTGATTATCATCATTATGGCACCTAAATACATTTTTTTAAAAATTGAAAGTAGTTTATTAAATTTTTGCCACTTTAAAATCTTTTTCCCATGATTCTTGAGGGAAAGTAAAAAGTCTATGGTTTATAAAGCCCTACATGGACCAATGCCTTCTTCCCTCTCTACAGCCTAATTAAATACAGTGCAACTCTGATTTCTTTTTCTCTACTTCTATGATTCCTGTTGTTTTCTGAACTCCTACAACTAATGTTAGGTTTCTAATTTTTATCTTTATTAACTTTGTCCTAAATGCACACACAAGGTCTTTGTATAAGAGCCAGATTTTGTTTTATACTCACAGCAGTCAGCAGCCTGAAAAATGTAATGGTGCTGGTCCTCCCATGCCCAGCCACCTCCCAGAGTTATTCCTGAATAGCTCTGTTCCCTCCCCTACCACTTTTGTGCTATCCTTATAATGCATATTGTATCTGTACATGGTACAAACCAATGGCACATAGTTTTAACTATTACTTTATATAATTTAATGTATTTTTTAAGATGAGAAGAGAAAAAACAATTAAATATTTATATGGTTTGATACATTAACACTCTTATTTACAATTTCTGGTTTTCTTCATTTGTTTCTGTGGATTTGAGTTACTAACTGGTATAAATTTCTTATTTCAGTAGGCTTCTGATCTTGCCTACCTCCTTTGTTTTCTAAGTGTCAAATATATTTCTATATATTATAATCCCAACAATACACACACACACACATTGGCTTATATTCTTGTTTAAAATCAATTAAAGGAATAATGGAGAAGAAATATGCACTTACATACTTTTTATCAGTACATAATTACATTTACCAGTGCTTTGTTTCATTTGTGGATTTGAATTACTTAGATCACTTGCCTTCAACTTTCTTTAGTATTTTTTGCAAGGTATGTCTGCTAGCAACAAATTCCATCGGTTTTTGTTCATGTGTAAAATATTTATTTTGTCTTCATTTTTGAAAAGTACTTTTGCTGGACATAATGTCATTAACAGTTTTCTTTCGTCTTCTAGTACTTTGAATATGCCCTTCTGGCCACCATTTTTTCTGATGAAAAATCAGATTCTAATTGTATTGGGTTTCCTTTTATATGATGAATTTTTTAGGGGGGGTTGTGCATTTGTTCGTTTTCTACTTGTAAGAGTTTCTCTTTGTTTTTCAATAGTTTTACTATGATGTGTTTATGTTTAATAGTTTGTTGAGCTTCTCAAGTGTATAGGTTAATGTTTTACTTTAAATTTGGAAAGTTTTCAGCCATTTTTTTTGGAATAATTTTTCTGCCTTTTTTTCTCTCTTCTCCTTCTACTATGCCCATTCTGCATATGCTTGAGCACTTAATGCTATTCTCTATTTCCTTCAGGACCTCTTCATTATTCTTCATTTTTTTCCTCTTCATTGAATTGTATAACTCTATCAATCTTTATTCAAGTTCACTGATCCTTCTGTTATTCAAATCTGCTGTTGACTCCTTTATTTTTTCACTTTAGTTATTATACTTTTCATCTCTAGAATTTCTATTAAGTCCTTTTTTTGATAGTATTGATCTTTATATTCTATGTCATCTGTTTGATGAGTCATTCTCATCAGTCCTTCTTTTACTTCTTTAATCATGGTTTCTTTTAGTTCTTTGAGCATATTCATAATTAAAGTCTGTAAGTCTAATATCTAGGTTCTCTTACAGACTGTTTTAGCTATCTATCTTTTTCCCCTGTGTGTAGGTGATACTTTCCTGGTTCTTTGGATTCTCATATTTTTTGTTGTTGCTATTGAAAACTGGACACTTTAGATAATGTATTATAGCCATTCTACTTATAGTTTCCTCTAATCTTCAAGGTGCATTATTGGTTTTGTTTGGATTTGGTTTTGGTTTTGGTTTTGGAGAGGGAGAGTGGGAAGAGAATCTTAAGCCATGGAGCCCAATGCAGGGCACAATCTTACCACTTTGAGATCATGACCTGAGCCAAAATCAAGAGTTGGATGCTTAACTGACTGAGCCACCCAGGTGCTCCTATTGGTTTTTTGTTTGTTCTTTTCTTGTTTGTTTAGTAATTTGGCTGGATGATTTTAGTGAGATCTAGTTCCTGTGTAGCATGAAGCCTCTCATGTCACTCCTTAGAGAGTATAGTCTTGGGCATGCCCATTGTCACCCTAGGACAACAGTGATTTTAGCAAGACTCTTTTTGACTGTCCCTTTCCTGATCTCTGTGGTAAACTGTATGGCTCTGTTGGTTATCACACTGGCTCCAAGTTTCTGTTAATTGCTGGATGATTGCGTACTGTTTTTGACAATGACCTGGCACACAGATTGCTCCACAGTCTGATCCAATTAAAATTTAAAGAGACAATTTTTAAGGCTTATATTTGAGGTTTATTCTGACACCAGAAGTGCTCTTCTTAGCTATCTTTTCCCCTTGTTCTTTCTGTAAACTAGCTGCCCTACAGTCTAACTTGTTGCTTTCATGAAGCTTCAGCACCTTCTTAATTACTTACCATCAAACTCTACTTTGTTTATATGGGTGCTAATATAGATAATAATGTCTAGTGTCTATAAAGCTCTCAATAAATATTTATTGAAAGAATGAATGGTGAAAATGGAGGAAACAAATCTCTGATGCAGTTGTTTAGAACTAGCTCTATAGGGTAGATGCTTCTCTTCATCTTCAAAGTCTAGTTAACCAGTCCTAAAGTCCCAACAGCCAAATCCAAGCCAGGAATTATAAAGATTCTCTGTCTCTCTCTCTTGCCCTTGCTCTCATCTGTGTATGTGTGTGTGTATGTGTATGTGTGTGTTGTTTGTGTACGCGTGTTTGGTGTGAAAGGAAATGGAAACTTAGCATGAACTGTCCTGCCTTTGAGACACAAAACCACATAGTTAATGTCTGAGTCATATCTAAGTTAGACACTTTAAAAATTATTAATATTTTCAAACAAGAGAGAGACTTGTTTTCTTTCTGCTCCCATCTGTGATATTCAGTCTGGGGTGAAATAGGAACTGTACTGTGTGTGTGCAGCTAGGATGAGGGGGAGGAGAATGAGTGTCATATCAAGGTTTTCTCAGATTGTCCAGTAATATGATTTCCCAGTTAAGGATTATTCGCATAGTGCATGTGTGTGTGTGTGTGTGTGTGTATGTGTCTTTCAAGTGTGTTGGAAAGAAAAACAAATGAGAGAATATGGCTATGGATTGTTAATCAAGATAGTGTCAATCAGGATAGGAAAGATAAGAAACATCACATGTGAGGTACATGTAAGTTTGATTGGCTAAGCATATATTGTATGGGTATGCTAATTTTGAAAACTATTTGCAAGATACCCTACCTAAGTTGGGAAAGAGATAGCTTGGCTTTTTGGATCAAAATCAATACTCAATGTTTGAAATTTGTTTCAGTAATTTTACATACTCAGGATAAGCGTTTTATTGCTTTCCATTTACATACTCTATCATTTATTAAACACTATTGTTGTTTGTTTTATTATGCTTTGCTTTTCCTTTGTTTTATTTTATTTTTTTATTTATTTTTATTTTTTTTTAAAGATTTTATTTATTTATTTGACAGAGAGAGACACAGTGAGAGAGGGAACACAAGCAGGGGGAGTGGGAGAGGGAGAAGCAGGCCTCCCGTGGAGCAGGGAGCCCGATGCGGGGCTCGATCCCAGGATCCTGGGATCATGACCTGAGCTGAAGGCAGACGCTCAATGACTGAGCCACCCAGGCGCCTCCACCTTTGTTTTATTTTTAAATTGCTCTAAAACCATCTTTCAGAATTGCTTAATATTTCTTTTTTCTAAAACAAAGTTTTTGCTCTAAAATCTACATTAGCTGAGCGCCGCCTGGGTGACTCAGTTGGTTAAGCGACTGCCTTCGGCTCAGGTCATGATCCCAGGGTCCTGGGATCGAGCCCCGCATCGGGCTCCCTGCTCAGTGGGAAGCCTGCTTCTCCCTCTCCCACTCCCCCTGCTTGTGTTCCCTCCCTCGCTGTATGTGTGTCTCTCTCTCTGTCAATTAAATAAATAAATAAAATATTAAAAAAAAAAAAAAAGGAAAAGAAACAGACTGCTTATGGGGCGCCTGGGTGGCTCAGTCGTTGAGCGTCTGCCTTCAGCTCAGGTCATGATCCCAGGGTCCTGGGATCGAGTCCCGCATTGGGCTCCCTGCTCTGTGGGCAGCCTGCCTCTCCCTCTCCCACTGCCCCTGCTTGTGTTCCCTCTTTCGCTGTGTCTCTCTCTGTCAAATAATTAAAAATAAAATCTTTAAAATCTACATTAGCTGAAATATTTAGGGGGCAAGAGGATGATCTATTATTTTATAAAAAGTAGGCTTTATTAATGTAAAAGTGCTAGCTGTTATCACTTAACTTTGAAAAGAACAGAAAATCAACAGAGATGAGAAATGGGGTGCCGGCCTTTGAATATTTATGCTGTGATTCTGTGTCTCTCCATAAGAAAACCACACTGAGGAATAGAATAAAAATTAACAAGCAGGTTGTTATTTCTTTCTCTGGATTGAAGGCTTTTTCTTTTTCTTTTTTTTCTCAGAAGGCAGTCATTGCTACTTCCTACAAAAAATTCTTTTGTTAGGAAAGAAGGGAATTGATTCTCCTTTTATTCCCAATGAAATATAGAGGCATGCAGAATAAAAGCACAATTATAATGAACACAATCCTGAATTCTTTCAGAGTAATTATAGCAACCTAAAATTGTTATTAATCAAGGGCAAAATGTGTTGAGATATGTTTCCATGTTAGTTTTAGCATCATAAAATTAGGTAAAAACCCACCAAATCACACCATAGAAATTCCCAATGGAGACAAATTACACATTTTTTGGTTATCTCTACTAAACTCAGGACTATAGGTCTGTGAATTTATTTCTTATAATCAAGAGAAGATCTCTTCACAGCATTGTATAAAGAACACAGTTAAATCTCAAGTCTGTTCTTGCTAACTTGATCATTTAAACCTAAAGTTTTTTCATTCTCTTCTCTTTTCAGACATTATTTAATGAAACTAACCTCAGAGGGATATCTTATCACCAGTCCTTAATTGCTTTGAAGTTTATGGGGATGTATTGAGAATATTTAGCTCTAAAGAATTAATAAATTCCTGGGAATAGCATAATTACTATTGGTATATTTAGTTTCTTTAAAACCTGCAATGTGTATTGAAAACTACACATGCAAGTCAAATATTTATTAAAATGCAAAAGAGAGTTAAAACAATTCAGGTTAAATAATCATGCCATGTTTAGAAATTATATGTGTCAAAAGTTGCAATTTATTTGCACTTTGTTTACCTCCTATCAGAATCATCTGAGAATTTTCCTAAATATTTATATTTGTAAGCTCTGCTTGACAACTGAAGAAGACCCCTGAAACGTAGTGAGAAGGAGAACTGGCTTGAGACCCTTGCACTGGAGGAATAGTGCAGTAGCAGTGTCTTATATCCACCCCACCCAACAGAGGACGGCTGCTCAGCCCTCTTATTTCTTGATTTCCAACCTAATAATTAGGTGGGCCCAGGTACATTCATTCTGGCCCTGAATTGAATGGAAACCCCTCTGAAAACACTGAATGAGTCTTATTAAATCAGCTAAGGGAGATAGAGTGGGAGCCTTGCCAAAAATAAGCACCTAGGGAAGGACTCCCATTCTCTGCCAGGCCTTGAGACTGACTCCCCTTTCCACCAAACAAATGGAGCCGGCTAGGAGAACCACCTGGATAGACCCAGTGAGAGCAAGTGGCCTGGTGCAGGAAAGGTCTAAGACTGTCCTCTTGTCCTCAGAGAAATCAGGACAAGCAGGAAGGACTAGAAAAAATGATTCAGTCACAACAAGCAGGGTGTAGAATTAGCAAAATGGTTTAACCACCATAAGTGGCCCGATCTGGGAAGCCTCATAGTTCTACTGGCTGCGGCTATCCTCCCCTGTTTAGAGGCACCGTGCAGCCAGGGGGCGCTGGTAGGGAGATCCTCCCATACCCCTCCTTCATGAAAAGTCCCCTGGCCTTGGGATACCTCTAATGCTCCAGGGTACACTCCTATGTCACTTGTCATACCGTGAATCAAGAGAATCACAACTTGAATGAAATGATAATCAACTGATACAAATGCTAAAGTGAACCAGATATTGAATTCTAAGACAAGGATTTTAAAGCAACTGTTAATAAAATTCTTCAATGGTTAAATACAAATTTCATTTAAACACATGAAAATCTCAGCAAAAAACAGAATATATAAAAAGAAACATGAAAATTATAGAACTGAAGAATACAATCATAAAAATTAGAATAAAAATCTCTGGCCAAGTTTAATAATAAAATGTAGATGACAGAGGATAGAATTAGTGAATTTAAGGACAGAATATAAAATTAAACCAATCTGGAAAATGAAGAAAATAAACTGAAAAAAAAAATGAACAGAATTCTGGTTTTTGGTTCTACCTGTTAGAAGCTTGGAAGTTGCCACTTCGTTTAACAACAAGTAAGTACCTGAACAGACTGAAAAATCAACTCTGCTTGGATTCATAAGAGAGGGAAGGACACAGGGCAAACTGCTACCCCTAAAATTAAAAAGACAGGTGAATACAGAATACAGAATAGCTTACCAGAGCAGAGAATCACAAGTAGAAATACCCATGACAAAAAATGCCCCAGTAGGAAAACCTGAACTATAATTGATAAACTGCTAGAGGCTCTTTGTGAAAAACTGAAATATGAAAAACTCAGGGAAGACCTCATCATCAGGAAGCTCCTAGAGTATTGTGAGATTTACCTTTGGGAGCCTGATCAGATTCCCACAATTAATATCAAAAAAAATCCCCCAATGCTTGTTGGAAATGCGAGAAGGAAAGTAAAAATCTTAAATTACACCAGAGCATACTTTACAAACTGCACTTTACAACAGCTTACTAACCCCGCAGACACATATATTTGCCCAGAATATAATGTAACAATAAGAACACAATCTTTTTTTTTTAAGATTTTATTTATTTTTGTGAGAGAGAGAGAGCATGACAAGTGGGGAGGAGGGGCAGAGGGAGAAGCAGACTCCCCGCTGAGCAGGGAGCCTGATGCTGAACTCTATCCCAGGACCCTGGGATCATGACCTGAGCTGAAGGCAGACGCTTAACTGACTGAGCCACCCAGGAGCCTGAGAGCACAGAATCTTAATCTTAATTTTGGTCTCATTCTTGGTTCTACCCCTTACAAAATAACCTTGGTAAAAGTTTAACCTGTTTTAAACTCTGCATTGTCATCTACTACAAGGAAGATCGTTACCTTCTAGGGATGCAAAAGAGTCAAAGGAGATTATGTAGCTAAATGCACACAGATATAAGGACTGAGTTTACTTTAGAACTGGCATTGGAAGACAGAAAAAGATGCACATTTTAATAAATTGTACTGTGGCCATTACTGTTCTGTATAGAGTAAAATGAAATTAAACCTGACCAATTTAAGATGGGCTTGGTATGTGCTGCTAACAAACAGGATCAAAACTTCAGTGTCTCGGGTGCCTGGGTGGCTCAGTCAGTTAAGCGTCAGACTCTTGATTTCCACTCAGGTCATGATCTTAGGTCATGATCTCAGGGTTGTGAGATCTGTGTCAGGCTCCATGCTGGGTGTGGAGCTTGCTTAGGATTCTCTCTCTTCCTCAGCTCCTTCCCCCATGCTCTCTCTCTAAAACAAAACAAAACACAACAGAAACAAAACCTCAATGCCTTAAAATGACAAAAACTGATTTCTTTTTTTAAGTTTATTTATTTATAACCTCTCCATCCAGCTCCAAGATCAAGAGTTGCATGGTCTAACAACTGAGCCATTCAGGTGACCCTGAAAAAGACTGATTTCTTAATTACATTATATATCCATTGGGAAGTTTTTATACTCAAGTGCCATTCTGGGAAAAGTCCTCTAAGATAAGCATCTGCATCTGTTTGTGTGTGTGTGTGTCTGTGTGTGTATGTGTTGTAGTTATTTGTAATTAGTAAGGATGACTGTTAAAAAGAAAAAGCAGATTTAGAAGATAAATAGTAGGTGATAAAAGATAGTATGGTAGGCATTCAAGAAGCCCATTAGAAGATGCACAGCCCCAAGCCGGGGATTGTTCCAGTGGAGCTTTGTTGACAGGATATATTTCTCTATTTGTTATTGTTGGTGGTGGTGAAACCTTCCGTAGAGCAGGACATGCAGAAGCCAGCCATGAGAATACCTGGAGATATGTGCTAGCAATGAATATATGACATCAGCAAGAGGAAGCAAAACCTGCAAAGACTGGAATGTGCTTGTTTTGTTCAAGGATTATCAAGAAAGTCAGTGTGGCTGAAACTGAGTTAGAAAGGTAAAGAATGGGTAGGAAATGAGGTCAGAAAAAGAGTCAAACCAGATAATGTAGGGTCTTATCGATTGGAGTTTCTACAAAGGATTAGAGTTTCATTTTCTTTCTAAATGTGATAGGAATTTATGAACATTTTTGTCCAAGAGAGGACATATTGTATAATTAAGGTTTTGGAAAATCTCTCTGGTTCTTACAAGGAGAATAATCTCTATTTTCTCTCTGGGAAAATTTTCATGCTGAATGTAACACTGGACTCTCTTACTCTCTGGGTCTTTCAGTCAAACATTAATTTTCATTTTAATGCCCACCCCCCCACACACACTGCCAACACCACCACTGGAGAATAGTGTACAGAAAACAATATTGATCTTGTGAAAAAAATGGCAATATTTACAACTGCTTGGATCATATCTGTCAAACTCATTTCACACATTAACAAGCTTTCTAATTAGGTTGATTCACAAATTCCTAAGACCAAGAGGGAAGTGGTTATCCTCTGAATAGCACACGTCAGTGTATTTTCAAGGGGAATATAGAGAGAATAATAACCAGTCAAATATGCCTCATCACTAACGGCTGATGAGGCAAAAGCCTAGTAATCTTGAAACAACACCCATCTCTGGTGATTTAAATTGAAGATGACATATCTAAATTTTAATTACAATCAAAGTTAAAGCTAAAGGACAGTGAGTAAAGCTGGAGCATCCCTTAGGCGATTAAGAACTGCCTTTCAATTTATTAAATTTAGCTAGGAAATTAGACAAAGCATTTTGTTGTCTTGTCTTTTCTATTACTCACAGCTCATGTTACAAGGAGGATTAAGTTTTTAACTCCTGTAACGCTCTGGCAATGTCCAAAAAGCAAGAGAATGTGGACAGTTACAGAGGTTTGAGAACTAGATTCTGGATTTTCCAAAAGATCACTGGGAGTTTATGCCCATTCATCTGACATTATTATTACCAGTACCATGAACATACGGAAGCCACTTTGATCCAGTACCATGTTCAATGAATGTTTTATAATTAATATTTGTATATTATGCAAAGTTGTGTTGAATTTTTGTGAACATTTTAGGAGACTTTTTTTATCACTGTCACTAATATTTTTTTTTATGATCTTAGGGATTCTTAATACCAAAAGTATGATTAGGTATAATTTTTTGTCCTATATCACATCTACTGCATATTTTATCTATTGTTATGGACATACTATAATTAAAAAAGATAACCTAGAGGCTAATTTTTTTTGAAGTGACCGTTATGAAAATATTCACCTGTAAAGTTCTAAATAATTTGTGAATTTTCCTGAATAATATGTTCGATAATCTGTGAGTAAAGTATCCTAGTTGAAGAAAGATGTACTGTTTTGACTTTAGAAAAAAAAACTATTAAGAACTCAACTCCAACATGTTTTATCAATGATTTATTTGCTATTGTGTTTAGAACACTTGCTTCCTATATTTTACCTATATATTTTGAATTAATGGAAATGGGTACAAGAGTTTGAAAATAAGTCATCTCCATAAATTGATTTTGGTGTTTAATCCCAATAGCAGAAAGAGAGGTATGGAGGACAGAGAGAGAGAGAGAGAGAGAGAGATTCATTATGTTGTCTGCCTTTGTACTGCAATTATCAAGAAATACAAGACGGACCTGACACTGACATTGAAAATAGGTGTTAAATATTTATAAAAGTGCTTCGATTTGAAAAGAGATTTCCATGCAAGGAACTCACACAAATTTATTTTTCCAAATTCAGTTCAGCAGGAATTTGCCAGATGTGTTTGCATTGTGCTAGTTGCTACATAAAGTAAAAAATTAGTGAAAAGAGTATTTTTGCCCTTACAGAGCTTACAGTAATTTTAGGGAGCAATTATATATATGTGTGAAATAGTTACCAACCCAAGGCTTTATCTGATTAAATATTATATTAGATGCAGCATGTGGGGTTGATAGGGAAATGATGGGGAAGTGAGACCATTTACGCTGGAGAAGTCAGAGGCAATTGCTTGGAGGTGGTGAGGGACAGAAAGGCCTTTTATTCTCTGCTTAGAGGCAACATCACAGAGTATAAAGATGACTGGCTTTCAAATACTGGTTTCCCCACTTACAAGGCAGGTGACCTTAATCTTTCTGCAATCCAATTTTGTTGTATAAAAATTGAGAATAGTATATCTATATAGCAGGGTTATAAGAAAAAAGAGAGAAAGAAAAAAAAATATAATGGTGGTAAAAGATCAAGTGATGTCATAGCAAATACTAGATACTCCAATAGCAATTATTCTCCTGGGAAGAAGTTCAAAGTACATACTGTTTATATGACTGTCTATTTTTTATAAAAAGACACTCCAACTAAAGTGAAATCTTCTCAATTATCTGTTTTCCTATCTTAGGCAACAAACATTTTAGTAGTCAGGGGTTAACTGTGTGGGACAGGCAGATTCAAAGTACTAGGACTTAAAAGGATACACATTAATGGAGGGGAGATCAGTACTGGAGATGTAGACTAAATGACAATTTTCTGAAATGATTCCAGAGTATCAGTTAACATACTGCAACAACTTTGCTCTTCCATGAAAGTAGTGGGCATCCCGGAAGTGTAGACCTGTTGTGTTGAATTTTTGTGAACATTTTAGGAGACTTTTTTTTGCAGCTTCCTCAATACAAAAGTGAGCCACTCAATGGCAGAATGTAAAAACAGTTAAGCAAGTGTGTATCAGAAAAAACAATCACCACACCGTGAGTTTCAAGTCTGTGGATTGAGTTTCAGGGGTTTCAACTCAGTTGCTGGGAAGGAATAGCTAATGAAGGTAGATCCTCAATTTTACTGAAACCATTATATTGGGCACAAAGGCTTAGTAGTGAGAATAGGCTCTCTCTCTCTATCTGTATCAGTTTTTTAAGCCAAGCTTCAGGGATAATTCTGGATCTTTATGGAAAGATATACAGCTCAGATATAGAAAATAGAGCCAAATTCAGATTTGTTGCAAGCAGCTATTGCTAAAGTGGTCTTCAAGATTCAATGGGGACATTATTAGTAATTGTACCAGGACCATGGGCATACAATGGGACTGTTTCCTTAAGCTGGTACATATGGTACTTCTACCTAAGTCCTGCTTGATTAGGTCCTGGGCTGGGGGTGGGGTTGAGTTTGCTTCATGTGAAATAAGGGGTCAAGGACAGTCCTAATACTCAGAGACTGATTAATGGGAAGGTGCATATTAACACAAATGATTATGGCAGACAGGTTGACAGGATTATGAGATTTCATTTAACAATAAATAAGCATGTGCTTTTAAAAAGATAGTGATTCTATTTTAATGAAACAAAATTCTAGCTTTATAATAAAACCGAATGTCACATAATCTGTTACAGAACTTGGATAAGAATTTCTGTGCTTTCTCTAGTGTAAAAATATGCTTGTCTATATCGAAGCAAACATAAAAGGCATGCTGGAAACCTGATTTTTGTTTTGCATTGGCAGCAGAGAGGGATCACTTTAATAGCTAATAAATCCTTTTTTTTTTCATTCTAATATTTGAAAGTCAAATGTCACCATACTGTGAGAAATGGTCTTTATGAAGTTGTTGATTTTAAAATCCTGCAGTACTCCTATTGTTAGCATGTCAAATCCATTTGGGAATCAGCTTATAGGTTTTTACTAGAGAAGGCCACAAAGCATAAGAAAACCATTTAAAATGCAGAAATGTGAACTATGCAGGGAGCTTGTCAAGAGTAAGAATGATTTTTTTGGGGGGGGGGTTGGTGATTTTCTATCAATTTCATAGTATTTTGAAGTGATATTATGTTCTAAGAGCTGATATAAGCATAGATTTAAATTGACAACAATTACCTGAAATGTGTTTGTGCCCAAACTGCAAAGATTTATTCAGATATAAAAGGAAAGGAGAAATAGGCACATTAGTATATTCTTGAATAGTTCATGTTTAGTTGAATATCTTTAATCTTTGTTCAAACAGTACAAAATATACCAAGTAACTAGTAAGTTTAATTTATTTTGCCAGGTAACACACTTAAGGACAGGGGTAAAAATAAAAGCCAGAGAATACACATTATTCAATATCATGTCAGTAAAACAATACTAGATGTTAAGTTGTGTCTCTTAACTTTAAGCAATAATACTGAACTCATCCATGACATGTATATGACTGTATTAATACTCTTAGGCTTTGCAAAGGCACAGTTATTAATCAAACTCTCTAATTGGAATTATAGAAACAAATATCAAGTTGAATAAATGTTAGCTACTTTGACCATCTTTAAATTTTGCCCTAGCTTGAAAACTTGGTTAAAAACGAACAGAAAAACAATGATAATATAATATTCTAATAGCAAATCTCATATATGGCTCTGTATGCTTCAGTTCTATAATAATTTTAAAGAATGGTTAGTGTAAAACACAGGATGCAAAATGCATTTGTTTTTATTATATAAAGTAGATTTAAGTTGATGATAATGATCATTCAAATGGTTAAGAAGTCAGAAATGCAGAACGTAAAAAAAAAGGAAGTCAGGGAGGAGGAAGGAATAGGAAGGATGGGGAGGGAAGAAAGAAAGAAAGAAGGGAGAAAAAGAAGAGAAAAAGGAAGAAAACAAAAGGAGGTAGGGAAAACAGGAAGGGAGAAAAGGAAGAGAAGAAGAGAGGGTAAGAGATGGAGAGAAGAGTGCCTTCACAGCTTGAGCATGATTAAAATTTTTAAGAGTTGGATATATATAAGACTTAATGTATATAGTGTGGGGTGGGAGCTTAATTTTATCCATATGGTTACCCAGTTAATCCAGCAGTATTTGTAAAAGAGCTTCTCATTTCCACAATGAATTGTTTTGGGGTCTTTGTCAAAAGTCAATTAACTTGGTAAGTGTCATTCTATTTCTGAGCCCTCTGTTATATTCTATTGATTATATTTTTCAACCTAAAGCAAGAACACATTCTCTTGATTAATGTAACATTAGAATAAGGTGTAAAATTAGGCAGTGTAATATTTTACTTCTGATATGTTGATTAGCTTGAATCATTATTTTTACTTTATGTAGTTGTGCTATCATAATTGATTGGATTTTCAAATCACACTCAATCTAATTAAAGAACTGTACCAGTGTCCAGTTTTACTAATAATTTCAAGGATAGTCAATCCTTGACTCACAACACAGTTCAGAGAACATCTCACATGGCCCAGTGCATCCTTCCTTCCCATGTTGGACATGTGTTCAAATCATAAGTAAGATTCCAAAGTGCAGTTTCAGCAAAGAAACTTAATTTATGAAATTTTCAGTCATAATTCCGAGGCTTATATATTTTATGCAACATTCCCTAGAAATACATTCCTCTCTTTCTCCCTTATTTTTTCTTCTTCTTTCTTTACTCCTTCCTTCCTGCTCTCATACTTTCTTCCTTAACAAAAGTAATCCTTACCTAGGGACACCTTCCTAAGGTCATCTGATAAGTAAGGAGTCTTCTAACAAATATCCTTAGTCTATTTAACATGCCAGATAACATGGAGAGTAACCTCCATGTTAAGTCACCTGATCTCTATTATTTGCCCCTGGATGCCCAATTAAAGTGAATAAATGAAAAAAAAAGTGAATAAATGGATTACAGGCCAGCTGCTTTAACTCATTCCCCAAGAGTCATTTGTCTTCTACAGAAATTAAGAGGAAAAAATATCTTGTACTTACTTACATGTTTATCAATAATTGTATTCTCTCTATATATGAGTTTTTAATTTGTGTCATTTACCTTTGACCTACAGAATATCCTTCTGCATTTTTCCTAGAAAGTATTTGTCATTCACAGAACCACACATCTTTTATTTTTCTGAAAATTCTTTTACTGGCCTTCATTTTTCAAGAATGATTTTGCTGGACATAGATTTCTAAATTGACATATTTATTTTTTTCTATTAGTACATTATAGAGGTATGTTCATCATCTTCTGCATCTTATCTGTTTCATTAAAAAGACAGCTGTCATTAATATTGTTTCCCTACAGGTAATATCTTATGTGTTTCCTCCTTCTGATCACATTGAAGATTTATCTTTGTTACTGTTTATCAGAAATTTCTCTTCGATGTACTGAAGCATGGGTTTTCTCTCACTCTCTAGCTCTTTCTTGTTTTTGCTCTCACTCACAAAAGCCTTATTTTTCTTTTTTCCAGCAGGGGATTGTTGATATTTTTCAATCTGTAAGTTGAGAGTTTTTATCATATTTGAAAAATATTGACCATATCCTCCATGTATTTTTCTTCATTCTCACCCTCTTTTCCATCTGTTTCCACAATAACATGCATTTTAAAACATATGGTATTGATCCCAGAGTCACTTAGGCTGTATTTCTTTCTTTTCTTCAAAATATTTATGTCTCTGCTTCACTTTATCTACTGACCTATTTTCAGTTTACTTTTTTTTAATCTATGATAGTCAATCTGCTTTTAAGCCCATTTAATGCTTGTTTTAAATTTAAGAAATTTTACTAAAAAATATTACTGAATCTTTCTAATTTATTTAAATTCTCTACTTCTTTTGAAAGGAGCAAAGTAAATTTTGAATTAACTTGGAGGGTGTTGGCAGATTTGAAATAACAAATATTTCTGTTATGAAAATGGAATATATCAACTTTTATGCTAAATATTCTTTTGGGGTATATCTGTAGAAATGTACAGATTTATTCAGAGGTTTTTCACATCTGTAATTAACATTATTTCAGGTGTTAATATGTCACTTGATTTTGCTTCTACATATACATAGGTATATTCATTTGCACATATATGCCTTTTACTGATTAATATACTTTAGACTTTTATACTTTCTCTTTAGAAACTTTCTTTTTTGGGGCACCTGGGTGGCTCAATTGGTTAGGCGTCTGCCTTCGGCTCAGGTCATGATCCCAGGGTCCTGGAATTAAGCCTTGTATCAGGCTCCCTGCTCAGTGGGAAGCCTGCTTCTCCCTCTCCCCCTACTGCTCCTCTTGCTTGTGCTTTCTCTCACACTTTCTCTCCCACTCTGTCAAATAAATTAATAAAATCTTAAAAAAAAAGAAACTTTCTTTTTCATCATTTCAATAGTAAAATAATGGATAATGATTGAAAGACCTTTCTTCTTCAAATATGTTTGGGAAATTTCTTAATTTTTAATTTTTTTAAAGATTTATTTATTTATTGAGAGAGAATGAGTGGGAAGAGCAGACGGAGAGGGAGAGAGAATCCCAAGCGGACTTCCCACTGAGTGCTGAGTGCAGAGCCCAGTGCGGGGCTTGAAGGGTTACTCAGTCTCACAACCCTGACGTCACAACCTGAGCCAAAACTAAGAGTCAGAAGCTTAACTGACTGCATCACCCAGGTGCCCCTATGTTTGGGAATTTCTAAATAAAACATAGTCACATATTTAATAAATATATAGTTAAGTACAGCAAAACCTTTAATATACTAAACTGCATTGGAAATTCCTAAATACTGAATATAGTTGAGTGTTTTTAAAACTTACTTGAGAAAAAAAAAAAAACATTTAATTTTGTTTATCTTCAGGGATTTTTTCGTCCATGAAACATACTTTGGAAAATGCTGCTCAAGACTGTCATTAACTATAGCATTTGCAGATTTTATTTTTCCTTTTTTTCCCTGAGTTATAAAAGAGTTTTATAATTCAAGAGTGTATGTTGAATTTTTACCAAATTTATGTGTCATTGACTGAAGTAGGCTGAATACTTCTAAAAAATACTAGCAGTAATTACATTGTATATATCTTATTGTTAAGTAAAGAGGAACCATTCTCTCTTACGCCCAGCCATTTCATGCTGTTGCATAAAGTAGGGACTTCCTCATCATCAAATTCTTTAGGTCTATGCAACTGAAAAATAGTGAATTTTAAGATTTCTAAAATTGGGAGAAAGTACAGGGTATGAATGAGTGAGCTTCTTCCTTTTTTGTCATTTAGTGGACTTCATTCTCAAGTACCTATATTAATTATCTGCTTCTATATGACTTAAATTTACCTGGGCAAATTTGTTCCCTGCAAACTTGAGGTCTGATGCTGGGAAGGATAATTTAATTCTTCCTTTCTTTCTTTCTTTCTTTCTTTCTTTCTTTCTTTCTTTCTTTCTTTCTTTCTTTCTTTCTTTCTTCTTTCTTTCTTTCTTTCTTTCTTTCTTTCTTTCTTTCTTTCTTTCTTTCTTCTTTCTTTCCTTTCTTTCTTTCTTTCTTT